>NC_068930.1:23538029-23849229 GCF_023091745.1 Budorcas taxicolor | reverse complement strand
GAAAACCCCGGAGGTAACTTGAGATCGAGCTAACCAAAGGACAGATCTCCAACAAATTACCTCTGGCGTCTTTACGCTGAGAGGAGGGTGTCTTCCCCTGGAACAGCAGCGGAGAGTGGGTCAGCGCCTGCAGCCCGCTGGCAGAGAGGCAGCTCCGCATGGCACAGCCGGGAGGCGGAGTGGCACCTGGAGCGATGGCACGGTCAGTGCAGCCCACAGCCCCGACAAGGAAGCCCGAGCCTTCCCGCCGCGTCCCCTTGGTGCTGCCATGCCCACACAGCTCGACACAGCAAACTCACCTGGGACGGACGCCTCGCCATCTGCCGGAGAGGGCAACTGGCGAATGCTTGTGCCTGGAGACCGCTCTTCCGAGTCTCCCTGCGGGTCGCAGGCCCTCTTCACTTGTCGTTCAGCCTCCTCCTTAGCAGAGAGGCATCTCTTCCTAGACCCCAACCCAAACTGTCCCCAGGAGGCCTCCTCAGCCTTGGGCGCGCTGTCCCTGGGAGGCGACTGGTCTGGCAGCTGACACACGCCCTCTAGCTCAAAATCCCCCAGGATGGGGGGCCTGCCGATGCCAAGTTCCAGGCCTCGCTCCTTGCCCTCTGACTCCAGTGGTGACAGTCGCCCGGGAAGGTCGGCACTGACCTCGCTCCTCCCAGCAGAGGGGCCGAGGCTGCAGTCCACCGCCCTCTTTCTGCGAGGCCAGTCTTTAATTGTGTCAGGAGTCGTCTTCCCACTGTGCTTGGGGGATGGGGTCCAAGGAACCCCAACCTCTGTCTGGAACGGAGAGGGGGTACCGCAGGGGCAGCGGGTGGGGGTGCATGACTGGCAGATATAGGTCTGTCCCCCACTCTTGCCTGGGGTGCTGTGCGAGGGACAAAGGCAGGGGGCCGACAGGCAGGTGGCTTCGGGTTTGCCTGAGGACTTGCTGGCCTTGGGCACACTGGGACCCAGGAGGGAGCTCTCCTCCCTTGGCGGGGGCTCGGCTTCTGACAAAGAGCTGGAGTCTATCTTTTTAATTCGGAGCTTGGGGAGGCCAGAAGCTTGCATCTCCAGCTCAACCTCATAGGCCTGCGAGCTGGCAGGGGCTCTACAGGGCCAGGTTGACGCCTGCTGGTCCTCTAGCTGCGTGGCCGCCTGGCGCTGCTTTGTGTCTGCCATGCAGTGCGGGTCGTAGGGGGGCATCAGGGGAGAGCGGGACTCAGAGGAAGGAGAGGTGGGAGGAATCCCGGGGTCACACGGAGACGGCTTCTCACACGTACCCGTCCTTAACCTCTCATCTTCGTCCAGGGGTGAAATGCTGCTTTTTAAGTTATCATGGCCATGGTGCTCAGCTTCATCCAGGAGAGTGAGACAGTCCGAGTCTGTTGCAATAAGCAAAGGAGAGGATGTATGCCAGTCACTCCCAAAGCCAGTTCCAGGGTAAGGTGGAAGTTCAGGCGAAGCTGGAGAAGAGAGGGTCGCTGCCTTCTGGTTCTTTCCAGCATCTGTGATGGCAGCTGGGTTGTCAGTTATGGCAACCCTCAGAGCAGCCAAGCTGTCAGGCTGGCCCTCCAGGAAGTCTCGTTCTGTTCCCGAGGTCTTTTTATGCCGTTTCCCATGTTTGGAAGGGGGCGGAGGGGGCCAGAGGTCAGACGGAGCTACCTGTGAGGCACTGGGGGGTGTCAAGGGAGCAGAACAGGAGGGAGGTGTGGTGACGCTGGGTGATTTCTGGACCTCTTGCCAGCCCACTTGTCTAGACGAAGGAGATGCCATGGGAAATTCCCCAAGTGAACTCTTCTTGGAAATACCACGTGAAGGAGAGGTAATAGCTTTTTTTGGAAAAGTCAGAGCTGCGTTCCCTGGTCTCTCTGGGGTTTTGACAGCTTTGTTACTCCAAGGCTGCGGCAGCTTCTCTGCCTGGGGTGCTCCAGAGCCTCGGGGGAGCTGGTGTTTCTGACTTGGAGATGTGCCCTCGGAAGCAGCTTGTCTCTGGACCCCCGAGGCTGCTGTCCTGGGAGGTGCCTGAGCAGAGGATCTGCTAGGGGTCAGACAGACACTCCTGGTCTGGGCAGTTGATGAAACCAGGGCTGCTGGACAGGAGGTGCTTTCCAGACTGGAGTCCGCCAAGCGTGGCCAAGAAGAATTCTGCAAAAATCTGGGGGGCTGACCACCTTGTCTCTGGGGAGTTCTCGGTACCTTTTCAAGAGGAGAGGCACCTTCTGCCAGGGAGTGTCCTTTCCGAGGGGTGACTTTTGGTTGCGATGGTGAATCCCAGCCATGTGGAGAGAAGTCTTTCGAGAATTCATTAACAATGACCTGTTTGGCAGGGGTCATTTCCGCAGGGGATTTCTGCAGCCTTTCCGGGGTGCACAGTGGAGTCTGTGGTGTCCGAGGGACCTTTCTTGGTGTGGCTTTATAAGAACTTGGAGACTTCCAGTAACTCTTCTCAGGCGTCTGTAAAGAAAGATGCTTATTTCAGTGCTTTGAACATCATAACCCATAGTCTCGGAAATGTTTTAATGATCTCTAAGAAGATTAAAAACTCCAGTGGGAGGTTTCTTATCAGCCAAAGGAATGATAAGTTGGATTTCATACAGTGACATGTTTCCAGTTCCAAAACATGACCCAGATTTTACTTGTCAACTTTTTCTAGCACTAAGCACTGTATCCAAGCTTCATTTCTTCTAAGACAAATTGTTTTAATAATTTGCACACTACAGTGAAAATATGCTTTGCCTCTGTATCACTGCACTCACTACTCACAGCTGTCTTTTCCTCTAAGGAGAAAACTATTTCTGATCTTTGCCTGAAGTAACCTTTACGAGCCACGTCACCTGCTATTCACCTGCCTTCAATATGTGCTTTTAAGTACCTGATATGCGTCAGGTAAAATGTGTGCAGAAGGCCGGGGTGGGGGAGGAGGAGGAGGTGAAACATGGACCCTATGGATACACAGCAACAAAGATAACATCTCAGAGAGGAACCTTCCCAACAAAAAAACTTCCCTTCTTGCAAAAACTGCAGTTAATCTTACTATCTCAACAGTCCTGGTCCAGTTGGCATTTCATGTGGCGTATAGACAGATGAGGGGAAGATGCTCTGGAGGAGGAAACGGCAACCCACTCCAGTATTCTCTGGAGAATTTCATGGACAGAGGAGCCTGGTGGGCTACAGTCAATAGGGTCGCAAAGAGACATGACTGAAGCAACTTAGCACATAGACGGATGATAATACACTCGGGCTGATGTAATGACGGGGCGTGCACGGGACACTTGGGAGCACAGAAGCGTTGGCTGTCTAACCCAGCTGGGGCTTGGGGAGGCAACAGACAGTGAGTCAGGTCTTCAAAGAATGGGTGTCGGCAGGTGAAGACAAGGCGGACAGTGCGGGAGAGGGAACTTGAGGCACAGACAGCAGTATAAGCAAAGGCACGAAAGTGAAAAACAGCAGCTATGTGCATCCTAAGGCGGCTGGGAAGGTGGAGTGTGAAGCAGAGATGGGCGAGCAGAGATCAGATCACGGAGGTCCGTGTCTGTCCAGGGAGGAGACGGAACACGGTCCTATGGACCCTTCCCCACAGTTTCCTGTGTCTCCCCAATCCCCTAAGTGGTTTTGGGGCAAAGTCTGTAGATCTTCCAGCACAGTGAGGTAGTCAGAGGAGCACCCGATGGGGTCACAGAGGTCCCGCCAACCTCTGGGGGTGGGACGGATTTGAGAGGGAAGAGGCTACGGAAGTGTTGCAGGCAGAAGTGAACTGGGGTAGGAACTGAAGGGATGGAGAGGAGGGAATGGGTATCAGATAGGCTCCCAATAAAATGGGCAGGACCGATGGCTTAGCCAGGCCTGAGGAGAGGGAGTCCAGGATGACTTCCAGGTTTCTAACATGGGTGGCTGGATCGAGTGGGCAATCAACGGAACAGGTGAGAATGCTGCTGCACATTTCAGACAGACAGACCTAGTGTCCAGTGTAAATGGAGATAACCCAAGAGGTAGGTGAGAGCTATCTGCTCAGTCCAGCTGCTACCTTAAGTCCCCATATACCCGATAATCATTCATCAAGTCAGCCTCAACCACCTCAAATCTCTATTATTATCTTCTCTTCCTTACTGGCCTCAGCGGCTTTCCTTGCCCATGTCTACATGTTCCCCAAACTATACTATTTTAAACATCATAGTAATTTTATACCTGATAGGCTGTAGGTATTGCAGAACCCAGAGTGTTTCCTGAAGGCCTTTTAATCCGTGCTGAGCCCTTCTCTGAGGGACTGATCATCTCAGACATTGCTCCGAATAGAAGTCTCTTGGGAGACCGAATACTTTGGACTGGAGAATTTTCTCTTTGGTCTGCAAGTCAAAAACAGTGACAATATTTAATTCTTTCTCAATTCCTGCCCTCTCACCCCCCCACCCAATACTCATAAAACAGCCAGTCTCTATAAGAAAGATGACAATTTGGGAGCAAATGGGGGGAAATGCCACCTAGTTATGACAGCAGTGGTAACAAGTGCTGCTTTATTGCATTGTGAGACTGCATCATCAAGCCCAGACCCTATGTGAGGAGGTGTGGGCAACTAATTTGAAAAGACAAGTATAAAAAGATACATCTGAGCTAAGTTCACAATGGATAGAAGAATGAAGGTCATACAGTACCTTCAACCTGGGGATACCTTCCCATAGTATCTGAATGCATGGAGGAAATTACAGGTCATTTCCTCTTGAATGAATGGAAGTACCTACAAGGACACTGTGGACAGCCAGCCAGAGGAAGCCAAAGGGGTGATTCTGATACGGTGGCCGCAGTCACCTGTTCATCTGGGCATCACTCTGAACCTCAACTACTTATGCTCTAAGTGCCCCGCGAACAAACGAGTTCCATTCTGAGAGCGCATTCGTTAAGTCCAACTTGTTCGTAAGTCCAAAGTCAGCCGAGGTACCCAGCTAACACAATTGGCTATGTGGTACTGTATTATAATCGGTTTGTAATATTTTTCACACAAAAAATATTCTTAGCCTTGGAGTACAGTACCTTGCAAAGTACAGTACAACAGCTGGCAGCAAGCAACAACTACCAGCTACATCACCACTGTTTTTATGCTTGCTTCCAGACATCCTGGGCTTGAAATAAAGATACTGTACTATTATACCCTACACAGTACTATAAAGTACATACAATACAACCGCTTGTAGAAGATGCACGCACATGACAACGTATACCAGACACGTGGACTTACATGACTGGACATTCTAACGCATGTTAGCATCTTTGAAAGCTCATAGTCTGAAGGTTCACATATAGGCAACTTACTGTACCTGGCCTGTTTCTCCAATATCAACTTTCATTCTTTTCCCGAGAAACTTCATTCTTTTCCCACCAAGTTTGTGTGGACCTCTGAAGACAGGCAGGCAAAGTGTGTTACCTGACTTCACTTGCTGGAATGAGTGGACCCTTTGTATGCTTCGAGACTTTGGCTGAGACATAGAGTAGAAGGAAGCAGAGTTCGTCCTGGTGAACGCCAACTGCTTGATTCGAGGACTTCGTCTCAAACTCACCACTGTAAGACCAGAATCACAGTTAGTAACCAAGAAGAAACGCAAGCTCGGTGTTTCCCCTATGAAATGGGTAAGATCTATGTGACACCATGTACAAGAGCGGCTTCCCTGGTGCCTCAGTTGGTAAAGAATCTGCCTGCAATGCAGGAGACCTGGGTTCCATCTCTGGGTCGGGAAGATCCTCCTGGAGAAAGGAATAGCTACCCACTCCAGTATTCTTGCCTGAAGAATTCCATGGACAGAGAAGCCTGGTGGGCCACAGTCTGTGGGGCTGCAGAGAGTCGGACATGACTGAGCAACTAACACTTTCACGTAAAAGACAGAAACTTGGTTTCCAACAAGCTCTTGGTTTGGAGATCCTTTAAGTGTGACAAAGCTAAGAGGGCTATCATATGTGGCCCCAGCAAAGTTCCCCCCAAAAAACAAACAAACCGGACCCCTCCAGACTGTAATCTGCGTAAGTATTATGAACTGCCACCTTGAAGCATTATGTAGAGTGAAAAAAGGTTTGTAGAGTGTGACTTTCATTAAAAAGTTTTAAATAACGGTTTTCATACTTATGTTACATATATTTGTACAGAAACAACACCTGTAAGAGTATTATTAAAGCTAAACGTATTTCTGATTTGTGGGATTACCAAGGGTTAATTTTTTGGCTTCTCTATGTTTTCTAACTTTTCTAGAATAAACTACTTGATTTTAAAAAATATGTTTTTGGAAACCCCTCCTTCCTGTATACTTTAAAAATAAGCCACAGGTTGGTTTGTTCTTAAATGTTTGGCTGAGCTGGGTCTTTGCTGCTTCACGAGCTTTTCTCCAGGTGCAGCACGCAGGGGCCACTCTCTAGTCGCGCTGCACAGGCTTCTCATGGTTCCCGGGCTCTGGAGCACAGGCTCGTGGTTGTGGCAGGTGGCTTAGCTGCTCCGCAGCATGTGGGATCTTCCCCATCAGGCATAGAACCCATGTCTCCTGCGGTATAAACATTCTTTACCACTGAGCCACAGGGAAGCCCCACAGTACCTTATATTAACGTAGTAGTTTAGCGTTCACTCTGAATCCCACTTCTATTATGTAAAAATACTTCTTCTCCAGAAACTCTCAGTACACTCTGTGTAACAGATCATTTACCAATTAACATGTACTGATACACACTGTGGGCCCAGAGCTGTCATAATGGATATGATGAGCAAGAATACAAGTCCAGAAAAGTTTTCATAGAAAGTAGAGAAAACACAAAAGCCCAGAACCCCAAAACAAACAAAAGTAGGTAATACCATCTTCTCCTTTCTCTGGGGACTCTTCAACAACGTCAATATCAGGACCAGGATCAGAGGACCTTGAGGAAGAGCGGGTACAAGGACTATTCAGCATCACTCATAAATAATGCACATCACAGACCTACAGGTTCTCACCTCACAAGGTAACAAAGACCACAAATGGTCTTGATGACATCACTGTAGGCAGGCACTCTCAGACATTACTGTCAAGAGTGAAAGGGTAAGAACTTTGTTTTTTTGAAAGCAGTTTGACAAAGTTAAATTTGTATACCATTTGATCCACAAATTTCACTTCTTACAATTTATCCTGTAGATAAATGAGCACAAGTGTGTAAAATCCTCACACAAATAACGTCCAGATGTAACCTTGACAAGGAGGAGTAGATGTACTTCTCGCCATTCGTCCTCTCATGTACAGTTAAGAACCCTGGGTGTGTTACATACAGAGCAAGCAGAAGGCTCTCAAAGGTGGAGAGCAGACTTAGGACCTCAGGACCTGAAGAGACACAGGGCAGTGAGCTCTGGGAACTCCCTGTTGTGCTTCATAGATCCTAGATCAGGTGCTCAACAAGCTGACAACCCCAGTACACCAAGAGGTACAGACAAAACTGCCCTGAGCAAAGTTAGTTCTCTTTAGACAAAGAACCAGGAAAGGGGCAGCCAAGTAAGACAGAAACATTCAGCAAGAGCTGCCTTACTCCAACCAACTGCCATGGAAACCTGTGGCCTCACCACACGCCTGAACAGGCCCAGCTGGGATCATCCCAGGCCTGGAAGCGAGACTCCCTCCTTCCCCAGGTCAACACACGAACAGATTTTAAAATGAGGCAATATCCATTCAATAGAATACTACTCAGCAATAAAATGGAACGAACTATTGATATATACAACAACACATATAAATCTCAAAATAACTGTGCCAAATGAAAGAGGCTGGACACCAGAGTGCATTCTGTATGGTTCTCCAGCCCTCACAGAATTTTCAGAATGCTCTTTGGTGACAGGCAACACGGTTGAGACCGGGTCACAAATGTCATGAGAAGGTATGCATGGCCCATAAGATCAGGAGGGCTTTGTGGGAGCATGAAGAAGCTAGACAAGGATGTTGCTCACCTGCCCTTGATCTGCCTATGAAGCAGCCTTCCGGAGATTTGCTTGTGTACTGGCGTCTCGGCCACACTCTTGGTCAGCAGCTTGCGATAACCTATAATGTAAACAGGATAAATTTCACATAATCTTATCAAGCAGGAACAGCAAGGCAATGGAAGCAATTTGAACTTAAATACGGTTTAACATTTAGCTAGAGTGACTCTTAATGGTCTCATGGACCAAGGTCTAACCATAAGATTTGACTTAACATGACATTACAGTTTATCAGCACTATTAGAGTTTAACAATAAATAATCCAATATAAAATATAATGAAAATTTAAAATAATGATCCTGAAAAAAAAGTTCTTACTTATTAGGGCTAATACTTCTGTCCACCTAGTTGGTGGTTCTTTTATTTATGATTAAATTATTGCATTTATGATTAAAGAGGCATGTGAAAATGCTGATCTGTCATGCAATGTTAAGATATTTAATACAAAGATAAATCTAATTTATGCTCTGGCATAAATTTTCTTAATAGCGTAGGGCAGACAAGTTACTCATGGGAGGAATGGTTTTAAGTGAGATAAAAATGACTAGGAAGAGGACTAATGTCAGCAGGAATGTGGGGTAAGGACCTCTGAGAAACTCCCCCATAAAAGGAATGAGAACACTGACCAAAAGTGAACATCAATTTCTCCAGAACTCTGGAAATAAACCAGTTTGGAGTAATCCAAGGAGTAGTTATTCAACAAAAACAGCTGTTTCTCATTAAGAATAGCAAGCCCTGCACAACTTAAACTTCTCTGGCCCTGACCTCCTCTCCCTGGCCCCACAGCAGCCTTGAGAACCAACAGCCCAGCGGCCCCTGGATGAACAAATGGGTGTCTAAGCTCCTCCACAGCCCCATTCCCAGATAACGGTCTATTTGGCCTATTTGGTGGTTCCCTGGAAAATCCCACTCACTTGGCCTGTCTCTATCTGACCTGATTCAGAATTCGTCCAATGCAAACAACTTTTTCCCAGGGAGCCATGTACTACAAACAATCAGCAGCAACTGTAAACATCAGCTGCCTGAGGTGGTGATAACTCTTGGGGCAGACAAGATAACCAAAAGTCTGGATGTGAAAACTGGGGCATGAGACCTCCACAAGGGCCTCTGCTAACTTCTGACACACTCCCAGGAACCTGCAAGTCCATGCGTGGTAGGCCTGTGTGCACGCCCCGGGAACCTGCAAGTCCACGTGTGGGAGGGCTGTGTGCACGCCCCGGGAACCTGCAAGTCCACGTGTGGGAGGGCTGTGTGCACGCCCAGGATGGACCCAAGAAAGCCCTTGCAAGTGTGCTCAGTCGTGTCCAACTCCCTGTGACCCCATGGACTGCAGCCCTCAGGCTCCCCTGTCCATGGAATTCACCAGGCAAGAATACTGGAGTAGGTTACATTTCCTCTTGGCTGTCACCTATGGCTGACCCCAAGGCTCTAGAAAACAGAAAGAGTTGTAAAATGTCTGGCTGAGTATTGAAGACATGAGCCAATGCAAACATAGGGCCCCTCAGCAAAGCTGGGAAACTTACTAGTTCCAGGCATGGCAGGAAATCTCTGTCCAACCCTTAGCTGACCACTAAGCTAACCAAGCAGAGATTTTAGTGGCTACACATGACAGAATACAGACTTGAAAGAACTAGTTCAGTAAACAAACAAAAGCAGTTAAGAGTAAAAACAAACTCTGCCCTGGAGCCGTGGCACTCTGATTGTCAGAGCTGACTCAATATTTAACATGTCCAGTTGTCAACAAAAAATATGAGACAAGAAAGTATGGCCCATAAACACAGGCGGGGTGGGGGAACCCATTCAACAGAAAGCGTTCCTGAAGAAGTTCAGACATGGATTCATTAGCACAAGACTTTAAATCAGCTATCTGCAATATGTTCAAAGAACTAAAAAAGAACAAATAATATCTAAGGAACTAAAGGAATGTACAAGCCTGATGACTTGCCAAGTACAGAATATCAATAAAGAGAGATGTTGTTAAAAAGAACCAAGTAGAAATTCTAAAATCGAAAAGTACACTACCTAAAATAAAAAACTCATTAGAGGGGCCTAGAAGTTGATATGAGGTGGCAAAAGAAAGAATCAAAGTTGAAGACAGGTAATTGAGATTATCCAATCTGAGGGACAGAAAGAAAAACAAACAGTCTTAGACACCCATGGGACACAATCAAGCATAATAACATAAGACATAGTGGGAGTTCCAGAGAAAGAGGGGAGAAAGAGGTGGAAAACTTTGAAGAAATACTAGTTGAAAATTTCTGATGTCTGATGAAAGACATTCCATAGCCAAGTAGCTGAATAAACCTAAGTAGGATAAAGACAGAGATCCGCACCAGACAAATCACAATCAAATCGTCAGAAGTCAAAGGGGAAGAGAGACTCTTGAAAGAATCAAGAAAGCAGCGATCTGTCAGGCACAAGCAGTCCTCAATAAGATTAACAGCCCATTTCTCCTCAGAAACACAGGATGACAAAAATGCGGGGTGATAAAAGGCACAGGGATGAAAGAAAAAGATTTAATCAAGAATTCTATTATAACATCTTATAGAAAAAACCGACTGAACTTTTTGGCCCACCCAACATACCCTGTAAGGGAATCCCTGATGGCTCAGCAGTAAAGAATCTGCCTGCAAAGCAGGAAATGGGGATTTGATACCTGGATCAGGAAGATCCCCTGGAGAAGGAAATGGCAACCCACTTAAGTATTCTTGCATGGAGAATCCCATGGACAGAGGAGCCTGGAGGGCTACTGTCCATGGGTTGCAAGAGTCAGACACGACTTAGGGACTAAACCACCACCACCAATAAATCCTGTAAACTATTACTCAAACATGAAGGAGAAATGAGCACATCCTCCCCACCCTCAAAGATACACCCAAAAAGCAATACCGAGAGAATCTGACACTGGCAGACCAGCCCTGAAAGTAATACCCCTACTACAGGGAGTCCTTTAGGTGGAAAGGGAGGGGCGAGAGTAACATGAGTCCACACTAAGAATTAAAGGCACTGGTAAAGGCAATCATACAAGTAAATGCCAACAACAGAATAAAAGTATTGTTATTTCTGTATCTTTCTCCTTTGAGTTTAAAGATAAAGCAAGGATTATAAATGTGCTGATGGGCATACAATGTATCAAGATGTAACTGGTATGACAAGACAGCACACAGAAGGGGGTAGAAAATAGTTATACAGAGGAGCAAAGTTTTTGTTGCACTCCTGAAATTAAGTTGATATTAACCTTGACTGGATAAATTAAGAAATTAATTGCAACCCCCATGGAAAGAAATACCATACAAAACAGCGAAGTAGGAAGCTCTAGGGTTTGGTCCCTCCCCTAAAACAACCAGTAAACTAGGAAAAAAATGATCAGAGTAAACTATTTTGGAATTTCTAGAACCTAACTGGCACTAATGGCAACCAGGAAAGAGCCTAATGAAAGGAGACCCTGATATTTAGTAAGGGGATGATGTGCCTGGAACCGCCACCAGCCCTCTTTCCTCAGCCCTGCTGCAGCTGTTGGGGGAGTGGCCCACGTCCTAGGAGCAGCTGGCAGGTGGCAGAGCAGACAGTGGGGACCCTGTCTTCTAACTCTGGGTTATAAGGTTCAGTCAGCGTGCTTGGAGAGTGGAGCTCTGTGGGGCTGGAGCAGACATCTGCCCTGATTTCTGCCCTGGGGCGCCAGCAGCTTTCCTCCACTGCATCCAACAGGTGACTTAAAGGGACAGGAACACCTTTTTGTTTGTCCCTTTTTGGAGCCAGACATTTAAGGAAATCTTTCTCAGGTTACCAGCTAATCACAGAAACAACACAACAGAAACTTCAGGGACCACACAAGAGGGAATCCATGCTTTGTAAAAAGAGCTGGGAAAAGGCACAAATGGACAGGGTCACAATAAGCAAAGATCAGTGATTTCACAGGAGTGGGAGAATCTTATCTCCAGAGTCAACAGACTATAATATTCAGAATACCTAACTCTCAACAAAGAATTACAAAGCATACAAAGAAACAGGAAAGTGTGTCAAGGAAGAAGAGAATTTGACAGAAAGTACCCTTGAGAAATCCCAGACACTGGAATCACTGGTTAAAAATGTTACATGAGCTCAAGGAAAAAAAATGAACACAGAACTGAAAGAAATAAGGAAAACAATGAATAAACACAGTGAGAATATCAATAACGTAACAGAAATTATAAAAAGGAACCAAACAGAAACTTCAGAGCTGAAAAGTATAATAACTGGAAAAGTTCACTAGAGGGGTTCACCCTCAGATTTGAGCAGGCAGAAGAATCAATAAACTTGAAGCTAAAGACAACCAAAATCCTCCAATCTGAGCAGAATGAAAAAAAGGACTAGATGGCTTCATTGATGAATTCTACCTAACATTAAAACAAGAATTAACACCCTAACACCTAAGCCGGAGAAGGCAATGGCACCCCACTCCAGTACTCTTGCCTGGAAAATCCCATGGATGGAGGAGCCTGGTAGGTTGCAGTCCATGGGGTCGCTGAGAGTTGGATACAACTCAGTAACTTCACTTTCACTTTTCACTTTCCTGCACTGGAGAAGGAAATGGCAACCCACTCCAGTGTTTTTGCCTGGAGAATCCCAGGGACGGGGAGCCTGGGGGGCTGCGGTCTATGGGGTCGCACAGAGTCGGACACGACTGAAGAGACTTAGCAGCAGCAGCAGCAACACCTAAGCAATTCAAAAAGCACCTAAGACAACTCAAGGAGGAAAGAACAGTCTTTTCAACGCATGAGGCTGGTACAGCTGGATAACCACAGGCAGAAGAATGACACTGTGCTCACCTCACACAATACATAAAAACTAACTGGAAATGAGTCAAAGACCTAATTTAAGATTTTAAGCCATAAAACTTGGGTTGAATAATGGATTTTTAGACATGCCACCGAAAGCACAAATAACAACAAAAATGTTAGTTAAACTGGATAGCAGCAAGATTAAAAATACTTTATATATCGAGGACACTATCAAGAATACAAAAAGCAAACCCAATAAATTGGGGTAAAAATATTTGCAAATCACATCTGATAAGAGATTAGTATCTAGACTATTATATAAAGAACTCCTACAACTCATAGTAAAAAGACACACAATCCAATTTCAGTTCTGTTCAGTCACTCAGTCTCATCTGACTCTTTGTGAACTCAGACTGCAGCACGCCGGGCTTCCCTACCCATCACCAACTCCGAGAGTTTGCTCAAACTCATGTCCATTGAGTCGGTGATGCCATCCAACCATTTCATCTTCTGTGGTCGTCCCCTTCTCCTCCCACCTTCAATCTTTCCCAGCATCAGGGGCTTTTTCAATGAGTCAGTTCTTCGCATCAGGTGGCCAAAGTATTGGAGTTTCAGCATCAGCATCAGTCCTTCCAATGAATATTCAGGACTGATTTCTTTAGGGTAGACTGGTTGGATCTCCTTGAGTCCAAGGGACTCTCAAGAGTCTTCTCCAACACCATAGTTCAAAAGTATCAATTCTTCAGTGCTCAGCTTTCTTTATACTCCAACTCTCACATCCCATACATGACTACTGGAAAAAAACACAGCTTTGACTAGACGAACCTTTGTTGGCAAAGTAATGTCTCTGCTTTTTAATATGCTGTCTAGGTTGGTCATAGCTTTTCTTCCAAGGAGCAAGTGAGTCTTTTAATTTCATGGCTGCTGTCACCATCTGCAGTGATTTTGGAGGCCAAAAGATAGTCTCACTGTTTCCATTGTTTCCCCATCTATTTGCCATCAAGTGATGAGACTGGATGCCACGATCTTAGTTTTCTGAATGTTGAGTTTTAACTCCCCAGGTTGGTAGGTGCCCAGTATGCTACTGGAGATCAGTGGAGAAATTACTCCAGAAAGAATGAAGAGACAGAGCCAAAGCAAGAACACCACCCAGTTGTGGATGTGACTGGTGATGGAAGTAAAGTGTGATGCTGTAAAGAGCAATATTGCATAGGAACCTGGAATATTAGGTCCATGAATCAAAGCAAAGTGGAAGTGGTCAAACAGGAGACAGCAAGAGTGAACATCGACATTTTAGGGATCAGTGAATTAAAATGGACTAGAATGGGTGAATTTAACTCAGATGACCATTTTATGTGCTACTGTGGGCAAGAATCCCTTAGAAGAAATGGAATAGCCATCATAGACAAAAAAAGAGTCTGAAATGTTGTACTTGGATGCAATCTCAAAAATGACAGAATGATCTCTGTTCGTTTCCAAGGCAAACCATTCAATATCACAATAATCCAAGTCTATGCCCCAACCTGGAGAAGGCAATGGCAACCCACTCCAGTACTCTCACCTGGAAAATCCCATGGACAGAGGAGCCTGGTAGGCTGCAGTCCATGGGATCGCTAAGAGTCAGACATGACTGAGTGATTTCACTTTCCCTTTCATGCATTGGAGAAGGAAACAGCAATCCACTCCAGTGTTCTTGCCTGGAGAATCCCAGGGACGGGGAAGCCTGGTGGGCTGCCATCTACAGGGTCACACAGAGTCGGACACGACTGAAGCGACTTAGCAGCAGCAGCAGCATGCCCCAACCAGTAATGCTGAAGAAGCTGAAGCTGAACAGTTCTATGAAGACCTTCAAGACCTCCTAGAACTAACACTCAAAAAAGATGTCCTTTTCATTATAGAGGACTGGAAAGCAACCCAATTTAAAAATGGGCAAAGATTCTCCAAAGAAGCTATACGGGAACTTCCCTGGCCGCTCATTGGTTAAGAATCTGTCTTGTCACTGCACTAGGTGCAGGTTTGATCCCTGGTCAGGAAACGAAGATCCTGCATGCCGTGCAGTGGTGAGACCGAAAAAAAAAGAGGCTATACAAGTAGCCAGCGAGCACAAGAAAAGAAGGTTAATAACATTAGTCATCAAGGGAATGCAATTCATAATCACAGTTACACACCACTTTACACCCACTGGATGAGTAGAATCAAAAAGGGACAATGGGTGGCAGTGGTAAGGATGTAGAGAAATCAAAACCCTCACACGTTGTTAGTGGGAATATAGCCACTTTGGAAAACAGTCTGCTAATTGCTCAGAAGTTAAACAGAGCTATTATGTGGCCCAGCAAATTTCATTTCTAGGCATATGTCTGAGAATTAACAACATGTCTACACAAAATCTTGTCCATGAATGTTTAGAGTAGCATCACTCACAATAGCTAAAGGTAGAAACAACTTAAATGACCACCAACTGATGAATGGATGAGTAAAACGGAGCTTATCCATACAATGGTATATTATTGCCAACAGACAGAAATGAAATACTGAGACACACTACACCATGTATAAACCTTGGAAACATTATGCAAAAGTAAAAGAAGCCAGTTACAAAGACCATATGACTCCTCTTATAATACCCATAAGAAATCTATAAAAATACAAAGCAGACTGGTGGTTGCCTACAGCTGGAAGGACTGGGAGAAATGGAGAGTGACTAGTTAGTAACGGGTTCAGGGTTTCTTTCAGGAATGATGAAAATGTTCTGGAATGTGTCATGATGTTCACAACTCTGGGAACATACTGAAAACCACTAAATGTTGATTTTATGATACATGAATTACCTCAATTACAACAAACAAGCAACAACAAAAATAAACACACCGCAAGATTAGAAAACAGCTAGACACCATCTTTCATTTCTGTTTAACTGGTTTTATAAAATAGGTATTTGTCTGTTGTCTTTCTGAAGGGAGGAATGAGAAAAATACCAGGATTAATTCTTCATCTAAGCTTGGAGGAAGAGAGATCCCAAGTGGAAAATTAACTGACGGTAACCACAGAGGAGAGGAAAACATGAGATTAATGAGCTCCTGCAACGCAGAGCCTGGAGACTGGCTTGAGATCGAGAACCCCTTCTCTTGGTTGCCCTGCAGCGCGGTACCTTTGGTCCTCTTCAAGTTGTCATATTTATACTCCAGACCTTCCACAGCTGACACCGAATGGCTTCTGGGCAACCCCTTCTTTACAGATCTCTTTGAAGGAGAAATCATTTCCTGGTTGAAGAGATTTCTTCGAACTTTGGTTACTTCTGAAAGCATTAAAAAAAGAAAAAGTCAAACATTATCATTAATAAATGCCACACATGAGAAAAGAAAGATATCCAAAACAGAGAATCTGCTTGAGGAAACTATTTTACAGACTGACTGCTATTATATATTTACATTTAGTAATAGGATTTCCTTAAATAGTACAGTCACATGGTATATCAAAACTATTTACTCTTATAAATTTAATTTAAACCCAATCTTCTGGGAATACACGGAAGGCCCACATCACTTAAATTAGAAAAGATTTCATTTTTCTTCTTTTGAGTATTTTACTAGTTTGCTGGGTAACAGTAGCCCCCCCCTATTCACGGTTTCACTTTCCAAGTTTCTAGTTATCCACAGCCAATTATGGTCTGAAAATATCAAATGAAAAATCCTAGAAATAAACAATTCATAAGGATTAAAGTTGTGTGCCTTTCTGAATAGCATGATAAAATCTCATGCCATTCTGCTCTGTCCCACACAAAACATAAATCATTCCGATAGTCACTTAGCAGCCATCTGGGTTATCAGATCAACTATCGCAATATACAGGAGTGCTGTATTCAAGTAACCCTTATTTTACCCAAATATCTCTTGAGCCCCAAAGCACAAAGTAGTGATGCTGGCAATTGGGATATGCTGAAAAGAAGTTGCAAAGTGCTTTCTTTAAATGAATAGTTTCTCTACTTAAGGAAAGAAAAAAAAATTATATGCTGAGGTTGCTACGACTTATGATTAAGAATGAATCATCTGCGAAATGGTGAAGGAAAAATTCATGCTAGTTTTGGTGTCACATCTCAAACTGCAAAAATTACGCATCAAAGTGTTTAGTTAGGATCAAAGAGGCATTAAACCTGTACAAGATATTCTGAGAGCAAGAGACCAAATGCACGTTAACTTTTGTTATGACTGTTCTAGTTTATATTAATTCCTACCGTGGCTAATTTATAAGTTAAATTTTATCCTAGGCATATATTATGTGCATGCTAAGTTGCTTCAGTTATGTCCAATTCTTTGTGACCCCATGGACTGTAGGGATTCTCCAGGCAAGAATACTAGAGTAGGTTGCCATGCCCTTCTCCAGGGGATCTCCCTGACCCAGGCATCGAACCTGGGTCTCCTGCATTGCAGGCAGATTCTTTACTGTCTGAGCCATCAGGGTGGACAAGGGGGAACTACTGTATTTGAAATCCTCTTCCTAACTCCAGAGCATAAGAGTTGCAACCACCTAAACCCAAAGTTAGTAAAAAAAAAAAAAAAAAAAGCTTAAGAGTCAAGAAATACTTGACAAGGCGAGTGGGATGGCATCTTAAACTTAAGCAAGATGGCCTAGTGGATTACACTCAAAAATTCACTCAGGGTAAAAAAAATTCTAAGATCAGGTTTCCCTGGTGGCTCAGCAGTAAAAAATCCACCTGCCAATGTAGGAGACACAGGTTTGATACCTGATCTGCAAAGATCCCACATGAGGTAGAGCCAATAAAACACTGTGCCACAACTATTGAGTCTGTGCTCTAGAGCCTGCCAGCCGCAACTACTGAAGCCCAAGTGCCCTCTAGAGCCCGTGCTCCACAAGAGAAGCCACCGCAATGAGAAGCCTGCACACGGCAGCTAGACAGTAGACGCTGCTCGCCACAACTAGAGGAAGCCCGTGCACAGCGACGAAGATGCAGCACAGCCAAAAATAAAAATAAATAAAATTATCTTAAGAAAAATTTCTAAGAGCAAGTCATTTAAATAAAAAAACAAATAAACCAGGATTCACAAACTGGAAGAAGCCTCTTTGTTTACCCATCAACAACATAAAGAATATCAATAATACACAAAGTTTCCAAAAAGTGCTTCTCTATCTCCATTATGAAAGCCTCTGTTATCTGCC
Source organism: Budorcas taxicolor (assembly GCF_023091745.1). NCBI lineage: Eukaryota > Metazoa > Chordata > Mammalia > Artiodactyla > Bovidae > Budorcas > Budorcas taxicolor. The sequence continues at coordinate 23,831,343 of NC_068930.1, read as the reverse complement.
TTAGGCTGTTCTATGAAACTAATCTATGATCTGACTGCCAAATTTGATCTATTACTTTCTGTTTTTCCCAAGTTTTGGAAAAATATCGATAGAAAATTTCAAAAAGGAATACAACAAATAGAACCGTCACTAAAATTTATCAACTGTGGACATTCATTTTCTCCCTCGTCCTCTCTCTCTACGTTTATCCAATTGCCCATCCCAAAACGCTGTGGGGTGACCTGCAGACATCACAACTCTGAAGCTTCCTGTGCTTCAGCAGGTATCTCCGAAGAACAAGGGCACACTATCTAACCCACCCTCTCTCATCACGCAGCAACATCCTTCACAGCTTTTCTGCCCTAAATTTAAGATCCAAGCAGGGGTCACGTGGTACACGAATGCCACACCTGAACTCCTTTTATCTAAACCAGTTCTGATGCCTCTTTTCTTTTTGGGCTTTCATGTGAATGGTGTTTTAAAATATATGTATATTTCAGCCAGTTATTTTACAAAATGCAGTATTTTGAGACCATGTGAACATCTCAGTCTCCTAGCACACAGGCATGTCTCATTAGCTGATAATTATACCAAACTATGTATTACATATACTGCAACATGTAGCTGCAACATGCACCTACAAAGCTATATGCTTACACATGCTACAAAACTATATATACTGCATGCAACTGCAAAACTGTACACTATATATACAACATGCAGCTGCTTAAATATATATAATCAAAATAAACTTGTTACTGGCTATGACAAGGAAACCAAAGCATACCTTGTACTGTATCTTTCACTGGGAGAGGAGGCTGCTGCTGAAGGGTAGGGTGAGAATTCTCCTGAAAGATGAGAAAATCCAATAAGAAAACTTCAATAGGTACTCATTTAAAAGAACAGGAATTCCACAAAAAACCCACTGATCCTTGCAATATCACTTGTAGGAATCTGTAACAGAAACAGTTGTAAAATGGACAAAAACAGAGTCTGGGAATATACACAACAAACTGCCATCGGTGACTACTTCCAAAGAATGGATGGTGAAGTACTAACATTTAACTTCATATAATTTCTATTTTTTAAAAAAATGCATTTATTTTGTATTTTGGCCACACGGCAGATGGGATCTTACCCGTCTGACCAGGGGTTGAACTTGGCAGTCCCTGTGGTGGAAGTTTGGGCTCTGAATAACTGGACCACCAGGGAAGTCCCTAATTTCAATTTTTAAACAATGTTTCTGTATACCTCTTATAACTAAAATATAAGGGAAATCTCATCAGAGGATGGCTATACTCTGAGGAACGTCTCCATATAAAACTGCTATTTGAGGACTTCTCTGGCGGTCCAGTGGTTAAGACAACTCCTCACCTCCAATGCAGGGGGCTTGGGCTCCATCCCTGGTCGGGGAATTAACCAAGATCCCACATGCCATGTGGTGTTGCCAAAAAACAAAAAAAAAACTCTTGCTATTTATTTGCAGTAGAGGATTCAAGTACCCAAGATCAAATGGCATCTAAATGAGATAATTGTTTTTAAAGATTTTCTTGCCTTTTTTCAAGTATGCCACTGTAATCACTGAAGAAGGAAAGTCATAGTAGAGCAAAAACTTAACAAATGATACTCTTTAACCAAAATCAAATCCTGATCACATAAACCTGGTCTTAAAGAAATACACTTTCTAGGCCAATCTGAAACAAAAGTTTTCAGAAAGGAGACCTATCATATAGAATCTTCTGACAGAGATGTTCTGACACTTTGGACTTCACACTCTCCAAACAAAATCTAAGATTTGAATCTTACTCACTTATATGTATTAAGGTATACTAAGAAAGTGAACAGACTTCCTTGGTGGTAAAAAACCTGCCTGCCAAATGCAGGAGACGCCAGTTTAATCCCTGGGTCGGGAAGATCCCATGGAGGAAAAAATGGCAACCCACTCCAGGATTCTTGCCTGGGAAAATCCCACTGTCAGAGAAGCATGGAGGGCTATAGTTCATGGCATCACAATAGAGTCAGAGATGAATTTTTAGTACCTAAACAACAACAAAGTAAACACCATTAACTCTTCGAAAGAAACCCCACCTCCTATTCTAAAGCACAGCTATAAATCTCAAACAAACCACTACTGTAATAACTAATGCTTCAAAGCTGATTCTCCTAGAATTCTAACTCTCCTCATAATTCATGCAGTTCAAAAGTTTCAATGCATTCTTTGTCTCTCTCTTCTTAGACATTAATTCTATTTAGTAAATAGACTCCAGCTGGATTTCTTTTTCTTTTGGTAACCAACAAGTCCTAAATCTACTGACACAGAAAAATAATTACCACCTGGCTTCACATGTTTTGTTTTTTTAACTTGTTATTGAAGTAACACATATTCACTGAAAAGTAGTTTCCGGTACACAGAGTCCTAATATGATTGCATATTACTTTTTCAATGGCCTCTTTGCTTATGTTAGTTATCATTTCATGAGTTTTCTTAACTACGTTAAAGATTTTTAGTTAACTTATTCTTAACTTTTACTAGTGTTTTTTTTTCTCCCTTTAATATTACCTCACTTTTGGGAAAAATGATTAATCTTTAACAAATTTATATGTCTTTACTCCTTAGACCACGGTTGTGGACCACACATTCATAAAAATACCTAATTTTAGTTCTGTATCCACTAACATTCATTTCTTAAAAGTGAAGATACTGCCTTTCATTCTTCTTTATTGCATCAATTCATGCCCAAAGGAACAACTCTGGCATAGCACCACTTTCTATCTCCTGGAAATGACTTACATTTTTGGTAGCTCTCTTGGCAACTTTGGGAATTTCAATTTGTCGCAGATTTTGTGAAACCTCTGTGATGCTTTTATGTCTGATTGCATTTTTCCTTTTAAAAATAGAAAGAAACAGTCAATATACACTCAATACAGGTGACAACTAGTTAGATTAGAATGGAACTAGAGTTTAAAATAAAACATTTAAATAAAAGTCAATTATCTTACGGGTGGCCTGAACTTAACAGCAAAACAAGTCAACCCCCGATTTCTAAAAGTAACAACTACAAATTTAAGTGGTTAAGAACAGTGAACAGCATCATGGAAAATAAAAAGCTAAAAGCCTAAGCTTATCTCATGGAAGGCTCCTAGTTCTTGAAGACCTCATATGGACAGTCAAGAGAAGACTATGGCTACACAATACATATTGCACTGTATGTTCCCAAGGTAATATAAAGTGCATCAGATGCTCCTTGCTAAGAACTCTTAATAATTGGCTTCTGTGATTCAGACACAAAGGCAACTATTAATTCAATAAATTATAGACAAAGACAACTGGACTGTGGGCTTAAACATGCCCTATGCCAGGATGGTAACAGTACAAGAAAATACCTTTAAATCCTTGCACTCCTACCTTCTCTTCTTAGCTGATCTGGTACGAAGCTCCTCCAGTTGGTCAGATTCAGTGCCGCCAGACAATGACCTATGAGCGTTTGACGGAAGAGGCACAGAAAGGGGTGATTTGCTCTCCTGGGTCATGGAGTCATCACTGAAAAAATCTGCAGGAAGGACACCAGCCAGCTTCTGAGGAATCACAAATCCTAGGCTGTCGTAAAGATTTCCCAGTATCTTTGGGATTGAGTCAATATACCTGTGGAAGAGGTTGGTTAAATGTGGAACAGTCAGTCACCATTCCACCATCTCTAATACCTCCCTCACCTAGGATAAGAAACAGCCCTTAAAATCCTACAGCTCTGAGACAATACCTATATGGTACTTGGTAAAGTAATGTAAATTTTAAATTAGTCATCAAACTTACAATTCCAAAATGTCTTCCAGAAACTTTGCTAGGTATGCTGAATCTTCAGTTAAACACACCATGCGCAGCAAATCTGTCACCTGAAAATTTTAGAAAATTACCACATGGCCTCCTCAGGGAAGCTGAAACGATCTGTATACAGCATGTCCCAGCGGCACTAAGCAGCACACTTGCCTCATCCACTACTTGCTCCAGATCCTCTCCACGTTCATGCACTGAAGGGCATTGCAGACACAGCTCCAAACGAAGAAGCACCTGAAGTTGGCACCTTGAGAGAAAAAAAACACTCGGTCATATCTACTTCGAGTGTCACCTAACTAAAATGAAAATTCCTTCATTATGTAGAGATCTGTTTATAGAAGAAACAACCAAAAAATAGAAGAGCCATGGCTTTCTAAATAGCGATAGGGTTATTAGGTAAATAGGTGGTGCAGACTGCACGTGGTGGTGGTTTAGTCGCTCAGTCGTGTCTGACTCTTTGCGACCCAATGGATCGTAGCCCTCCAGGCTCCTCTGTTCATGAGATTCTCCAGGCAAGAACACTAGAGTGGGTTGCCATTTCCTTCTCCAAGACTGCACATGAGAACATTACAAAGAATCAGCCACAAAAGCCTCTTCAAGCAATAGGCAATCTATTTTAAACTGATACTTTTTCAGCCATAGAAACAAATATCCCATAATCACTCATATATGTAGAAACTGAAATATGACACAAAATGAACTTACCTATGAGAAGACTCACAAATATAAAAAACTCATGGTTGCCAGAGGAGGAGGTGGGGAAGGGATAATTTGAGAGTTTGGGATTAGCAGATACAAACTATTATGTATAGATAAACTATTATGTCCTAGTGTGTAGCACAGGGAACTATATTCAATATCCTATAATAAAGAGAATTTTTAAAAAATTTTAAAAATATTAAAATCAATACAAGCAAATCTTGAGAGCTCTGTTTTTGGAGTAATTGTTTAAAAGAAAAGGTAGTTAATTACTCTCTGACTTTGACTTCTTTATCCAGTTTTCCTATGTTCTGTCGAAGACTTTTGCTAGTTTTCAAGAAGTTGTTTCTTACTTGATACAGGCAGTTCATCTGAAAATATAAAATTATTACATAGGAGAATATTAGTATTAATGCTTATCATTATTTCTAATTTTCACACAATTTTCTAATGCCCTAAGAAGAGAAGTACATGTTCTTTCTTTCATTTGAGTGAAAAATAGTATACTATTCTTCTTTTATATATTTTAAAAGAACATTTTTTTAAAACGTTGAAAGCATTTGAGAGCAAGTGGGCATGGATACAGCAAGTCTGCATGTTTGAACTTCCATAAAAGGAAGATTTCATTAAGTAGTGACTGAGAAGTCTAAGCAAAATACATCAACATTTTAAAGAAATGTTCCAGGCGACTCTAAAGTGCAGTCAGGGTTAACAGCTACTGGTTTAATTCATGCAGCTAACATGCAGCTCGGATGAGGACAAAGCTTCCATTTGAAGAGAAGTACATGTAATTATTCCTAATTGGCCCCTTTCCTTGATTTTCGCCTTCCCAGTGGACCATATCCACCTTCCAAGACCTAGAACTGACTGGACTCACCCTTCTCCCTCATCATTTCTAAAATGTACACTGCATAAGAGACATTTTCCAAGACACGTGAGCCAGACCCAACAACAAGTAACCAACATAGTTATGACAAACGACAACCTCCAGACTGGCTTCTTCTACTTCCTTGGTCCCCTTGGACTTCAGGAACGCTTTAATGTTTGAGACGGTGTTCCGAGCACATGAATACAGCATGGTGTCTCCTGCGGCCACAGTCTTTTGGTAATTTTCGCGTATGTGAGATAGTAGCTCTTCCTCAGTTTTAAAATCTGTCGGGGGGGAAAGTGAAACTGATCACCAGACCCAGTGGAAGGCGTTGTCTTTTATTTAAGCCAGTGGTTGTCAACCGGGAGGTTTTGCTGCTCAGGGAATATCTGGTTCTGTCTGGGCTGCCGTGACTAGTGGGGAGAGTAAGGATACCACTGGCATCTCATGGGTGGAGGCCAGGGATGCTGTTAAACATCTTATGGTTCACAGAGGATTATCCAGTCCAAATTGTCAAAAATGCAGAGGCTGAAGTAGTACAGAGATAGTGATTAATTTTAAGGGTTTGCACATCAAGTGTACATGTTATAAATTCAAGGGTAACCAGTAACAGAGAAGAAATAAACTATACTACCTCCAAACCCACTGAAGATTATCCTTGTCCCGCTGAATTGTTGGGGCACTGCTGTGCTAGTCTATTTACAGAAAAAAGATCTAGTTCAGAAATTATGCTAATGCCACATTGCCTTACATTACAATTAATTTGCTTTCCCATCTGCATTCCAGTATACCATAATAGCTCACAAAGGATGTTCTATCTCACTCAAACTGACCATCATCTATGATCTAGTATTTCATAGGGGAAAAACTGCTTAAAGAAGCAGATAACTTTTATCCCAGAATTTTCAAAAGAACTCAGAGGTGACATCATGCAATTATTGCCCAAAGTTCTTCTGCTCAACTTTGAAAGACCCCAATAGTCCAACCCTAGATTATTCACAAAACTTTTCCCTTTCTCTTTATTCACAAATATATAAAACTTCTTTAACCACTTGTCCTATGGCCAGGCCACAGACCTCCTTTGTGACTTTGCTTATACTAATCCTTCATCGGGCACACACTTCTTTTTTATCTTTCTGCCTTCTAATCTCTGCTTATTCTTCAAAGTCTAACCTGGGCTCCACTGGGTTTTTAAAAGCCTTCTCAACCTGTTCTTCCCTACAATGACCTTCCCTTTCTCAACTCCTAGTATGCTTTTACTTCTAAAATGAACAAGTATTTTCAGTTGCAGACTCTTAGTTCTTATATTCATTTTACCAATTCATTGTGTAGAGAGATGTGTGTATGTATACACACACACATATATATAAATTCATTATTATTCTTTGTAACAGGATCATAAATCTAAGGAGAAGAATTTATTCTACTCCCCATAACACACTTGTGGACATGTAGCAGAAATCTAATAAATGTTCATTAAGTGAAGGATACGATTACAGCTTAAAAATATGAGCGTATGGAAGAGTAAACATGAGTTTAGGCATCAAAATCCAATGGAATTAAGGAATACCTTTAGGTTTAGAACTTCTCAGTGTTCTTCCTCTGTTTTCCAATCTATCCGCTGTTCTCCCATTGGCTGTCTTTTGGATCCCTTTCTGCCCAGCTGTGTCTGGACTGCCATCCGGATGTAATTTCTGAGCCTTTACATTCAGTCTTGCAACATTCAGCATCTTTAAGGAACGGCACATGGTATTCATCTTCTTCCTCACTGGAGTGCGAGGGACACCTCCTACCAAAACATAATCATGGGAAGAAAAGTAAAATAACTTTTACTTCCGTGGGATCAAGAACTACTTTAATTCAGATTAAATATTCTGCAAAAGAATACTGAGATGAAGTATATCCCTTCAGAATGATCTGAATTGGGTAATTCTTGCTACAACATAGGGTGGAAAGCGCTCTTTGAAGTTTAGGAGCTAAATCTCTCAACATAATTGGATGATTTTTACCTCTAATGCCAAACAGACTCATTTTGGTGTTACCCAATAGTCACAGAGTTGCAATGAAACTCTTTTGAAAGGCAATCCAGCAGTCTACACCCGGAGCTCCCTTTTCCACACTTTTTCATACAGTAACTTGTTCATGGAAATGTATGCCAAGGAAATCACTCAGAGGATAAATCACATGCATGATATACACTATAGTATTTACAATGGTAAAACCTGAAAACAATCTACATGTTCAGCCACATAAGGAATTTGCCACTTTTTAAAGCAATGAGATAGAACAGTAACTAAAAAAAACCAAAGGAACAGACGAGCAAGTATCTATACACAGCACACAAAGTTGCATTTAAATTTCTATTACAACTAAAACCAAAAATGGTTTACTCCTTAAGAAGGTAGGATTGTGGGTGACTTTTAAAATCACTGTTGTACTAATGTAATTATTTTCAGATGTTAAATAGAAGAACTTGACCTTTATTCAGTTACCATTTCAACTTCATTTTAGGGAATATCAATCTTTTAAAACATATAGTGTTGGGACCTGCCTGGTGATCCAGTGGCTAAGACTTGGCACTCCCAATGCAGGGGGCCCGGGTTCCATCCCTGATCAGGGAACTAGATCCCACATGCCACAACTAAGAGCTGGCTCGGACAAATAAATAATATTTACAATATACAGTGTCAAAAAAGACTGTAAGAAACAGCCTATCTACATGCTTACGTTTCTTTCTGCTGTCTTCCTGATTGGATACACTGTATTCTTCACGAGACTTTCTTTGATACAGCTCAGAGAGACCCCGTGTCAAGTCACTCTCAGTTTTGGAAGGCTCTTCCTTAGTAGATGAGGCAGCCTGTAGTAACCTGTGAGTAAGTTAAGATGTCAAGCATAAAGGCAACATTCTGATTTTCCAAAATGCTTTAAAAACAAAGCGACAATATTCATTATCCTTTTAAAAGCTACTCAAAAGAGGTCCCCACAAGGGACCTCTTATCATTTATGATTTGAGTAAATTCAAGGACAGAAGTTACCTGTTCACAAAACCATTAATGTATTAGGGCATCCAGTATTGACTTTATACACACACACACACACACACACACACACACACACACACAATTTATTTATTTATTTTTGGCTGTGCTGGGTCTTCGTTGTTGCGTGGGTTCTTTTCTACTTGTGTACGCAGGCTTCTCATTGTGGTGGCTTCTCTTGCTGTGAAGCACAGGCTCTAGGTGCTTGGGCTTGCAGTGGTTCCGGCACACAGGCTCAGCAGTTGCAGCTCCCAGGCTCTAGAGCACAGGCTCAGTAGTTGCAGGCACACAGGCTTAGCTGCTCCATGGCATAAGGGATCTTCCCCAACCAGGGATCAAACCCATGTTTCCTGCATTGGCAGGTGGATTCTTTACCACTGAGCCACCTGGGAAGCCCCAATATTGACTTTTATTAATAAGATTCTTCATATCCTAGAGTTCATGTCTAATTATGGCAACTAATTCACTCACTTCTGGGCTTCCATAGTCCTTACCCAGTGTCCATACATTAAAGTACACGATGATATAATACCATGTAGTGAGTATCAGAGTAACTTTTGAATAAGTCTTTCACACTCTAGTAAACTAATTTGGGACTGATGAGCAGGGAAGGAAGCAGAGCACGGAGATTAGCTATTAACTGCTTTACCACCAAAAGCTAAATTATAGTCACTAAGGAAATAATGAAAATAGCACAACTTTTGAAATGTATAATTTCTATTTCATTATCTTCTATTATCTAATATCATCTGATTTAAAAGTAGGAGAAAGTTATGGTCATTAGTTGAATTAGTTCATACAAGCAGCAGGCCCGAAAAAGCCTAATTCTCCCTAAGTGTGTTGGTATTTCCTTAGCAGTGAGAAAGGTTTACTTTTTTTCTCCCTGTTAATTTACCAGAGCTTCAGATTACTTTTTAAATGAAGATCAATCATGACAGACACAGAGAAAGCCTAACCCAACTTCTCCCCATTCCTTTCTCCCAGAGGCACCCAAGTCTATGGCTAGGGTTTTATTTATTTTCAGTATTGCTTTTTAAATTTTTGGTGTGCTCTCGACTTTGTGTCTCATCTAACTAGTTTTTACTTCTTCAGAAGATGCTTTAAGTCTGTAAATTTTCCTTTACATATAAATTTAGCTGCATCACACCAGTTTGCTGTTTTTCTTTTTTGTTGAGATTTAATACTAAATATTTTCTGACATCTATGAGAGTATTTTATTTTTGTAATTAACCTTCTCTAAATTTTTAATTCTGGTAAAATACACGACATAAACTTATCATCTTCATCACTTATAATCACCACCTAGATCAGTGGTATTAAGGATATTCCTAATGTGCTACCATCAACTCCATCCAGCTCCAGAATTCACCTCGTAAAACTGAAACTCGGTACCCGGTAAACAACATTCTCCATCTGTAACTAGTTTTTAAAATTACTGGACTATAATCAGGCAATGTGGCTTGTTATAAACAACAACAAACTCATATGCAGACAACTGAGAGCTGATTTCGATTATCAAAACCCAGAGAAATAAATAAGTTTTACCAGAATGACTCCATCAAACTTGAACTGGCTCCACTGAGGTTAGAGCAAGGAAACCACTTCTCCACAACAGCCGAAGTCCAGGGAGCACTGCGGCCAAGCTCCTGCTGGGCCCATTCTGGGACAGGCAGGTCTATAGAAACGAGCAGATGGAACAGAAGAGGCATTAGAAGAAAGCAGAGACTCCCAAGCGCTTGCTCCTCCTCCCAACTGACTGCGTTCTTCCAGAGGAATTCCAAAGCAGCAGCATTAATGATGTTCCTTCAACTGCACAACCAATCCCAACAGGCCTTTGTTGTCTATGATCAATGTGCAAATACAGGCTTCCTCACTCTTCCTCAAACACACTGGACACACAAGCCTCAGGACTGACTTTTGCTGCTATTACCTCCTTCAATGCCTTTGCTCAGATATCATTTTTTCAACAAGGCCTGTTTAAAACTGTAACTCTTCCCATCCCTTAAGACTCCCCATTCCTTTTTCTCTGCTTTATTACTACAGCACTTAACTCTTTCAAACACACTACATAATTTCCTTACGGCGTTTACTGCCTTGTCTCCCCTGACTAGGTAAGCTTCATGAGAACAGAGAGCTTTACTTTGTTCTCTGATGTTCTCCTAGCACCTGGAACAGAGCCTGACATGCAGGCACTCAGTAAATATCTACTGAGTAAATATGAATGGAAGAAATACCAAACTGATTCTATTTATATCTATTTGGTATAAATAAGGTTTATGCCCTATTAGTAACAATGCAATAAAGTAGAAGGCAGACAGAACCCTAAGATTTACATGCACTTTATTAAACATACTAAAAACTAGGTTTCCTCTTATACTTTCAATTTCAAAAAGGTTTTACAGAGCCGTTGGCCTCCTCAGAAGTGCTTCAGGATTTTTATAAATCATGATTTAAAATTGCCAGAAATACTGTAGCTGACTTTTACCTGTTCTATAACAGATGCTAAGTTCTACTAAGAGCATACTGAAAAAAAGGTTATGATGCTAGAAATGATGGTGAACCACTGACCTGGAGTAGGGTAGTTACCGGTTCGGAAGCTTACCTGAGGTAGCAGGAACTTCAAGAGAACTGTCAATCTGTTTCAGTACACCATCCACAACCTCAGAAAAAAGGGAAGCTGAATCCTGGGGGCTCTCTGCCACAACCGTCTGGAGAAGATGTCTTTGAGATTCGGTCTCCCTGGTGCGGAACAAGGTGAGAACTGTAGCACTGACGGAGAAGGGAGAAATAACTCCAGTGATGGGGGGCCAGCCTTCGCCAGGGTCCACACTGGCAACCTACGTGAGACGTTCTAATTAGTTGAGAATACTGTTAACAAGTGTCTAAAGAAGCATGTGGTTTAGTAAAAGGATGACCGTGTCATCCAATGAGTAACATAAAGGAGAAAACTGAAAGGGACTTGGGGGATACTGGTGCTGGAGCTGAACTTACTGATCCTATAATCCCAATCCCTCAATTTACAGACAAAAACCTAGGTTATCAGGAGTATTTACTAAGCACTTACTATGTACTTACTGCAACTCACAGAATCCTCATAACCACTGAAGTAAAAATGATTATTGGGACTTCCCTGGTGGCCTAGTGGTTAAGCCTCCAAGCCTCTACTGCAGGCGGCCTGGGTTCCATCCCCGGGCCGGGAATTAAGATCCCACATGCTGCACAGTGTGGTCAAAAAAAAAACACAAACTAATGCCCATTTTATAGAGGAGGAATTGCGGTTGAAGAATAAGCAACCTGCTTAAGGTCACCCAGTTAATAGAAGGCAGAAGTCAAGCGTGTTTGAATTCAAAATTCATGCTCTTAACCAGATATCAGTCCTATCACTTGAGGGGATTTATTCAGATCATATGGTGGGCAGCCAAGCTGAGATCTAATCCAGGTCACCTGACTCTGACCCCAGTGCTCTGTCAGAGCACACAACTCTTAGAACACCACCCGTCCAAACGACTACCCAGTTTTCCTCTGGAATGTTTCACAATGGAATCCAGAAGATAGAAACCTTCTGAGCTTACAAAGGCAAAACATGAAGTAAAGTAAGGAATTTGCTAGAGTTAAAAAATTCCATCACCTTTCTATCAAATCTGGGTATACATGAATTACGCTTCAGAAGACATTAATAAGTCTGCATAACTACTGGACACTATTATATCTAATTTTGCAATGTAGAGTTTTTTAAAAAATGAATTTATGTAAAAGTAATAAATACATAATACAATGTATTAAAAACAATGAGAAACCACCTATCATTTCACTTTCCTAATGTAATTAATTCCATCTGGCCCACCACCTTTTCCCTATGTGAATATAATTTAGTTTAATTGGATTCAAGGTTATATGCAGTTCTATATGCTGTTTCTTTAATAATAAGCACTGTCATGATTCTATATTACTTGCAAAAACAGCATCTGTTTCATTGATACTGTATTATGTAGGGGGCTCCCTGGCATTTTATAAATGCACTCATTTCACTTTACCCGTGTTACTAGACCAGAATAACTTACCACCTGGAAGATACCTACCAGATGTAACTCTTCGGCAGTCAGCCTATTTACCAGCTGCTGAAATAACATCCTCTGAGTTGATCTGTCTCCATCGGGACTTTGCAGCATCCAGCTATCAGTGCCCAAAGTTTCACTTGTTGGGAGGGCCCACTGGGTCACTGTGCCCTTTAGAAAAATTCTGACTGGCTTCTGAAAATGTCTCTGATGCATGGCCAAGGGCTCTAGCGTGACTGTCCATGTTTCCTGAAGCTCTTTGCCTGTGAAGAATAAAGGATATTGAAATTCTAATAAAAGAAGTAGTTCCTAAAAAGAGATTCAAGGTTAAGAAGAAAAAAATTACACTGCCAGCTGAGGTACCAGTATTATCACTTAGTTCACACTTCAACCCCCACTCTACCGTCAACAGGCTATCATAGTAAATTCTGTAAGGAAAAGCTGTATGTGACAGGAATTATAAGGGTGTGATTAATGTCAGAACTCAATAATTATGACTTAGAAATAAGTATTCAAGCAACACACACACACACGAAATCTGCTGCTTTTTAAATCCATAAAACACAGCACATCCTATCTTATGAGGTTAAATTCTAAAGACCATGTAAGACAAACCCGCTTAAATAATACTCTTGAAATTTCCTTAAATTGCCCATCATGTAAAATACAGTTTATGTATATCTCTATATAATATTGCTTGAATATATAATGATTCAGAAATTACAATTCACTATATAGCAAATCATATAATAAAGCAAATTTATGAAGATTCCTGTATGCTGGCTCTTTATGGTAATAAACACCATTTCCTACTTCAACTAATTTGTTATGTCTTCTTAGTCAATCATTGATTTTCTAGGGTCTTCAATTTATCAATCTCATCTATGAGACAGTGAAACCTTACCACTCATTTGCTTGGGCACCTGACAACTCTGCAAAAAGTTGGAACTCTTTAAAATCACTCAGTTGTCCTTTTTGCATGGGCTTACAGTATACCAGACTTCAGTCCTTTCCTGTGGTATCTCTGATTTGGCTTAGACATCTTTTAATTACAAGCATTAACAGAGGGCCTAGGCTGCTAGAAATTCTAAATTCTAAAGAATTCATCAGCCTGCCTTGAAGAAATGAATGACACCCAGACCAACCACTCCATCCCCACGCTACCCCTGCCCCAAACAGTATTTGCTTACCTTCGACAGGGAAAAATAATGTTCCTTCCATCCGTGGAAATGAGGCTTCATACTCAGGAGAATTATAGAGCAAACAGTTTAAAGTGGAATCAGTTGGCAGAGTTGAAATCCATGAAGAGAGGTGAGGTTTCCTTGACAGCTTTCTTTCACCACTGAGCAGTGTTCCCCCAGCTTTGGTAAAATCCCGGCTGAAACTTTCAAATGGCAAGATGGTGCCTCCCACATGGTAGAACAGTTCACACACTGTCCAGTAGCCAAGGTGGTCTGGGGATTCCCAGAGCTAAAATGAAAATTACAAAGAATGTTGGGTTATTGTAAATTAGGTATTCATTGTGGTATTGGAGAAGACTCTTGAGAGTCCCTTGGACAGCAAGGAGATCAAACCAATTTCCTAAAGGAAATCAGCCCTGAATATTCATTGGAAGGACAGATGCTACAGCAGACACTCCAATACTTTGGTCATCTGATGGAAAGGGCCGACTCACTGGAAAAAAACCCTGATGCTGGGAAAGATTGGAGGCAGGAGAAGAGGATGACAGAGTATAAGATGGTTGGATGGCATCACCAACTCAATGGATGTGAGTTTGAGCAAACTCTGGGAGATGGTGGAGGACAGGGAAGCCTGGCGTGCTGCAGTCTATGGGGTCACAAAGAGTCAGACACGACTGAGTGACTGAACAACAAAAGGCATTCATGAAAGTAAGGGAAATTGGGAGAAAGTAGATACGTACATTAAAGGATCAAATTATATGATTCATGTATTGGTTGAACCAAACATAAATAATGGCCAGCATCCCATTACCATGGCTTCCTTTGTGGCTCAGCTGGTAAAGAATCTGCCTGCAATGCAGGAGACGCAAGTTTGCTCCCTGGGTTGGGAAGATCCCTGGAGAAAGAAATGGCAACCCACTCCAGTATTCTTGGCTGGAGAATCCCACGGACAGAGGAGCCTGGCGGGCTATAGTCCATGGGAGTCGCAAAGAGCTGGACATGTCTGAGCGACTCACACACACACATCCCATTAGTACACAGCCCAGGAATAACTGCAGTATAATAGGCCTTTAAGAAAGCACCTATTCAGTGAAAACAGCACTTCAAGTTCTATCTTCTATCAAGGAATAGAAGTGATGCAAATCACTAGGGACAAATCATAAAATGTTAGAAGGAATACAAAACCATTACACATTAATAAAAGAGAACAATCATGTCCTCCACCAAACAACCACAGCCAAGTGTCACCAGAGTGAGGCAGGAGCACCTCCCTTAGAGGGTTACCACCCACAGGTCTGCGTGGAGAACAAACAGGTCTTCTCAGTCCTAGCTTCAGTGTTTTCACTTAAGTCTGGGACTCTTAATGTAGCCTAGAGTCTGTACTCTGCCTCCAATCTTTCCTCCTTTAAGAAGTATTCTAAACACTACATACTCGATCATGCTACTTCTGTCAAGACTTCCCACTGCCCTACGGTAATGGTGATAGAGCCCTTTAAACCCAGCTCTCAACAACCTTTGCAAAGACACTATCCTCCCCTCCCTCGTCCCTACATCCCAGGCACATTGAACCATTTGCTGTTTCTTGAACATGCCATATTTTATAACGCTTCCATGTTTTCTGTTTGCTGTGTCTTCCCCTTCCATTTTCACCAACTGGATGCTCATTATACTTCATTATCTAGCTCAAACCCCGCTGTCGCTGTAAAAGCATTCCTTTCTCCATCACACATAGCTGACTCTTCATCCAACTTTAACAAACTTCTATTGAGCCACCATATGTGCCACTGAGACTGGCTAGGACTTGGGACCCTTTATTAGAGTGAGTGCACCTGGACAGACGAATTGAGAGAAATTATGAGGGACTAAAAGGAGCTGTATGCAGCCAGGGCAACTATGAACAACACGATACAAAAAGGCCACAAATCAACTGCCATTTCTGAGGTGTTGAGAGCAAAAGCAGGGTACTGACCATGATCCCGTACACAGCGCCACCTGGCAGGGGTGGACAGTCCACCCAAGCTATACCTCCACCCAACCCACCCACCCGCTCCCACGGCAGCCCATGTAAGAAACCAGATCCCTGCCTGTCTCCTAAGGGCACCTGTTTCTTGTTCTTGCTCCCTCGAGCAGTACGAGTCCCAACAAAACCTAGACTGAATTTCTCATCTGGCCTCTCACCAATTTCTGGTGATTACAGAGTCCAAGGACCCAGGTCGATAACTCCATGAATTAGCAAAACATCCTATCTTTGTTGATCTTAAAGCCAAGCATGGGGTGAGTAAAACAGCAATAACATGTAAAATTTAACTCAGAACTACAATATACCGTACAATATTCAGGCACTATGAGGT
Organism: Budorcas taxicolor; assembly: GCF_023091745.1. Classification (NCBI taxonomy): domain Eukaryota; kingdom Metazoa; phylum Chordata; class Mammalia; order Artiodactyla; family Bovidae; genus Budorcas; species Budorcas taxicolor. The sequence goes on along the minus strand of NC_068930.1, from coordinate 23,815,340 downwards.
TTCCCAGGTGGCAAGAATCCGCTGTCTGGCAATGCAGAGGATGCAAGTTCAATCCCTCGGTCAGGAAGATCCCCGGGAGGAGGAAATGGCAACCCACTCCAGTATTCTTGCCTGGAGAATCCCATGGACAGAGGAGGCTGGCAGGCTACAGTTCATGGGGTCACAAAGAGTCAGACACGACTTAGCACACACATTGTTACATGAAAGAGCACCTCCCCTAGAATACACTGATCATGCTGGTTTGCCTACTCCACAGATGAGCTAACAACTGTAAACCATAAATTGCTATGTGAATGTGAAAAATTAAAACCAGAAGGGCCTTCCAGGTCATCTACACACTTTCCATTATATCAAAGTTCAAAGAGGGGCATAAGGGCGCCCAGGTTCACAGCAAGGCAATGACACTCCAGTCCAAGAACCCAGGACTCTCCTGACAGCGCTCTTAACGTAGGAGTCATGGCCCTGATGGACTTGGACGAATCAATTGAATGGTTTAGGATCAGTAGTTAAAGGGAAAAAACCATGAAAGAAAATAATCAGAGCACAACAGAACACATCACGTATAGTGAAGCTAAGCAATGTACTGCAAGTTTTGCTCTGGTTGTGCCTGTCACTTTGGAAAATGCTGTGACAGACTAATCAATTGTTATTTAATGTTACCACCAAGGCAGCCACACCCTTGCTCACTGGCTAAGAGGAAGAGTGCTAGCTAGTTCAGGTATCAGATTCTGATTAGGATTTTCTGCCAAAGGGAAACAAAAAATGTGTTGAAACTGTTTCAGCCAGAAGACCAGCCAGGAAAAAAAATTTTTTTCTTAGCAAATGAAAACTTTCTTAGTAAGTAAAACTTTAAAAAGGAGCTCAGAAGGACAATAGCTTTGGTTAAAAATATATGTACATGGGGCGTTCCCCAATGGTACAGTGGGTAAGACTCCACACTTCCAGAGCAGGGAGCCTAGGTTTGATCTTTGGACAGGGAACTAGATCCCACAGGCCACAGCTAAGAGTTTGCATGTCACAACTAAGACCATGTGCAGTAAAATAAATAGAGAAATACTAAAAATATACACATATATGTACATGACTTTGAAGAGGCTTTTTAGTTCCTCTTCACTTTCTGCCATAAAGGTGGTGTCATCTGCATATTTGAGGTTATTGATATTTCTCCCAGCAATCTTGATTCCAGCTCTGCTTCTTCCAGCCCAGTGTTTCTCATGATGTCCTCTGCATATAAGTTAAATAAGCAGGGTGACAATATACAGCCTTGACGTACTCCTTTTCCTATTTGGAACCAGTCTGTTGTTCCATGTCCAGTCTGTTGCTTCCTGACCTGCATACAGATTTCTCAAGAGGCAGGTCAGGTGGTCTGGTATTCCCATCTCTTTCAGAATTTTCCACAATTTATTGTGATCCACACAGTTAAAGGCTTTGGCATAGTTCATAAAGCAGAACTAGATGTTTTTCTGGAACTCTCTTGCTTTTTTGATAATCCAGATGTTGGCAATTTGATCTCTGGTTCCTCTACCTTTTCTAAAACCAGCCTGAACATCTGGAAGTTCACGGTTTACGTACTCCTGAAGCCTGGCTTGGAGAATTTAGAGCATTACTTTACTAGTGTGTGAGATGAGTGTAATTGTGCGTAGTTTGAGCATTCTTTGGCATTGTCTTTCTTTGGGATTGGAATGAAAACTGACCTTTTCCAGTCCTGTGGTCACTGCTGAGTTTTCCAAATTTGCTGGCAGATTGAGTGTAGCACTTTCACAGCATCATCTTTCAGGATTTGAAATAGCTCAACTGCAATTCCATCACTTCCACTAGCTTTGTTCGTAGTGATGCTTTCTAAAACCCATTTGACTTCACATTCCAGGATGTCTGGCACTAGGTGAGTGATCACACCATTGTGATTATCTGGGTCGTGAAGATCTTTTTTCTACAGTTCTTCTGTGTATTCTTGCCACCTCTTCTTAATATCTTCTGCTTCTGTTAGGTCTGTACCATTTCTGTCCTTTATCAAGCCCATCTTTGCATGAAATGTTCCCTTGGTATCTCTAATTTTCTTGAGATCTCTCGTCTTTCCCATTCTGTTGTTTTCCTCTATTTCTTTGCATTGATCGCTGAGAAAGGTTTTCTTATCTCTCCTTGCTACTCTTTGGAACTCTGCATTCAAACGGGAACATCTCTTCTTTTCACAGCTATTTGTAAGGCCTCCTCAGACAGCCATTTTGCTTTTTTGCATTTCTTTTCCATGGGGATAGTCTTGATCCTTGTCTCCTGTACAATGTCATGAACCTCCGTCCATAGTTCATCAGGCACTCTATCAGATCTAGTCCCTTAAATCTATTTCTTACTTCCACCGTATAATCAAAAGGGATTTGATTTAGATCATACCTGAATGACGAAAGTGAAAGAGGAGAGTGAAAAAGTTGGCTTAAAGCTCAACATTCAGAAAACAAAGATCATGGCATCTGGTCCTATCACTTCATGGGAAATAGATGGGGAAACAGGGGAAACAGTGGCTGACTTTATTTTTTTGGGCTCCAAAATCACTGCAGATAGTGACCGCAACCATGAAATTAAAAGACACTTACTCCTTGGAAGGAAAGTTATGACCAACCTAGATAGCATATTCAAAAGCAGAGACATTACTTTGCCAACAAAGGACCGTCTAGTCAAGGCTATGGTTTTTCCAGTGGTCATGTATGGATGTGAGAGTTGGACTGTGAAGAAAGCTGAGCGCCGAAGAATTGATGCTTTTGAACTGTGGTGTTGGAGAAGACTCGAGAGTCCCTTGGACTGCAAGGAGGTTCAACCAGTCCATCCTAAAGGAGATCAGTCCTGGTGTTCCTTGGAAGGACTGATGCTAAAGCTGAAACTCCAATACTTTGGCCACCTCATGCGAAGAGCTGACTCACTGGAAAAGACCCTGATGCTGGGAGGGATTGGGGGCAGGAGGAGAAGGGAATGACAGAGGATGAGATGTCTGGATGGCATCACCGACTCAATGGACGTGAGTTTGAGTAGACTCTAGGAGTTGGTGATGGACAGGGAGGCCTGGCATGCTGCAATTCATGGGGTCGCAAAGAGTCGGACATGACTGAGCAACTGAACTGAACTGATGTACGTGACTAAAGAAAAAACACAACCAGTATACATATAGAATATGCAATGTTTTTATTTTTAAGCATATTATGGACTAAGTAATAGACAAGTCCTCGTGGCAGTTTCAGACTTAGACATTTATAAATGTGCACAAGACTATAAGCTCCAAGACAGCAGGGACTACATCTGTCTGGTTCACAAATGGTACACTCAGTATTCAGCATATCAGCATACGGTGGTGGTATGGTTTAGCCACTGAGTTGTATCCGACTCTTCTGACCCTGTGGACTGTAGCCCTCCAGGCTCCTGTGTCCAGCATGGTATGCATTAAGTAAATCAGAAGCATAACGTTGAAAATGTGATAAGGGCCTCTCATGCTCCCTTCTAACTGATGTCTTTGCAAGATTCTGTGTGCTTGGATTCCCTTCTCCCTGAGTCTGTTTCTCCCAGTTTTACTTCCCAGACTGTAAACTCCACAAGGCAGGCCCTGGAATTTCTCTTCTTTCTACTCTCATTGTGCGAGCTCCCCAAGGACAGAATGCAAGTCTCCCTTTCACCTCTGCAGTATGGCGAAGCAGAGGCTTCTGAATAAGAAAAACTAAATCTACACTAGAAAAAAAATTCCAGAAAAGCTTAAGATTGTTTGATGGACTTTTTCTCACAGGAAACAACAAATGCAAGAAGGCTCAGAGAAGATCCACCTCTGCAGGTGATGGGATGTAAAACCTGGAAAAATATTTAGACACTGTCAACCTACTTATTTTAATATATTTCTGAAAAAAGAAAACGAATCTTCAAGCCCTTTCTGCTAAGACTTCTTTCTAGCCAACATCTGATATAATACAATTTCATCTCTGATGTGATTTAGTATCAATTATCCCAAATCAAGCACTAATGTGTTGTGTACTGTGTCCAACACTTAATTTGCTGTCTTCACAAACACTTTTAGGATTCCATCTTCTCTATCAATGTTTACCATCCCCTTAAACACTTTTGCCTTTTTCTTTTCTTTGACAAGCCACTGCTGGCTTATTTGGCATTTGCTACATCTTTCTTGGGCTTTGTATGTGAAAGTAATTCAGAAATTTTAACCCACTATATTATTATTTGTGTTAAGTATCTCCTCATTTCCCATTTGCAGCCTTGCACTTCTACCTCAGTGACATGTTTCCAATAGATGCAATCACATCTTTCATCTGGCTAAGCCACTTTCCCAATCAGAACAAAATCTGAATTTATTACCTTGGCCCTACAGATAGGCCTCTGCTACCTTCTAACTCCCTCTACTCTGGTGCTTGCCCCTTGCCTACCAGGTTTCGGCATTCCCTGTTTCTAAAACAAAAGACGCTCGTTTTCCACTCAGATCTTTACACTGGAATGTTCTCTTTGCCAGGAATGTTTTTTCCCAACATCACATTCCTCCTCCTTCACCATTCCATTCTCTGTTCAAAAAAGTCTACCCTGACTACTAACCTATGTGCCACTGCCTCCAGCTTCTACCTCAGCCTCTTACTCAGCTTTATTCTCTGGAGAGCATAATTTGAAACCCTATCACTTACTTGCTCATCTGTTAACCTTCCCTGTGTAATATTTCTTCCCCTAGAAGGTAAACTCCACTTGGCTGACCACCACCTGCCCAGCAGCTAGAACAATGTAGTGGGTACACAATGTAGGGACTCCTCAAATTAAATTATTAATTGACAACGTGAAGTGATCGGAAGAAAATGATGGACATATAAATATATACTTATCATAGCACTTAACTACAGCAGGGGATCCACTGCCTCACCGAAAATTCAAATTAGCCATTTAGGACTGTAAGTAGGTAAGAATTTGTTCCTTTGGTCAACAAATATTTCCTGAATACCTCTAACACAGGAGACAAGAGAGAGATGTGTGCCTGCCTCTGAGGTTATTTTTAAACTCGATGGAAGGTGGGTGACTGCACACCTGGAACATACAATAGAGAAAGGGTAAGTGCCACAAAAGTGTTTGGAAATTCAGAAGTTGAGATTGAGTAAGCTGCCATGTGGCAAAGGCCCTAAAGAATGAAAGACTGAAACTGTTAGTCGCTCAGTCGTGTCCAACTTATTGATACCCCATAGACAGAAGGCAATGGCACCCCACTCCAGTCCTCTTGCCTGGAAAATCCCATGGATGGAGGAGCCTGGTCCAGGGCTGCTGTCCATGGGGTCGCGAAGAGTCGGACCCAACTAAGCGACTTCACTTTCACTTCTCACTTTCATGCACTGGAGAAGGAAACAGCAGCCCACTCCAGAGTTCTTGCCTGGAGAATCCCAGGGACGGCGGAGCCTGGTGGGCTGCCGTCTATGGGGTCGCACAGAGTCGGACACAACAGAAGCGACTTAGCAGCAGCAGCAGCAGACAGTAACCCACCAGGTTCCTCTGTCCATCAGATTCTCCCGGCAAAAACACTGAAGTAGGTTACTATTTCCTTCTCCAGGGGATCTTCCTGACCCAGGGTGGAACCTGGGTCTTTAAACTGACACAAAAGAGCAGTGGCATTTCAAGTGACTAAGACAGAACAAGCTGTGAAGATCTGTTGGGCAACTAGATTATGTTTCAGACAGGCTGGAACATGAGTCCTGTGTAGAAAAAAATGAAGTCTAGAAAGACAGACAGGACCTAAATAGTGCAGGTCCTCAAATGAGTTGACTTGGTAGGTATTCAGGGCCTACGTATCCCGGTGTGATGACTGTAGGGATGTGTGGTGACTCCAGGACTTTCCTTCGGAAGGGATACCTGTTGGTCATGATAGTCTCCTTCTGGGTTCAGGGGCTGCTCGGCAGACACTGCCAAGTTCTGGTTCATTAGAACCAGCTCACCGTTTAATCTTACCTTTGGCCAGTCGGTGGTATCCACCCAGTAGAGGGTGACTTTTCGAGTTCTCATGACTTCCTGGACTTTCCTGGGCAGCAACTTCTCCATCACCTGCTTAGGAGTAGGCGGCAGGCGCTGGGCATGGGCCTCGGAACCGGACACGAACTGCAGCAGCTCTCTCTGAGAGTGAGGACAGGGGGCCAGGAGGAAGACGGCGTTCACAAAGCCCCCGAGCGCAGACTCGGCCTCCCTGGCCTCGCCCTCCACGTCCAGCAGTCTCCTCCCGCTGTTACGCAGAATCGGCTTGGTGGGCGACGTGATCTCGGGCCGGTCCCACTGATAGTCTAGCAGCGTCTCCATGAGCGCGCTGTGAGTGTGGCTGGCCCTGGGCGCCGGGCCGGGCAGGTGGGCGCCCTGGGCGCCATCCCCGAGCCGGGCCTCCAGCTCCTCCTCAAAGTCCTCCCAGGAGCGGACCCCCAGCTCTCGGAAGTCAGAGACGCGGGAAGGCCGGCTCCGCGCCCCGTGAGAATCAAAGAATCTGAAGGCCCAGCGGACCCTGGCCAGGCCGAACCGGCAACTCAGGTAAGTGAGAAGGCGCAGGGCGGCTCGCCGGACCAGGCTCTCACCAGCGACGCCTTCCGCGGTGTCCAGCAGCAGCATTACGTTGTGGCAGCAGGCCATGTCTCCCGCCCCACTGCCTCAGGGTTCGAGACAGGACCTGCGCCGCTCTCTCCTAGGCCCTTGCTTCAGGGAACCAGCGCCATCCTCCGCTTCTCTCAGGCACTCTGGTCGAAAAGCTCCCGCGCTCTCCAAGGGCCGCTGGCATTGGTGGGGCTAACTCCCAAACTCAGCTCCAATTGGTCGCTTACCTTACGTAAGTTACGTGAGTAACTTTCATCCTTGGCGTTGATTGGAAGAGCGATGGAGAAGAACTCGGCTTGATTGGTGGAGGGCGGGACTATGGGCGGGACGCTTTGTTCCGGGAAAAACTTAACGTTCATTGGCCTGAGCCTCCGTTTTAAAATTTAAAGAGGTGGTGCCTGCGGCCTGTGTCTTTACGTTTCCATTTTCTGGAGCACTGTGCTTGTACGGGCGGAGAAGGCGATGGCACCTTACTGCAGTACTCTTGCCTGGAAAATCCCATGGATGGAGGAGCCTGGTAGGCTGCAGTCCATGGGGTAGCTAAGAGTCGGACACGACTGAGCGACTTCACTTTCACTTTTCACTTTCATGCATTGGAGAAGGAAATGGCAACCCACTCCAGTATTCTTACCTGCATAATCCCAGGAACGGGGGAGCCTGGTGGGCTGCCGTCTATGGCGTCGCACAGAGTCGGACACGACTGAAGCGACTTAGCAGCAGCAGCAGCAGCAGTGCTTGTGCGGGAGGTATTTACTAACACCTTGAAAATAGTAGGGGAAGATAATTTGGGGTAGTTTGAACTGATTTGTAAGCCACCTAGACTTTCTATGGAGTGGGATCTGAAGACGAAAACAAGCTTTCTCTAATTTCAGAAAAAAATATTATAAATTAAAAGTTCAGTCTCTTTGCCCTAGTTTCTAGGCGTTTCTGTTGAAGAAGGTAATTGAAGATTGGAATAAAAGTTTAACTTGAGGGAAAAAAAGGAAACAGCTTGAGAATGATTAATTAAGTTATGGTACACTTCCAAGGGGAACATCATGCAAATTTTAATGTTTTTATACGTAATGTTAAATGGAGGAAAAGACCGCAAAACCACACATGGAATGAGATCCCAAAATTTTCTGTCTACCTGCATATATATTTTTAAACTGTTAATACTGTGTAGGGAGAATTTAAGTGTATCTGGTAATAAGATGGTGATGGTTTTAATGATTTGTTTTGGCTTTTTTTGGTTACATTTTCCAAGTTTTCTACAATTCTATATTTTTTATTTTGCCTTTACATTCTAGGAAAATATTCTTTTTAAAATATATTTGTTTTAAATTGAAGGATAATTGCTTTACAATACTGTGTTGGTTTCTGCCATACATCAGCATGAGTCGGCCATAGGTATACATATGTCCCTTCTCAGGGAGAATATTCTTAAAAGGATTCTTCTGTTCCAAATAGCAGAATCCTCAATTGTAGAAAAAGTTGTGGCTCTAGATCCTAGAGATTCCTATTGTTGGTTCTAACAGCAGAGGAGAATCTAAACTTTCTAGCTAGAACTGGGCTACCTTAAATAGTCTTCCAATCCTGAGAGTCTCTGAGCCAATTGCCTCAAGAAAGACCACCAATGATGCTTTGTAGATACATTCCTGGACATTTCCCGATCCATCAACTGTCAGAGCAACAAACATTTTTTTACTGTTAATGTGTCAAGTGAAAGTCAGTCAGTCCTGTCTGACTCTTTGGGGCCCGATGGACTGTAGACTGTCAGGCTCCTCTGTCCATGGAATTCTCCAGGCAAGAATACTGGAGTGGGTAGCCAAACGCTTCTGTAGAGGATCTTGCTTACTAAAAGTACGCACACCTGTTCATCATTCATTCAGTAAATAATCATTACAGGGAACAAAAGAGCTAATTGTCCTTGCCCTGGGAAGCTTACATTCCAGTAGGGAGAGCCAAAGAAGGAAGTAACATATATGTTAGGTGGTGATAAAAACTAGTAGAATTAGGTGGAAAAAGTAACATAGAGTAGGTAGCAGTATGCAGTTTCAGATGGGGCAGTCAGGGAAGCCACTTGGACACAAAGGGAGAGAGGCCCTGTGAACACCGGGGAACAGAGTGTTTCAGGAAGAGGGAAGAGCAGGTGTAAAGGTCCTGGGACAGAATTTTGCTCCCTATTCACCAAGCTAATTTCTAAAGAGTTATTATTAGACTCTTGCTTTGACAAATAGGAAACTGAAGCTCAGAGCAATTGAAGAGTCTCCGTGATTTTATACACAGCAGAATCACAAATGGGATCAAATTCAGATTCCAAAAAGCAGGTTCCCAGGGTACAATACTTGCAACCTAGATTGAAAAATCAGCTTCATAAGGAGGGGCTTATTACAGAATACTTTTAAGAGTAAAGTTGATTGGTTAGGGCTTCATTTAAAACAATGACAGGGATCTGGCTATTCTGCATTTCTTCTCCCCGCTGCACTCAACAATCCCCCTTAAAGTTTCTTTATTTAATATTTGTTTCTCTTTCTCTCCCTGTCTTCTACTCTTTTATTGGGTTGGCCAATATACCCCATTTGTATTCAAGGTCGGAAGAAGAGAGCAGATCTCAAGGCAAGAAAGCAGAGCTTTCACAGAATCCATCCCACCATCAGATTTTGACTTCAGTCTCAGTGGGTCACACAGCACTACCTCTAGCTGCGAGGGAGCCTGGGGAACTTGGGAAGACCAACTGAGAGGTCTGTGTTGGGTGGATCATTTTCACAGATGCTGAAGTTACCAAGAATGATGACAGGGGCAGTGGTAGAGAGAGACAGAGCCTGTGGCCCAAATGCTCAGTGAACGAGATAAGGAGCTACAGATGACTGTGACAAGGAGGTAGGGTATGGTTTAACGTCAGAAAGCGTGGGGTTTTATGGAGAAGGGAAAAGTAGGACAGCTTCCCCCCACCTGCAGGCCAGGTGAATGAGTGGTGTGAGAGGGAAAACGGCTTGTACCTGGGGAAACTACATTGGAAATAGTATCAGCAGGCATTAGCCGGGTTTCCAAAACAGCAGGAAGGTGAAGATCTGAGGACATAGATAAGTTTGTTCACGGTACACTGCCATTCCAGCAAACACTATAGGGGGTCAAGGAAGGATGGAAGATGGGGTCTTAGGGGAAATACGGAGCTGTAAGGGGTTAAGACCCAGGTGATGAAGGTTAACCTGGGAAGCCTGGAAAAAGAAGGGCTGAGGGTTCAGTGCAGGACTCAGAAACCATGCTAGGTATTTAAAGCAGGAAGAATGTCATACATGCATTGACTATCGACCTAGAGTGGAGGGAGACAACCTCTCTCTATAGTAAGACAATATGGCAGCAAGAGAAGTCCACATATTTAGAGAGTGCACCACAATGGGAAGCCTGAGCACCACACACACAGAGTAGTCCCCACTCGCTGCAGATAGAGAAAGCCTGCATGCAGCGACAAAGACCCAGCGCAGCCCTAAGTAAATAAATAAAGAAACATCCTCTCATACCCTTAAAAAAAAAATTCCACTCCCCACTTGGCCTTCTCTGATGCTACTCTGACCAAGGAGGGGGCCACCTCATCATGTCCAAGTCTGGAATTGTAGACTCCCACTCAGCCTTTTCTTACGGGGCTAAGCCATCACTTTGTGGTTGTTTTTTTTAAATTCTGGCCAGACGGAAGTGATTTATTATTGCCTAAAAGTTTTCTCTCTTACTAGCCTGCCCCTTTCCTGGTCTTTTGACTAGAGAGAGCTGGTTTTGTTGCTGTTGGGGTTTTTTGGCCTACATCCTTTGGTCTATTAGATTGCCACTTCTCCAGTACCCAGTTAGATATGAAAGGCATAAAGGAAACCCAGAGTACACACTGTTATGTCATTTTTTGGGTCTCAAGAGGTCTGGCCAGTCTGTCTCTTCTTGCAAACTCTCAGGATATTCTTATGTTTGTTTATATAGAATGTCCAGGGGAACTTGAGCTTTTACTAGTCAGAGACTAGGAATAAATATGTCTACTCCATTTTGTCTGGAACCAGAAGTCAGGAGTCATTGTTTTTATTAAAACATCACATTGCACTGTATTTGAAAAGCGAAAGTGTTAGTCTGTCAGTTGTGTCTGACCCCTTTGGACCCCATGGACTGCAACCAGCTGGGCTCCTCTATCCATGGAATTCTCCAGACAAGAAAACTGGAGTGGCTTGCCGTTCCCTTCTTCAGGGGATCATCCCGACCCAGGGATTGACTCCAGGCCTCCCACATCGCAGGCAGATTCTTTACCACTGAGCCACCAGGGAAGCCCTGTTGTACTGTATTTAAGCTATCTCTTTCAGAGTTTGTTTCACATCCACGGTGAGGGCAAGAACTGTGTTTTATTTGTCTTTGCATCCCTAGTGTCTAGAAGAGTAGCAATCAGTTATTTTTTTACTGTGCTATTCCCTTTTATTTTTCAAATTTATTTATTTTTAATGGATTATTGCTTTATAGCATTGTGTTGGTTTCTACCAAACATCAACATCAATTTGTTTTTAATGGAATTGTGGATGGAAACAGAGTTTGCAGCCTGGTGGGCTACAGTCCATGGGGTCGCTAAGAGCCAGGCACGACTGAGCGACTTCACTTTCACTTCTCACTTTCATGCATTGGAGAAGGAAGTGGCAATCCACTCCAGTATTCTTGCTAGGAGAATCCCCGGGATGGAGGAGCCTGGGTGGGCTGCCATCTATGGGGTCGCACAGAGTCAGACACGACTGAAGCCACTTAGCAGCAGCAGCAGTATGTTATCAAGCATCTTTGTACTTCCCCAAAGGATGTTACGAATTTGTGCAGATACAGATATATTACCACCAGAGGGCAGTAGCAGCAACACTTCATTTAGGGCTCTGAAGCCTACACACCCTGCTCCAGAATGAAAACTTTCCCCACAATTGCTTCTGTCTTAGTTTGTGTGAGAAAAGCTGAAGTCTGGGACCTTAATGTGCTTGGGCCTCTCAGGGGGAAAGAAAAGGACCTGACAAAGCTGCACTTGGAGCACATGGGGAGGAGTTATATATTTCCAGCATCTAGAGTTGACAGAAAGTGAAGAGGAACTAAAGAGCCTCTTGATGAAAGTGAAAAAGGAGAGTGGAAAAGCTGGCTTAAAACTCAACATTCAAAAAGCTAAGATCATGGCACCTGGTCCCATCATTTCATGGCAAATAGATGGGGAAACAATGGAAACAGAAACAGACTTTATTTTCTTGGGCTCCAAAATCACTGCAGATGGTGACTGCAGCCATGAAATTAAAAGACACTTGCTCTTGGAAGAAAAGCTATGCCCAACCTAGACAACATATTAAAAAGCAGAGACCTTACCTTGCCAACAAAGGTCCAACTAGTCAAAGCTATAGTTTTTCCAGTAGTCATGTATGGATGTAAGAGTTGGACTATAAAGAAAGCTGAGCACTGAAGAATTGATGCTTTTAAACTGTGGTGTTGGAGAAGAGTCTTGAGAGTCCCTTGGACGGCAAGGAGATCCAACCAGTCCATCCTAAAGGAAATCAGTCCTGAGTATTCATTGGAAAGACTGATGTTGAAACTGAAACTCCAATACTTTGGCCACCTGATTCGAAGAACTGACTCATTGGTAAAGCCCCTGATGCTGGGAATGATTGAAGGCAGGAGAAGGGGATGACAGAGGAAGAGATGATTGGATGGCATCACTGACTTGAAGAACATGAGTTTGAGTAAGCTCCAGGAATTGATGATGGACAGGGAAGCCTGGTGTGCTGTAGTCCATGGGGTCCCAAAGAGTCGTACACGACTGAGCAACTGAACTGAGAGGGACGGTCATGCATCTAGAGGGACACACCTCGCAATATTTCACAGGCATTATTCCCTCCCTTTTATAGATGAAGAAACTGAGGCTCAGAAGGCCTCTCACAGCTAGTAAGAGGAAGTTCTGAAGCTCTTACCCTACTTCCTCCAAGAGGGTCAAGGCCAGCCTCCTCCCTGTGATGGAAAGAACAAGAGAAGGAACCTCCCTGGGCAGTGGACCCAGACCAGCCCCACACCAACAAGCCTCTTTGCTTCAAGTGTGTTCCTCCTCTTTATTTAATGGGGTGATAATCCACTCTGCTTTTAAGAGCTGTATGATCTTGGGCCAGGGTCAGTGCAAAGTGCAAAAATGTGGGACTCCTTTAAAAATTTTTTTTTAATTCAAAACAGCAACAACAGAGCATTAAACCAACACAGGACCCTTCTAAGCATGAGGGCCTGTGTGATTTTGCAAGTCATTTGTCCCTGATGCCAGCTCTATCTAGAGCAATAATAGAAATAATGAAATAATAATTGGTTCCCTCTTTGGGGTGGGCTTCCCAAGTGGCACTAGTGGTGAAAAAAAAAACAAAACCCCGCTGTAAGAGACGAGGGTTCAGTCCCTGGGTAAGGAAGATTCCCTGGAGGAGGAAATGGCAACCCACTTCAGTATTCTTGCCTGGAAGATTCTGTGGACAGAGGAGCCTGATGGACTACATACAGTTCATGAGGTCGCAAAGAGTCAGACATGACTAAGTACGAACGTGCTGGATTTTTGGGGTCCTACTTTATACTAAATTCTGCCTGTCCCTTTAAATATTTTATTACTTTTAACTCTTCTGAGATTACTTTTTTCTCCCCGCTGTGTGTTTTTATCTCTGCAATGGGGAGGTTGGACTAGACCGGTAGTTCTTAACCCTGGTTACACATTAGAAGCACCTGGGGACTTTTAAACGATACCTAAAGCTGGCCATACCCCCACAGATTCTAACTGAACTGGATTGAGGTTGCAGGTTGGAAATTTTTACTGGCAGTGACATGAAGAATAGGTGTCCTTGGTGGGTCTGGGTAAAGGGCAGGTCTTTGGGGACATTGTTTCTCCTCCATAGCATTTGTCCATCCATCCATTCTGTCCGGGGTCACAATACTCCAGTGTTACCTGTGCGGGGGGAAGCCATCCATTGGTAGCAGTATTTCTGGGCACAAAGAGAAAACAGTGGGGAACTGCCAGCTTGCCTAGCTTCCCTGATAGAGCAAAGCAATGGGCACAAAACTGTTAGAGAGAAGAAAGCAGAGAGGACAGTGATGTGTATTGCACCCTCTCTGAGTGTCTGGTGTTAGACGAGGAGCATTCCTATTTAACCTTCCAAAAATCCTCTGGGTAAGTGTTTTCAGAATCCGCCCCCACCCCGCCCCCCGCCACCTCTTTTTTCAGTACAGCTTAGCTTAAATAAGTTGCTGGACAGCACACAGCTGATTGACTGGTCCCTCCAGTTACTGGAGGGGCAGTGATGTGGTTCAGGGACATGGAGGAGGGTGTGGAGTGCAGAAATGGAGGGGTAAGACTGGGTGGGAAAGAAAGGCCCTGATGCTGGGAAAGATGGAGGGCCGGAGGAGAAGGGGGCGACAGAAGATGAGATGGCTGGATGGCATCATCGACTCAGTGAATGTGAGTTTGAGCAAACTGGGAGATGGTGAAGGACAGAGGAGCCTGGTGTGCTGCAGTCCATGGAGTCGCAATGTCTATAAGTCACAACTTACAGACTGAACAACAAGGCTGGGGGGGCTTGCCCCCACCTCTGTCCCATGCTCTCTGAACCCAGCCAACCTGAGGCCTGGGACCCCTACCGCTTTGCTCTACCGCCACCCCCACTCCTACCCAGCCATGGTCCCTGGGCAAACCCTGTCTGAGGGTCGGTATAATCCCAGCGCCCTGTGGGACCAGCCCTCCCTTTTCTGGCAAAGTGAGCCAAGCTGTGACTAAAGCCAGCGAAGCCTGTCCAGGCCTGCCTTATCAGGACCACACAGAGCCCACAAACCCTTCCCTCAAGTCCTATGGAAATGGCCTGGAACACTGGGTCATTCACTTTCGTGAGAACCCAAGGACAAAAGGAAGGTCCCCAGGGGAGCCAGCCCAGGCACCTCAGGGAAACCTGTCAAGAGATGGGACTGAAGCGAATGAGGGGCCTCTGGAGCCACTGAGCAAAGTGGAAACTCCTAAGATCAAACTCCTTGGAAGCCAGTTCCGCTGCTCACAGACCCCGGCAGGCCTCACCCTGACGACGAGCCGTCAGCCTCAGGGTTGCCCAAGGCCGGATAGCCTGGCTTCTGAGGAAGGAGCACACATTCCCCTCCCTGCTCTTGGAGGCGGGCTTCCCAAGTGGCTCAGTGGTAAAGAATCCACCTGCCAATGCAGGAGACGTGGGTTCAATCCCTGGGTCGGGAAGATACCCTGGAGCAGGAAATTGCAACTCATTCCAGTATTCTTGCCTGGGAAATCCCATGGACAGAGGAGCCTGGCGGGCTACAGACTGGGGGGTCTCAAAAGAGTCAGACACGACTTAGTGACTAAACAACTCTTGGAGAGCCTTGTAGAGGCTCAGGGAAGCTGTGAGGTCTGGGATGGGCAGCTAGAAGTAACGCAAACCCCAGACAATTTACAGGGTGGACAGGACTGCAGCCTCTCTAATGGAGCCATGGCCAGAGCAGAGGGGAGGGCTGGAGCTAATCAAGGGGCCTGTCCCCTTAGGGATCCATCCACCCACTCTTCTGCTTAGAAGGATGGGGCTGCATTTGCACAGCCCCAAGCTGGGCTAAGCCAGCGAGTCCTGAACCAGCTAATAGCAGCGACGAGGGGAGAGATTTCTATCACACCTTCATCTCGGGGCTGCCAGGTCATTTGTGAGTGAAGGGCTGGGGAGCCTGCTTTTAATTCATTCTTTTTTTTTTTTTAATATGGGATCTTAGTTCCCCAACCAGGGATCGAACCTGTTCCCCCTGCATTGGAAGTGTGGAGTCTTAACCACTGGAAGACTGCAGGGAAGTCCCTAATTCATTCTTAAATAAATAAATATTCAAATAGGTAAAGCCTAAGATCAGATAAAAATATTTTAATAAGAGGAAACTGATTTGGGATGATGAACTCATTCTGGGGATGGATGGTGGTGATGGTTGTACAACCAAGTGAATGATCTTAATACTACTGAACTATCCTTTTAACTGGCTAAAATAGTAGATTTTATGTTGTATGTATTTTACTCCAGGCAAGAATACTGGAGTGGGTAGCCATTCCTTTCTCCAGGGATCCAACCCAGGTCTCCTGCATTGCAGGCAGATTCTTTACCATCTGAGCCACCAGGGAAGCCCTTATTACAGCTAAGCAACAACAACAGGAGGTGAAACTGTGTTTAGTTTAGAAAGCACATCAGATCAGAAAGCACCAGTCTCATCTGAGGTTGAAGAGAGGTTTCCAGAAGCACCTGCAGGTTCCAGGGAAGGCATTGTCTTTCCCACAAGGCTGGAAATGACCTGCCCATGAGTTTCAAAAGGGATTCCTTTTTTTCTTAATTTTTATTTATTTAGTTAGTTAGTTTTGACTGTGCTGGGTCTTTGTTGCTGTGCACAGGCTTCCTCTATTTGCCAAGATCAGAGGCTACTCTTCAGTTGTGTGCAGGCGTCTCCTTGCAGTGGCTTCTCTTGTTGGGGAGCATGGGTTCTAGGGCATGTGAGCTCAGTAGTTGTGATGCATGGGCTTAGTTGCCCCACGGCATGTGTGATCTTCCCAGGTCAGTTATCGAACCCATGTCCCCTACTTTGGCAGGCAGATTCTTAACCAGTGGACTGCCAGGGAAGTCCCTAGAAATGGATTCTTAAAAACCTGACAGAGGTGCTTCCCTTCTCACTCGTTCTGGCTGTCCTTAGATCCTTGAGATGGGATTGTCTCCTTTCCAGTAATATGTGGGGGTGAATGTGAGAGCTGAGCCAATGAGCCAGGCCCTGGTATTTCTATAGCCTGCTTGAGGACTGCTGAACCATTTTACAGAATCTCAGCTGGTGTGAGAGTGTGAAGTTTGCAGTGGGGAACACAGGCTGTGTTTAAGCTGAAAGAGCCAGATAATGATACAGCAGAAGGTACACTCAGCTGAGACCCCGTGCGCCCCAGGTAGCCGTCTATTGCAATGTCCTAGGAACACAGGCGGAGAAGGCAATGGCACCTCACTCCAGTACTCTTGCCTGGAGAATTCCAGGGACGGGGGAGCCTGGTGGGCTGCCGTCTGTGGGGTTGCACAGAGGGGGACACGACTGAAGCGACTGAGCAGCAGCAGCAGCAGGAGCACAGGAGGCCTCAGGGAAGAAGGGACTTACCTGCCTGGAGTTTTACTTAAAAATTCACAAGAGTGGATCTTATTATGTTTTTACTTAAAACACATATAACATCACTTTGACAGCCCATATGCTGGGTTGGCCAAATGGTCATTCAGGTTTTTTCATAAGATGTTACAGAAATGACTTTTTGGCGAGCCTAATACCAAAACATGGGCTTCCGTGGTGGCTCAGATGGTAAAGCGTCTGCCTGCAATGTGGGAGACCCAGGTTCAGTCCCTGGGAGGGGAAGATCCCCTGGAGAAGAAATGGCAATGCACTCCAGTACTCTTGCCTGAAAAATTTCATGGGTGAAAGAGCCTGGTAGGTTACAGTCCATGGGGTCGCAAATAGTCGGACATGACGAAGCAACTTCACTCACTCACTTACTCAGTACCAAAACTATAATAACAGAAGATTAACCTAGTCCTTGTAGAAGGATGACGTGCAAATTTGTGAAGCAGTCCGTATTTTTTGTTGTTTTCATCACTCAGTTGCGTCCAACTCTTTGCAACCCCATGGGCTGTAACCCATCAGGCTCCTCTGTCATAAGACTTTTCAGGCAAGAATAATGGAGTGAGTTGCCATTTCCTACACCAGGGGATCTTCCTGACCCAGGGATCAAACCTGCTTCTCCTGCATTGGCAGGCAGATTCTTTACTGCTGAGCCAGCAGGGAAGCCCCTCCATATTTTTTGGCAGTAGATAATTGAAAAAGCAATCCAATTTACAGCAACAACAAAACAAAATAATTAAGGCTAAATTTAACAAATGTAAGTCTTGCACATCGTTAGACTGAAAACCACAGGTCACTGCGGCACCATCCTGCTCCCTGGCCTGCTGGCTTTACTACTAGATTGGGTGACTGCTCAGTTGACCTAGGAACAATGGCACCAGCCTGGGTAGTTCTTGCCAGAACTGGCAGGGGTTAGAGTCGGGTAGGAATAGCTGGGAAAGGCCCTCTTTTGGGGAAGGGCCAGATGATCTAAAGGCTCTCAAAGACAAAGATGACTTGACTCTTCCAGCTAAGTGCCTATGGCATCCTTCCTGGTCACCGCATCCTGCCCATCCCCACCCTGTGATTAGTGTGGTAGCTGTGAGTGATGAGGATGACAGTGAATACTGCAAGCATCAGGGCTGATGAATAGGTGTGTAACATCTTTGCAAGTACCTACAGGCCTGGTATCCTCCTGTCTAAGTAGTTCTGACTTTAAAGGCATGGTCCTGGGTCAGTCCAGTTCTTGCTTTCTTTACTAGTAGGGCTACTCTTTGAGTGTCCTTGTGAATTTATCCTGATTTCTTTCCTTAAATATTTCTTATTAAAAAGTGATATTTGCTTATCATAGAAGATTTAGATAAACAAATTGAATAAATTGAAATAATCACTCAAAGATAACCTCTTGGAAGCCTGTGATTTGGTTCCTGACAATGCAGTCCATTAGGAACCAGTAGTTCCTGTTTCAGGATCACCAAATAGTTCAAGCTGATTAAGAGAATTCTTATTTACAGAAGAACATGCTGTGTACTTAGTCGCTCAGTCGTGTCGGACTCTTTGTGACCCCATGGACTGCAACCCGCCAGGCTCCTCTGTCCATGGGGATTCTCCAGGCAAGAATACTGGAGTAGGTTGCCATGCCCTCCTTCAGGGGATCTTCCCAACCCAGGGATCAAACCCAGGTCTGCCACATTTCAGGTGGATTCCTTACTCACTGAGCCACTGGGAAAGCCCAAGAATAGTGGAGTGGGTAGCCTATCCATTCTCCAGGGGATCAATCCCAACCCAGGAATTGAACCGGGGTCTCCTGCATTGCAGACAGATTCTTTACCAGCTGAGCTACCAGGAATCCCAGCTAATAAATTTCGAAGAAATTATAGCATTAGAAAAACACCCTCTTGCAATCCCTACTGAAATAATTAATTCAGGAAAGGAGAGTCAGTGAATGCTAAAATCATTAGGTAAAAGCTTTCTTGGGGAAGTGATTTTTCTAAGGAAGAAAATATAGTTACAACAGCAGGGGTCTTCTAAACCTAGTCCTTCATCTAGCATCACTGTTACTGAAAGAGTGTGTGGGGCTGGCTGCTTGCCACTTGAAAGCCAATGAACAGGCCAGGTTGGTGGAAAAGAAAGTTTGCTTTATCTCAGATGCCACCAACTTGGGAGGGCAGATATCTGTCCAAAGGCCAATTCCCCCACACACAATGGCAACCAGGGGGGCAAGAGCTTTTATAGACAGAAGGAGGGGGCTGCATATAAAAACAACATAGTCAGCCCTAACAGTCATCTTCAGACTGGTCATCAGTGATCTGACCAACACCATCTTGATTGTTTTAGGTACAGTTAATCTTCAGTTCTAGGGTCAGTTTGTTTCCATTTTTTTGAAGCCACTTTTCAGAATCGTGGCAGCTCAAGTCGTGGGTACAGTCTGGCCATCACGTAGTTAACTTTTTCCACCTGGTGTTTTAGTATTTATAAGACAGCTCACAGGATATGGCTCAGAATATTATCTGTAGCCCTTGAGAAAGAACAAAAGGGCTTGACTATGCTTAATGACTACATTACTATTATTTAGTCTCTTTTGCCTGTTTTCCTTTGTTTCCACATGTCTCATTTCTCTGATTAAACTTATTCTTTGACTGAAGTTTTTCACAGACAAAAGGCAGACAGAGGTCATGGTTGGGGCGGGGGGCGGCGGGGTGGGGGTGGTGGCAAGGACCAGAAGGTCTTATTCCATTTCATCACTACTAGGAGGACATTGTCCCCTGCTTTCTGAGGTGATGAAGTAGGCAGAGTCAGCATCACCTGGATATATTCTTGCCAAATTTAATCAAGCCTTTAGCTCTAACTTTCAGTTTTCAGAAAATGCAAGGATTAAGGAAACAAAGTGACAGACATCACAAGGAAACACACGTATATCTAGACAGGCAACAAGACACTGGCGTGGCTTCTTCAAATCATTGTCAGTAGAAACTCACAAAAACAGCAAAACAAACAGCCCAGGGTTTCTTCTAGATTAAAGATACTTAAGACCCAGAACAACCAAATTCAATTCTTAGTCTTCTATTGGATTCTGGCTTGAACAATCCATCTAAAGTCATCTTGGGGAGTGAAAGAAATTCGAGTAAACAAGGAAGTGGCAATTCTTTCAGTTCCACTCCTGCCGGCTCCCTGCCCTTCCCACTGCTCACTTCACCCATTTATTTACCTGCCTGGCCCTTGAAGGCATTTGAGTTTGCCTAAAAAGGCCCAACCAACCATAAAAACAGCAAGGATTAAACCATTGCTCCTGAGATACACAGGGAAGAAGGCCCCAGGTGAGGAGGGGCATCCACCCATACGTTGTGGACTCCTGGAGCAGGGCAAGAATTTGAGGGAGTGTAGGGTGGGTTCACACCCACGTAGCAGATCAGAGCTCAAAGATCTCTCTCAAAGCAGTGTGGTTACCTCTGAAGGATTCTTAGTCTTGTGAATTTTAAAGTTCCTGATTATATGTGAATGTTCGTCATTCTTCCTGCATCCCCAAACACTCTTCTTTTGTAGAAAGTCTGCCCCCCTTTCACTCTTCGCCTCCACTGAAGTAGAAACCCCTGTCGCACTTTCCCAGCTTCCTTTGCAGTTAGGGCCCATACATGTGACGTGGTGTCCACCAATCAGATGCAACCTCAGAGCCTACCTGTTTGGGAATTGAGCCCCACCCAGTTTGGCATGGGTGGTCCGAAAGTGTCCTGCTTCCAGAGGTGGCAGCAGCAGAGTGTGAGCCCAGCATCAGTCCTGCTAGGGATTGCACCTGGCCCACACTCAGTCAAGGTAGCAATGGTATCTCCTTACAGCAGCTCTGCCTTCTCACAGCTGCCGAACATAGCCTCATGCCTTCACAGAGATTGTTGAAAGTGAAAGGCACTCAGTCATGTCTGACTCTGTGACCCCATGGACTATACAGTCCATGGAATTCTCCAGGCCAGAATACTGGAGTGGGTAGCCGTATCCCTAACCCAGGGGTCGAACCCAGGTCTCCTGCATTGCAGGCAGATTCTTTACCAGCTGAGCCACCAGGGAAGCCCAAGAATACTGTAGCCTATCCCTTCTCCAGTGGATCTTCCTGACCCAGGAATTGAACTGGAGCCTCCTGCATTGCAGTCAGATTCTTTACAAGCTTAGCTATCAGAGAAGAGATTCTTAGAGGTATCTTAAGCCTTTTCTGCTTAAGCTGGCCAGAGTGGATTCTGCAGATTCTTCCCCCTGTGACTGCAGAGGGAAGGAGATAATATTGCCTGGTATGCAGTCAGGGACTTCCCTGGTGGCTTTTGTGGT
This sequence comes from Budorcas taxicolor, assembly GCF_023091745.1. NCBI lineage: Eukaryota > Metazoa > Chordata > Mammalia > Artiodactyla > Bovidae > Budorcas > Budorcas taxicolor. The sequence continues at coordinate 23,794,307 of NC_068930.1, read as the reverse complement.
AAAGAACCTGCCTGCCGATGCAGGAGACGTAAGAGATTTGGGTTTGATCCCTGGGTCAGGAAGATCCCCTGGAAGAGGGCATGGCAACCCACTCCAATATCCTTGCCTGGAGAATCCCATGGACAGAAGAGCCTGGCAGACTACAGTTCATGGGGTCACAGAGTCGGACACGACTGAAATAACTTAGCATGCATGCATGGGATGTAGTCAGAGCCTTTTCATCCAAGTCTTCCAGTTCCCCAAACCCTGAGTAATTTTGGGAGACATCCCTGACCCTCAACCCCCACGCTCACCCCTGATGAGATGTGAAGTCCCAGGGTGCTGTGGAAGAATTAGCAAGAGAGGCGCTGCAGTGGTGGGGCATTGGGAGTGCGGGGGGTCGCTGTCCACTGCTGAAGTCTCCAAAAAGAGCGTTGTCCTATCTTGGCAACTAATTTCCTGTTTCTTGGCTTGGAAGAGTTAGTGTCACTAATCAGATGAGGCTAAACTTCTTCAAGCCAGCCTAGTAGATTTTCTCTTGGCCCTGTTTTACATGGAAGGATCTCCTATCATGAATACTTTCAGATGCTCCCAGAGCTCAGTGAATAGTAAAAGAAAACCACAGTCATAAATTCAGAATATTGAGACAGTACATAGAATTATCCAGATCAGTTCACCAAATGATTGGTAGCAGCCACATTTAAACAATGCTCTCTGATTCAGCCCTCCTGGTACCATTGTGGGAACGGGACCCATGCACATCCTGGGCCCCACCCATCACCCAGGGCTGCCCTCATTGCGTACAGTGAGCTAAAGGGGAAGATTTCCACCACCTGATGACTTCCTGCCTTTTCAGTTTGCCCAACCCAATCTCTCCGGTAACCTCCTGGGTCTGCCCACCTTCCTGCCTCCCTCTGGCCTTTGAGACAGGAACTTAACTCGGCAGGCACATGAGGAAACAATGAGGCGGCCAGCCACACCGAAACTCAGGTGGAGTGACTGGATGATTGGACTGCAGATATTAGTAATGTAATAACAGCCAACAGTTAGTGCTTACTAAGTACCAAGCACCGTCCTGAGAACCACATACACATTAACATTTCATTTTCGCAACTCCATGAGGTAAGTGTCATTATACTCTCCATTTAAATGGGACACAGAGAGGTTAAGTGACTTGCCCGAAGGCACGTCATCTCTGTCACAGACTCTCTACTATTTACTCACAAGCGAAAGAAGCAGAGTGAGAACTGAGTTTCTAGAAGTGTGCCCTAATTTCTGAGGCTGAGGCTGAGAGGCTGAGAATGTCTGGAGGATGACGCCATCTCTCTAGGCTTTCTGTGAACACATGAGGGATCACTTCTCATGATCCTCAGGGGTTTTCAGTGGCTCCCCTGGGTGGTCAGTTCCCCGGACAAGAACACCTAAGGAGCCAAAGGAGCGTGGCGTCTCAGTAGGACTGTGTGGCTCTCTTCTGACCAACTGTGCAGTCTCATTTAACCTCTTTGAGCCTTCATGTCCTTATCTGTAAATTAGGACTACTACTACTACTCAGCTCATGGAGTTGCTGTGAGGATTAAATGAGATAATGCATGCAGAGTGCTTTTACAGATTAAATAAATGTTCACTGTAGTTATTAGATGTATTGTCTTCCTTATTCTCCATATCCACACCCCAGAGTTACATTCAGTGTGATGAGTACAGGACAGGTGGAGAGACTCTGAGCTGCCTAACTCTTCCTGTTCCCACAAAAGACTGGGAAACCACCAAAGACTGAGAGAAGGCAGGGACTTCCTTGGTGTTCCAGTGGCTAAGACGCTGAGCTCCCAATGCAGGGGGCCCAGGTTTAATTCCTGGTCAGGGAACTAGATCCCGCATGCCTCAGTGAGGATCCACCACGCTGCAACTAAGACCTGGAGCTGCCAAATAAATAATTATTTAAAGGAGAAAAAAAAGACTAAGGGAGACAGAGGTCACCAGACAGAACTGAACTTGAACAAACACTTGCAGAATGTTGGCCTGCTGTTGGGAATCATAAAAGACAAGTGAAAAGTATGAGAGAAAGAGAAGCCAGTAAGGAATGGGAGTGGGTATGCAATGGCCCCACCTGGACCATGGGATAAGGAACTATGGGGTCAGAGAGTAGAGAAGACACTGTCTCCATTTATGGAGAACCAAAGTGGACAGGACAGCAAATGAGGCTGCATTTAAATTCTCCTCCAGTTTCAGACCTAGATGCTGAAGCAGGGCACTCAGCATGGCTCACCCGCATGCTGGGGGTCCTTTGCAGAGTCTATTTTTAAACTGACTTACAACTGCCTTTTCCTTCTTTCTTGAAAAAAAATTATCATTGTAATTATAATTATAAAATATTTAATATGTACAAAGTTTATTTAAAAATTGAACTATTTTAAAGAAAAATAATAGAATGAATATCTATATACTCACCACCCATCTGAAAAACAATGCATACCTAGCATCAGTTCAGTTCAGTTGCTCAGTCGTGTCCAACTCTTTGCGACCCCATGAATCGCAGCACACCAGGCCTCCCTGTCTATCACCAACTCCCGGAGTTTACTCAAACGCATGTCCATCGAGTCGGTGATGCCATCCAGCCATCTCATCCTCTGTTGTCCCCTTCTCCTCCTGCGCCCAATCCCTCCCAGCATCAGAGTCTTTTCCAATGAGTCAACTCTTCACATGAGGTGGCCAAAGTATTGGAGTTTCAGCTTTAGCATCATTCCTTCCAAAGAACACCCAGGACTGATCTCCTTTAGGATGGACTGGTTGGATCTCCTTGCAGTTCAAGGGACTCTCAAGAGTCTTCTCCAGCACCACAGTTCAAAAGCATCAATTCTTCGGCGCTCAGCTTTCTTCACAGTCCAACTCACATCCATACATTACCGCTGGAAAAATGATAGCCTTGACTAGACAGACCTTTGTTGGCAAAGTAATGTCTCTGCTTTTTAATATGCTGTCTAGGTTGGTCATAACTTTCCTTCGAAGGAGTAGGCGTCTTTTAACTTCATGTTTGCAAAAAGCATCTGCAGTGATTTTCGAGCCCCCCAAAATAAAGTCTGACACTGTTTCCACTGTTTCCCCATCTATTTGCCATGAAGTGATGGGATTGGATGCCATGATCTTCATTTTCTGAATGTTGAGCTTTAAGCCAACTTTTTCACTCTCCTCTTTCACTTTCATCAAGAGGCTTTTTAGTTCCTCTTCACTTTCTGCCATAAGGGTGGTGTCATCTGCATATTTGAGGTTACTGATATTTCTCCCGGCAATCTTGATTCCAGCTTGTGCTTCTTCCAGCCCAGCGTTTCTCATGATGTACTCTGCATAGAAGTTAAATAAGCAGGGTGACAATATACAGCCTTGACATACTCCTTTTCCTATTTGGAACCAGTCTGTTGTTCCATGTCCAGTTCTAACTGTTGCTTCCTGACATGCATATAGGTTTCTCAAGAGGCAGGTCAGATGGTCTGGTATTCCCATCTCTTTCAGAACTTTCCACAGTTTATTGTGATCCACACAGTCAAAGGCTTTGGCATAGTCAATAAAGCAGAAATATATGTTTTTCTGGAACTCTCTTGCTTTTTCCATGATCCAGGGGATGTTGGCAATTTGATCTCTGGTTCCTCTGCCTTTTCTAAAACAAGCTAGAACATCTGAAAGTTCACGGTTCACATATTGCTGAAGCCTGGCTTGGAGAATTTTGAGCATTACTTTACTAGCGTGTGAGATGAGTGCAATTGTGCGTTAGTTTGAACATTCTTTGGCATTGCCTTTCTTTGGGATTGGAATGAAAACTGACCTTTTCCAGTCCTGTGGCCACTGCTGAGTTTTCCAAATTTGCTGGTATATTGAATGCAGCACTTTCATAGCATCATCTTTCAGGATTTGAAATAGCTCAACTGGAATTCCATCACTTCCACTAGCTTTGTTCGTAGTGATGCTTGCTAAGGCCCACTTGACTTCACATTCCAGGATGTCTGGCTCTAGGTGAGTGATCACACCATTGTAATTATCTGGGTCATGAAGATCTTTTTTGTACAGTTCTTCTGTGTATTCTTGCCACCTCTTAATATCTTCTGCTTCTGTTAGGTCCATACCATTTCTGTCCTTTATCGAGCCCATCTTTGCATGAAATATTCCCTTGGTATCTCTAATTTTCTTGAAGAGATCTCTAGTCTTTCCCATTCTGTTCTTTTCCTCTATTTCTTTGCATTGATCCCTGAGAAAGGCTTTCTTATCTCTCCTAGCTATTCTTTGGAACTCTGCATTCAGATGCTTATATCTTTCCTTTTCTCCTTTGCTTTTCACTTCTCTTCTTTTCACAGCTATTTGTAAGGCCTCCTCAGACATCCATTTTGCTTTTTTGCATTTCTTTTCCATGGGGGTGGTCTTGATCCCCGTCTCCTGTACAATGTCACGAACCTCCGTCCATAGTTCATCAGGCACTCTATCAGATCTAGTCCCTTAAATCTATTTCTCACTTCCAGTGTATAACCATAAGAGATTTGATTTAGGTCATACCTGAATGGTCTAGCAGTTTTCCCTACTTTCTTCAATTTAAGTCTGAATTTGGCAATAAGGAGTTCATGATCTGAGCCACAGTCAGCTCCTGGTCTTGTTTTTGCTGATTGTATAGAGCTTCTCCATCTTTGGCTGCAAAGAATATAATCAATCTGATTTCGGTGTTGACCATCTGGTGATGTCCATGTGTAGAGTCTTCTCTTGTGTTGTTGGAAGAGGGTGTTTGCTATGACCAGTGCGTTCTCTTGGCAAAACTCTATTAGCCTTTGCCCTGCTTCATTCCGTATTCCAAGGGCAAATTTGCCTGTTACCCCAGGTGTTTCTTGACTTCTTACTTTTGCATTCCAGTCCCCTATAATGAAAAGGACATCTGTTTTGGGTGTTAGTTCTAAAAGGTCTTGTAGGTCTTCATAGAACCATTCAACTTCAGCTTCTTCAGCATTAGTGGTTGGGGCATAGGCTTGGATTACTGTGATATTGAATGGTTTGCCTTGGAAACGAACAGAGATCATTCTGTCATTTTTGAGATTGCATCCAAGTACTGCATTTCAGACTCTTTTGTTGACCATGATGGCTACTGCATTTCTTCTAAGGGATTCCTGCCCACAGTAGTAGATATAATGGTCATTTGAGTTAAATTCACCCATTCCAGTCCATCTTAGTTCACGGATTCCTAAATTGTCGACGTTCACTCTTGCCATCTCCTGTTTGACCACTTCCAATTTGCCTTGATTCATGGACCTGACATTCCAGGTTCCTATGCCATATTGCTCTTTACAGCATCGAACCTTGCTTCTATCAACCAGTCACATCCACAACTGGGTATTGTTTTTGCTTTGGCTCCATCCCTTCATTCTTTCTGGAGTTATTTCTCCACTGATCTCCAGTAGCATACCTAACATAGTGAAGTCTAAAGTCCAATCAGAATCTGTGCATTCTTCCCAAATACGTAAGGGTCTTAGAATTTTTTCATCCCAATCACAGTCTCCTAATTTATTTGATATTCTCACCCAGTATTTTAGCCTGTTTCCCTTTTCACACACACACAAATTTCACAGTATTTAATATTTTTATACAGACAATATATGTTTAGTTTTATACACATGTTGGCTAACATCTTTGCTCACCATTTCTTCTTTTTTTTAACTTAGTTCTTCTATCCAGGATATCAGAAGTACCTTCTTTAGATTTTCTTTACTGAAAAAATTTTGGCAGCACACTCTGCTTTTGTTTGAAATGGTTTTATTTCATCTTTCTTCTTGAAAGCTAGTTTCACTAGGTATAGAATTATTATAGGTCAACAGTTATTTTCTGTTAGCAAATTAAAGATATCATTCCACCCACTTTGGGTTTCTGCTAAGTCACTTCAGTCATGTCCAACTCTGTGTGACCCCATAGACGGCAGCCCACCAGGCTCCCCCGTCCCTGGGATTCTCCAGGCAAGAACACTGGAGTGGGTTGCCATTTCCTTCTCCAATGCATGAAAGTGAAAAGTGAAAGTGAAGTCGCTCAGTCATGTCCAACTCCTAGCGACCCCATGGATTGCAGCCCACCAGGCTCCTCTGTCCATGGGATTTACCAGGCAAGAGTACTGGAGTGGGGTGCCATTGCCCTCTCCGACTTTGGGTTTCAATTGTTGCTAATTCACTAGTTCTCTAGTTCACTAATTCTCTCTTATGCTATATCTAATCTTTTATTTGAAATTGAGGTTGGCAAACTATAGCCTGTATGCCAAATCTGGTGCATAGCCTGTTTTTATATAGTCCTCAAGTTAAGAATGTTTTTTTTAAATATTTTAGTGTGTTGTGGAGAAAACCAAATAATGTTGTTTGACAGAGACCTATGTAGCCCACAAAGCCTAAAATATTTGTTATCTTGCCCTTTGAAGAAAAAGTTTGCTAACCTCTGATTTAAACCTTTCGCTATTGAAAAGCCTATATATTAATAATATTATTGTGTATCTCTTCCCAAGTTCATGTTCAGTGAAATCACATTGGTAGCTTGAAATCAGCCATGGTGAAAGTATTTATACCTGAAAATCAGCAAATGCTACGAAGGAAGACTTGGTTTAATGTTTTATTGATTGTCTATCCTTAAGAAAGTGATAAAATATTAATAATTTAAGTTAAACTTAAAAGTATGTTGTGTCTGTAGCCATTACGTTGAGATTAGCACAGAAAAAGTGAAGAAGTACTCTTCCAGTATTTAAAATTATTATCTGATGAAGTAAAGAGGTTGGTTACATTATTGACTAATGAAGAAAGTGCCAACATATGTCCTGTTTCATTTTATCTTCCTCCTTAACATAAAGAAGTCTTAGCCAACATTCATGTTAGAGCTACAGTGAATTACAACCATAGGTTGGCTATGGATGAAACATTTTGGCAAAAATCAGCAAGTGTTTTGTAGGAATCAATTTTCTACATAGAATTTACAATAAGGTGTGTTGTGTTTTATTATTATTTGTAAATTGGAGCCATACATCAATTTATGTCAGTAAAATGTACGTACATATATATGCATGCATTTTTTTCCCACATCACTGGGTGGACCTTAAGATTTGTCTTCTGATCTCTCACCTGAAGCAACTGTCAAAGTGCAAGCTCAAAGCCTCCAGTGTCCAGCAGAAAGCCTTAGAGTACCAGCTGGCCTTGGGACTCCTTTACCCCCAGTTTTGATATCTATAGATTACTCATTTTTGTGTCAGTTCAGTGATACATTTTAAAAGATATTTAGAGGACTTCCCTGGTGGTCCAGTGGTAAATTAAGACTCTGTCCTTTCACCGTAGGAGGCACAGTTTCAACCCCTGATCAGGGAACTAAGATCCTGCACTCCATGAGGCACCGCCAAAAAAAAAAAAAGAAGATATTTTGTTTAATATTTTATTCAGCATTCAGTTTTTTCACTTTCTCACTGGGAGAATCATTCAGATATCTAATCTGCTACACTCACATTGTCCAGTGACCTGCAGGCACAGGGGTCTCTGCTAAAGTTTAAGAGCCAGGGCTTAGTTTATTCATTTCACCTGTCCACTCTATAAGACTGAGACTCAGCCATCTCAATACGTGTGGCAAATTAGTGGGTAATAAATACCTGATTGCTATGCCACTTCCTGTCTTCTCAAGGAAAATGTTTGGATTTAGTTTGTGAGGTTTGGGGTGGTTTTATTGTTCTGAGCTTGTTGTGTGTGTGTGTGTGTGTGTGTGTGTGTGTGTGTGTGTGTGTGTGTGTTCACTTGTGAATGGTACAGGTGGCTTCGGCTTGGGTGTGAATTATCATCATTATGATCATCATTTTGATTCTCCCTCAGTCCTGCTCGTTTTGAGCAGAGCAATATTCCGTAGAAGGAGAGCTGTTCATTTTAATCAGCATCCTTGGCTGCTCTGCAGCAGCTGAGCTCCTGTCTTAGTCTAATTGGGCTGCCATAACAAAATACCACAGACTGGGTGGCTTAAACAGCAGACATTTATTTCTCATGGTTCTGGAGGCTGGGAAGTCCAAGATCAAGGTGCCAGCTGATTCAGTTCCTAGTGTGGACTTTCTTCCTGGTTTGCAAATGGCCCTTTCTCACTGTGCCCTTACATGGCAGTGAAAGAGAATGGCTCTCTGATGTTTCCTTTCATGGGGACACTAATCCTTCTGGATCAGGGTACTACCCTTATGACTTTATTTAATTACTTCCTTACTCCACATATAGCCACACGGGGAGTTAGGGCTTCCGCATATGAATTTGGCGGGGGACACAGTCCAGTCCACAGCAGTCCTGCTGACTGGGAGGCCCAGTATGAGCTATAAAGTCAGACAGACCCAAGTTCAAAGCCCAGTGCTACTACGTACTAACTTTGTAAAATACTTCATCTTTCTGAGGATTTACTGGTGGTCCCGTGGTTAGGACACGGTACTCCCACTGCGGTGGCCTGATCAGGGAGCTAAAGATTCTGCAAGCTGCAAGGTGGCTCCCCCGTTTTTTTTTTCTTTCATCTTTCTGACCCTCAGCCCCCTATTCTGGAAAGTACAAGCAGTAAGTTCCATTTCAGAGGATTGTTGAAATTATTCCATTAGTAAATGTATAGAAAATAGCAAGCACAATGCCTGGCATAGCTCAGGGGCTCGGTGTGAAGTTTCCCAGATGATGCCACTCAGTGTGGTCTTTGCAGCAGCAGAATCACCTGACAGCATGTGTATTTTCTCAGAATCCTCTCAAGGACTAGTCATTGTTACTGCTGTTTTACCAGGGAACCTGGCTCACAGACTTGCCCCAGGTCACACTCCAAGCTGAAAGAGGTGGCAGATTTAGGATTTGAATCTGCGTCTGCATGATTCCCAGGGCTTCCCTGGTAGCTCAGATGGTAACGAATCTGCCTGCAATGCAGGAGACCTGGGTTCGATCCCTGGGTTCAGTCGGGAAGATTCCCTGGAGAAGGGCACGGCAACCCACTCCATTATTCTTGCCTGGAGAATCCCATGGACAGAGGAGCCTGGTGGGCTGCAGTCCACAGGGTCTCAAAGAGTAGGACAAGTCTAAGCAACTAACATTTTCTTCCTTTTACTTTCACTAGGTGACTCCAAATGCTGCCTGTGCTTTTCAGGACACCAAACTGCTGCCCTCCTCCCAACCTTGCACACTTGGCAGCCAGGCCTAGTCCCTTCCCCACCCAGGCCTCCTCCCTCAACTCACCCTTTAGGGGAGGGAAGGGTCTGCAGGTATTAGCGGGTGGGTGAAGAGAGGCACCGGAGAAGGCAATGGCACCCCACTCCAGTACTCTTGCCTGGAAAATCCTATGGACGGAGGAGCCTGGTAGGCTGCAGTCCATGGGGTCGCTGAGAGTTGGACACGACTCAGTGACTTCACTTTCACTTTTCACTTTCATGCATTGGAGAAGGAAATGGCAACCCACTCCAGTGTTCTTGCCTGGAGAATCCCAGGGACGGGGGAGCCTGGTGGGCTGCCGTCTATGGGGTTGCACAGAGTTGGACATGACTGAAGCGACTTAGCAGCAGCAGAAGAGAGCACAGACTAGGCCTCTGTCAGCCCAGTGGTTCTTGTTCCTTCGCTAAGTTGTGTCGGACTCTCTGTGACCCCATGGACTGCAGCATGCCAGGCTTTCCTGTCCTTCACCATCTCCTGGAGTTTGCTCAAACTCATATCCATTGAGTCGATGATGCCATCCAACCATCTCATCCTCTGTTGTCCCCTTTTCCTCCTGCCTTCAATCTTTCCAGCATCAGGGTCTTTCCCAATGAGCCTGCAGAGGGGTTGGGGCTATTTATCTCATGTCCTTGAGCTGTGTCTCTTCCTCCCCTCCCCAGCAGCTCTGGGGTGGGGATGGGGCTGCAGTGGGGATGGAGCTATTTACCTTAGTCCCTGAACTGTGTCTCTTCCTCCCCTCCCCACCAGCTCCCCCTCCCCACCCACCTAGGGTGGTGGGTAGGTGGTGGGGAGCAGGGCTCTGGGCTTTCTGCTTTCCAGATGAGTCTCAGCTGGCTGCCTCCCCTCCCCACCGCAGGTTTCCCTTATCTCTGGCCATCAAAATCTCTCTGTTCAGCACCCTCCCCTCCCCCAAGGTCACCTACATGGGATTTGGTGCTAGCTCACTGAACAGGCCCCCTTCTGCCTGGAAGTGGGGGATGGTTTAAAGAGCCAGATTCTTTCCTGGAATCTTCTGTGGATACTTTCCACAACAAGGAACAGAGTCAGAGTGAAAGAGGTTGTGGAGGGGGTGGAGTAGGGGGGAGTGAAGGACAGTGGCTTCCAACCAGAAGGCTCAGGCTCTGTGCCTTATTTGTTGTGAGAAATGGAGCATCTCCTGCCATATCTGTAAACACGGATGTCACAATAATCAGTGATTCCAGCCCTCCAAATGGGAATTCCTGAGCCCTCAGGGCACTCAGAGACTCTTGATGAGGATGAAAGAGGAGAGTGAAAAAGCTGCCTTGAAACTCAACATTTGAAAAGCTAAGATCATGGCATCTGGTCCTATCACTTCGTGGCAAATAGATGGGGGGCAAGTGAAAACAGTGGCTTTATGTTCTTGGGCTCCAGAATCACTGGAGATGGTGATGCGGCCATGAAATTAAGACACCTGATACTTGGAAAGAAAGCTATGACAAACCTAAACAACTTATTAAAAAGCAGAGACATCACTCTGCCGACGGTGGTCCATATAGTCAAAACTATGGTTTTTCCAATAGTCATGTACGGATGTGAGAGTTGGACCATAAAGAAGGCTGAGCGCTGAAGAATTGATGCTTTTGAACTGTGGTGTTGGAGAAGACTCTTGAGAGTCCCTTGGACGGCAAGGAGGTCAAACCAGTCATTCCTAAATGAAATCAGCCCTGAATATTCTCTGGAAGGACTGATGCTAAAGCTGAAGCTCCAATCCTCTGGCCACCTGCTACGAAGAACCGACTTGGAAAAGACCCTGATGCTGGGAAAGATTGAAGGTGGGAGGAGAAGTGGATAACAGAGGTGCAGGCCCCACCCTCAGAGTTTTGGACTCAGTAGGTCTGGGATGTGGCCTGTGGTCGTTCCCTACTTCTGCTTTAGCAAATCACCACAAACAATGATTTAAACAAGACAAATCTAATATCTTAGACCCTTGAGGTCAGAAGTTAGAAGTGAATCTCATGGGGCTGAAATCAAGGTGTTGACAGGGCTGAGTTCCCTGTGAAGGCTTTAGGGGAAACGCTGCTCCCTTGCCTGTCCCAGCTTCTAGAGTCCATCTACATTCCTTGGCTTCAGGCTCCTTCTTCAAAGGAGGAGACAGGCTCCTTCTTCCATCTTCAAAGCCAGGAACTGCATCACACTAACCTTCCGCCATCATATCTCCTTCTCTGACCCCGACTTGCCTGCCTCTCTCTTTCACTTATAAAGAAACTATGTGTAAGGACTTCCCTGGTGGTCCAATGGCTAATACTTCACCTTCCAATGCAGAGAGTGGGGGTTCAGTACCTGGTCAAAGAGCTGAGACCCACACGCATGCCTCAGGGCCAAAAAACTAAAACATAAAACAGAAGCAATATTGTAATAAATTCAATAAATACTTTAAAAATGGCCCACGTCAAAACATTTTTTAAAAGCACCCCAACAAGCACTGCAGCACAACCTACAAGAGGCAACACCCATAAACAGCAAAATCCTCACCGATAGATTAAAGCTTCAGCATGTATATATGATGGACTGTCAGTCATATCCAAATACTAAACAAGGAAACTGTGCCCCTGGGAGCTGATCAGGCCCACATGGGGGCTCATGGTAGAAATGGCTCATTATGTTGACCTCACAAACAAAGAATAAAATCACAGTGACCCCTGAGACTGACCAAATTGCCCAAACGACATTCTGTTTTCCTGAGGGCTCCTACATTCTCAAGTGACCCCAAGACTCAACTGCAGGCTAAAAGTTAACCATCCCTTCAGAGAATTTTTCATTGGTTGGGTATACAAAAGACCCTGTCAGAAAGGGAAGACACTGGTTCTCCTTAAGGGCCAATCACCTTCCCGTTTCCCTCTAATAAATTTCCTTTTCTTGCCTGAAACAAAACAAAACAAAACAAAACATTTTTTAAAAACAGAAGGAATCTGTGTGATGATGTGATTATATTGGGCCCACCCAGCTAATCCAGGATCATCCCCCTGTGTCAATCAGCAAAATCCCCTTTGTCATGTAAAGCAACTTCTTCACAGGTTCTGGGCATTGTATGAGGACATCTCTGAGGGGCCATTATCCTGAATACCACAGGGCCTAAGATGTCACATTTCTAACAGGCTTCCAGGTGCTGCTGGTGTTTTGAGAATAGATTTTAGGGGCTTCCCTGTGGCTCAGCTGGTAAAGAATCTGCCTGCTGATGCAGGAGGCATAAAAGATACAGGTTCTGTCCCCGGGTTGGGAAGATTCCCTGGAGGAGGACAAGGCAACCAGTGTTGCCAGTGTCAGCCAAAATCCTTTTACCCATTTCTACACCTAGACATCCACTTCTCAAGGCAACTTCGACTCCTTTGGATCTCATTTTCCATAAACTCTAAAGTGTGCGAGCACTCTCAGTCACGTCCAACTCTTTGCGACCCCATAGACTGTAGCCTACCAGGCTCCTCTGTCCATGGGATTTTCCAGGCAATAGCACTGGAGTGGGTTGCCATTTCCTTCTCCAGGGGATCTTCCCAACCCAGGGCTCAAATCTGGGTCTCCTGCATTTTAGACAGACGCTTTACCGTCTGAGCCACCAGGGAAGTCTATACTTCCTGGTGGAAGTCTATACTCCAAGTGGAGACTCTATACTTAACAGTAAATAACCATCTCAGGAGGAACTCTGTATTAGTCTGCTCAGGAGACTTCTTGCTTCTTGGCAGAATGTAAATGAGACAGAGGTTAAAATGTAAATAGGATCTTTCTCCCACCTATCTGGTGTCTTGATTCCTTATGTTATTGAGATCCCTGGAATTTAAATATTCTTCCATCCCCCTTCCCTTTCCTTTACTAAAATTCAAAGTAATTGATACAACAGTACTCTTCCTGGAGTATCTTTTCATTTTAACCAAACCTAAATCAAAGCAATGTTTTTTTAGATTTATAATTCCTATTTCCATATAGGGGTACATGAAATGCAGCAGGATTGTATAAATAAAAAGTAAGTGAGAATGTGACAGGGAAAACAAGGATAAGAACATAAAATTAAACCAGGAACAAGGCTACTATTAAAAAAAAAAAAACATGATGGAGTTCTATATTTTTGCTGCAAGTATTGGGTTTCCTGGCAGGCAAGAGAAAAAAGGATATCTAGTTATTTACATACTTCACAGGGTTCGTGTGGGAAAAAAATGAATCCACTACTTAGCAGAAGCAGAGTTAAAAGACCAGAATGACCTTGTGTAAAGTAGGGAACCACCCCTTCAATAACAGCTTTACAATGGACTCAGGGCCAAGTGTCATACAGCATTTCTGTTTGGCGAAGCACAGCAGAATAAAGGCGAGTCTGCAGGGAGTGGAGTATATGCCCTGGAGTTCATCCCCTGTTTGATCTGGTTTAAGCTGGGCTTAGTTTTAAAGTATCTGGATTGGATTATCTGCTTGACCTTCAAAGAGAGCTATATTACCAGAAAAAGGACCTGTCAGTTAGGATCCTAGCACTTGCAAGCAACCGAGACTTTAATCCTACTGGCTAAAACAAAATGACATTTCTGGGTTCCTGTGACCAAAAAAGATCAGCGGTAGTTTTAGGATCAGACAAGGCTTTACCTGGGGCTTCCGGGATGGCTCAGAGGTGAAGAATCCACCTGCCAACCCAGGACACACGGGAGATTCAGTTTGATCCCTGGGTTGGGAAGCTCCTATGGAGGAGGAAATGGCAACCCAGACATGATTGAGCGACTACACACGCGAGGCTTTACCTAGGACTTAAGAGCTCTGAGAAGGGCCTGGTTTCTTTCTACATTTTGAGGACCAGTTCCTGGGTGTTGGCTTCATACTCAGATTCAACAGTTCTCAGAACTGACAGCACTACACACGCTTACACTGATACAAACAGAATTTTAGAACATTTCTCTACTCAGTGATAAATAGGCACCATCTCAAGCCATCTGAGTAGCACCGTGTGTGTGTGTGTGTGTGTGTGTGTGTGTGTGTGTGTGCGCGCGCACGCACTCAGTGTGTCTGACTCTTTGCAACCTCATGGACCATAGCCTGCCGGGCTCCTCTGTTAGTGGGTTTCCAGGCAAGAATATTGGAGTGAGTTGCCATTTCCTCCTCCAGGGGATCTTCCCGACTCAGGAATCAAACCCATGTCTCTTGTGCCTCCCACATTGACAGATTCTTTACTGCTGAGCCACCAAGGAAGCCCACCCCCTTGTGTGGTGGTTAATTTTATATTCAACTTAACTGGACCAAGGGATGCCCAGATTAAACATTATTTATGGGTGAGTCTGTAAGGGTGTTTGTGGATGATATTAGTGTTTAAATTATGGACTCAGTGAAGTCCAGTTTCCTCCTGCCCCACTCCCCCATGTGGGTAGGCATCATCCAATCCATTGAAGGACTAAGTAGAGCAAAATGATGGCAGAAGGAGGAATTCACCCCTGTTGCCTCTCGCTTGCCAGTCTGAGCTGGGACATCAGTCTTTTCCCGCTCTTAGACTGGAATTTGTCCTATTGGCTCCTCTGGTTTTCCTGGTCTCCAGCTTGCAGATGGTATATCTCAGCCTCCCTAATTATGTGAGACAATTCCTCATAATAAATCTCTTCTTGTATCTATGAATCATATTGGTTCTGTTTTCCTCTGGAAAGCCCTGAGTAATACATGTAGCCACCCTGAGCCTCCCTAAAATGCAACTGAAGTGTTAATGCCCAGTGTAGCCAAGAGCCTTGAAACCCTTGCTTCCTGCACTGGCTTGCTCTGACTAGTCAGATTTTGAAAATTCTCCCTAACTATACTTTCTCTGTATTGTCTGGGGAAAGAGAAGGTGTTTTCCCCAGCATCCTCAGCAAATGTCCTGAGTCTCAATTTGATTGCACTCGCTTAGGCCATATACACCCACTCCAGTACTCTTGCCTGGAAAATGCCATGGATGGAGGAGCCTGGTAGGCTGCAGTCCATGCGGTGACTAAGAGTAGGACTGAGTGACTTCACTTTCACTTTTCACCTTCATGCATTGGAGAAGGAAATGGCAATCCACTCCAATGTTCTTGCCTGGAGAATCCCAGGGATGGGCGAGCCTGGTGGGCTGCCATCTATGGGGTCGCACAGAGTCAGACACGACTGAAGCGACTTAGCAGCAGCAGCAGCAGGCCATATACACTCCCCTTAACCAGTCACTGTGAGCTGGAAAGCACTGACTGACCTAAGCTAGATTACATGTTCTATCCTTGACTCCACCAGTTCCTGGATGAGCAGCTTGTCTAGGAACAAAGTGATGGAGCAGAAACTCATGGGCTTTAGAATCAGATCCTGGTTAGTTCATTCATGGATCAAAGCAATGGATAGAAAATACCAAGCAAAACAGACCTAGTCCCATCCCTAATGGAGAAATTAAATGAGTGTATTTAATGCTGTGTAACAAACCACCCCCAAACTCAGTGACTTGAAAACTACAAGCATTTTAGTTGCTCAGCATTGTGTGGGTCAGCAGTTTGGGCTGGGCTCAGTTGACTGATTCTTCTGGCTTCACCCCCCATGTCTTCAGCCAGCTTGTGGGGCACCTACAGCTAGTTGATCCAGGGTGACCTTCCTACCGGGTCTGGCCGTTGTCATTCACTGGGCCAGGCACTTCAGCAGGCTAGACTGGGCTTCTTTACTTGACAGCAGCGTTTGAAGAAGCCAAGCCCAATGCACACGTGCTTGTCTTTTTTTTATTTTAAGTTAGTATTTATTTGGTTTTGGCTGCAATGGGACTTCACTGTTGCCCGCAGGCTTTCTCTAGTTGCGGCATGAGCAGGGGCTACTCTCTAGCCTTGGTGCACAGGCTTCTTCTTACAATGGCTTCTTTTGTTGTGGCGTATGAGCTTCAGAAGTTGTGACATGTGGGCTCTAGAGTACGGACCCAGTAGTTGTGGGACACCAACTTAGTTGCACCTTGACAAGTGGAATCTTCCTGGACGAGGGTTTGAACTTGTATCCCCTGCATTGGCAGGCAGACTCTTAAACCACTGAGCCACCAGGGAAGTCCAGCGCATGTGGTTTTCAAGCCTGTGACTGTGTCATCATGCTAATGTGCCATTGTCCCAAACAGATCACATGGCCAGGCCCAGAATCATTACAATGAGAGGCTTCCCAAGAATGTGGGTATGGAGAGACATGATCAGTTGGGGACAGACAGTAATAATCTCCCGCAATCAGTAGCAAATGCATAAACCAATGACAGGTTTGGATTACTGCTCTAAAGGAAGTGATCAGGATGCTGTGAGAGGATCATGGGAAGGACCACGTTTAGGTGACAGTCAGGGCAGGCCTTTCTGAGGAGGGTCATTTGCACTGATGCGTAAGGAAGGAGTCCCTGGAGGAGGGCATGGCAACCCACTCCAGTATTCTTGCCTGGAGAATCCCATGGACAGAGGAGCCTGGTGGACTAAAGTCCATGGGGTCGCAAAGAATTGGACACAACGGAAGTGACTTAGCATGCATGCGCTAAAGTAGTAGCCACATGAATGCAGGGAAAGGACTGAAAGGAGGACATCTAGGGTCTTGCTGCTCAAAGTGGTTCCTGGACTAGCAACATCAGCATCCCCTGGGATTTGTTAGAAAAGCAGCAACCCGGGCTGTGTTCTAGGCCTGCTGAAGCTGCATTTCAGCAAGGCATTCGTGTGCACTATAATCTTTGAGAAGCTTGTGACTATCAGAGAGAAGGTAGAAGTGTAAGAAAGAGGGAAGGAAATAGCGCAGCTAGCCCAAGACATTCAGATGTGCTCCTCAGTTCTAAAATTTCTGCTGTGACCTAGCTACTAGCCCAGAAGAGACCTTTCCTCCACTGCCCTGGGCCCCACTGAAGGGCCCCATGATCACGACTCTGCCGTGAGAAGGGCTTTGGTCCAGTGGGCATCACCCAGAGGGAAGCACCCGAAACCAGAACTCTGCTGGCCTCGGCAGGGCACTTGATCTCTGGTAGGTGGGAACACTACAAATGGGGCCTGTTTATGCACACACAGCTCCAGGCAGCAAGGAGGCCTGTTATGGAGCAGCCAGTTCTAGGGCACCCTGATAATCTGTGGGAAGGCCAGACCCTCAAGCCTGCTTTGTCTTCTGGCCCCTCCCTGGGTGTTGAGGGTGATGACGAGTTTTCAGGTTCCTTCAGCCATAAACCTACAAAGACGCTTTCCTGGAGGGCAAGTGGGTGGCATTCAGCTGTCATGCTAGGGTGATCATATGTCCCACTTGCCCTGGGCAGTCCTGTTTACACCTGCCGTCCTGGTGTAATGATTAATAACGCCCCCTCTCACTCTGGTTTGGATGATAACTAGGGTCACCTTAGAGCCCAGGCTTGATCCCCAGAACTAAGGGAAGGTGACCCTGAAGGAGCACTGGTCCAGGAGTGAGAAATATGGGCTCTTGTCCTGCCCTATTACTGACACGCAGGGGGACCTTGGGCAAGTCCTCTCTGGCTGCCACTGCCTCACCTCTGAATTGGAGGAGTTAAATGAGACAGGCCTCTTCTAGCCTGGGGAGACATGGGTCCCTGGGGGTTCTGCCCCATCAATAGGTTGATGAGGGCATGGCCACGTCCATGGCCTCTGGGGACCCCATATTCTGCTAACTCTTTCTCCAGGTCCTGCTCCCTGCGCCCACAGCTCCCAGGGCACTAGGCTCGTGTCTCTGCTCAGAGCTCTATGCCAGCAGGGCCTTGCTCCCTGTCAGCCATTTTCTCCTCCCATACACCCCACCCCAGGGGGACCCTTCTTCAGCCTGCACTTCCTTATCATATGATGTTTTGGACAAACAATTAAATCACCTGCAACTGAGTCTCCGCCTGTCACAGGGTATAAGATGTCAGTACTGTAGCGACTCAGACAGTGGAGAAGCTGCCTGCAAGGCAGAAGACCCGGGCTAAGTCCCTGGGTTGGGATGATCCCCCAGAAAAGGGATCATCACCCACTCCAGTATTCTTTCCTGGGAAATCCCATGGACACAGGAGCCCGGCAGGCCACAGTCCGTGTGGTGGCAAAGAGTCGGACATGACTGAGCAACTGACATACACACACACACACACACACATTATTGATCAGTGTGTGGGTTGGGAGAAATTGACGAGGCCATCTTGGGAAAATACAATCTGCCACATTCTCCCCAGTTCATATGGAAATCAGGGCTGTTCTACGTCACAAAGTACAGGAGCTGGCTCTGGTTAGCTTAAGCAAAAAATTGGACTCCTTTAGGATTTATAGAATTGATGGAGGCTAGAAGGCCAGGATTGTCAAATAAGCCAGAACCAAGGAGGTCTGGAGGCCTGGGCAACAGGTACTCACATAAAGGAGGAACATAAGAACTACGATCTAAGGAGTCTGGCCCACCACTGCTCAGATAAATACAGTCCCTTGGCACTCAGCTTCCTTGCAGCACTCTAAAGAGCAAAGCCCAGGAAAGTCAAGTTGACAGGCTGAGTCACATGCTTTCCTCCTGAGTGGGGCCGGTGTAGACAGAGAGGATTCATTGGTACATTTTGCTTTCCTAGTGACAAGTTGGGCTGTTCTCCACAAAGACTACACAGTGGGGCTCCAGCCTCCAACGCAGCGGGGAGATTCTCTCAAACAGACGTAGGGTGCTATAGGACAGGGGGAAGAAGGTGCTGGAGATCCCCAAAGTGTCCAGCAGAGAGCCCACAGACTCAGACACCCCTCTGCAGTTATCGGTGCCCCCAGTACTGAAAAGGAAGAACAGAAAACTGAAGAAGACTCTCAGAGGGAGCAGGATATTGTCTTAAGGACTTGAGGGGCTCTCGCTTAGAGGAGAATTTGATTTGTTCAACACAGCTGGGGGATATATTTTGGCCCAATATCAAAAAGAACTTAAAAAATTTTTTTTTCTATTTTTAATATTTTCAATAGGCAATACATTAATTGAAAAGCTATTAAAAGGAACATAGTGAAAGTCTTGCTCCCACCCATGTTACCTGTCCGCCTACTTTCCAGCTCATTCCCCACCTCCACTCCAGACAGTCATCTTAATGATAGTAGAGGTTTAGGTGCTCATGTCCGACTCTTTGTGACACCATGGGCTGTAGCCTGCCAGAATCCTCTGTCCATACGATTTTCCAGGCAAAAATACTGGAGCAGGTTGCCATTTCCTTCTCCAACTCATCTTAATAGCGCCTTGTATACGGTGCCATAGGTTTTTCATTTCCTTTTAGGTTTTTAAAATTTACTTTCTTAACTGTGGTAAAATACACATAACATGAAATTGACCATTGTAACCAGTCTTAAGTGTGCAGTTCAGTGGCGTTAAGCACATTCATATTCTTGTGCAACCATCGCCACCATCCATCTCCAGAATGGTTTTCATCTTCCCAAACTAATAATCTGTGCCCATTAAAACAATAACTTCTCAGTCCTCCTTTCTCCAAGCTTTTGGCAACCAAGATTCTATTTTCTGTTTCTATGAATTTGCCTATTTCAGGTACCTCATACAAGTGAAATCATACAGTGTTTGTTCTTTTGTGTCTGGTTTATTTCACTCAGTGAATCTTCAAGATTCATCCATGTTATGTAGAATTTCCTTCCTTTGTAAGCTTGAATAATATTCCATTGCTTTACATACTTTGATGATCTGTAATTAGATACATATGTGTTTATAATTGTTATATCTTCTTGCTATATTAAGCCTTTTCTTGATTGATAACTCCTTCTTTGCCTTTTAGAACAGTTTTTAATTTAAAGCCCATTTTGTCTGATATTACTATAACCACTCCTGCCCTTTTATTTGGTTACTATTTGCACGGAATATCTTTTTCCATCCTTTTACTTTCAAGCTATTTGTGTTTTTGGATCTAAAGTGTAAAATACTCTATTGTTAGAAGAGCAATGTTGTACAGCAGATATCCAGATTACTAGATCCTATTTGTCTTGAGTAACTGAGACTTTATGCCTCTTGATCAGCAATTCCCCATACATTAACATTTTAATATTATTTAAAATTGTAATCTGATCCTTGTCATCCTGATTCAGCACTCTTCCCCCCACTTTTTTTTGCTGTAGCATTTATTACCTTCTAGCATGCGATAATTCTGTAGTGTCTGTCCTCCCCATTCCATGCCATTAGAATGACAGCTTCATAGGAGCAGAGACTTTTGTCTGTTTTACTCACTGATTTATTTCTTAGTGCATAGTAATGCTCAGTACACAGCACTCAATACGGACCATTTGATCGAATAGATAACTGAACAGCAGTATCTAATGAGCGACTGGTAAAGCCTTCCTCAGTGATCAATGCAAAGAAATAGAGGAAGACAATAGAATGGGAAAGACTAGAGATCTCTTCAAGAAAATTAGAGATACCAAGGGTACATTTCATGCAAACATGGGCTCAATAAAGGACAGAAATGGTATGGATCTAACAGAAGCAGAAGATATTAAGAAGAGGTGGCAAGAATACACAGAACTGTACAAAAAAGATCTTCATAACCCAAATAATCACGATGGTGTGATCACTTACCTCAAGCCTGACATCCTGGAATGTCAAGTTAAGTGGGCCTTAGGAAGCATCATCACAAACAAAGCTAGTAGAGGTGATGGAATTCCAGTTAAGCTATTTCAAATTCTAAAAGATGATGCTGTGAAAGTGCTGCACTCAATATGCCAGCAAATTGGGAAAACTCAGCAGTGGCCACAGGACTGGAAAAGGTCAGTTTTCATTCCAATCCCAAAGAAAGGCAATGCCAAAGAATGCTCAAACTACTGCACAATTGCACTCATCTCACACGCTAGTAAAGTAATGCTCAAAATTCTCCAAGCCAGGCCTCTGCAATACGTGAACCGTGAACTTCCAGATGTTCAAGTGGTTTTAGAAAAGGCAGAGGAACCAGAGATCAAATTGCCAACAACTGCTGGATCATGGAAAAAGCAAGAGAGTTCCAGAAAAACATCTATTTCTGCTTTATTGACTATGCCAAAGCCTTTGACTGTGTGGATCACAATAAACTGTGGAAAATTCTGAAAGAGATGGGAATACCAGACCACCTCACCTGCCTCTTGAGAAACCTATATGCATGTCAGGAAGCAACAGTTAGAACTGGACATGGAACAGCAGACTGCTTCCAAATAGGAAAAGGAGTACGTCAAGGCTGTATATTGTCACCCTGCTTGTTTAACTTCTATGCAGAGTACATCATGAGAAACGCTGGGCTGGAAGAAGCACAGACTGGAATCAAGGTTGCCAGGACAAATATCAATAACCTCAGATATGCAGATGACACCACCCTTATGGCAGAAAGTGAAGAGGAACTAAAAGGCCTCTTGATGAAAGTGAAAGAGGAGACTGAAAAAGTTGGCTTAAAGCTCAACATTCAGAAAACGAAGATCATGGCATCCGGTCCCATCACTTCATGGCAAACAGATGGGGAAACAGTGGAAACATTGACTGACTTTAATTTTGGAGGCTCCAAATTCACTGCAGATGGTGACTGCAGCCATGAAATTAAAAGACGCCTACTCCTTGGAAGGAAAGTTATGACCAACCTAGACAGCATATCGAAAAGCAGAGATATTACTTTGTCAGCAAAGGTCCGTCTAGTCAAGGCTATGGTTTTTCCCATAGTCACGTATGGATGTGAGAGTTGGACTATAAAGAAAGCTGAGCTCCGAAGAATTGATCCTTTCGAACTGTGGTGTTGGAGAAGACTCTTGAAAGTCCCTTGGACTGCAAGGAGTTTCAACCAGTCCATCCTAAAGGAGATCAGTCCTGGGTGTTCATTGGAAGGACTGATGCTGAAGCTGAAACTCCAATACTTTGGCCACCTGATGTGAAGAGCTGCCTCATTTGAAAAGACCCTGATGCTGGGAAAGATTGGGGGCAGGAGGAGAAGAGGACAACAGAGGATGAGATGATTGGATGGCATCACCAACTCAATGGACATGAGTTTGGGTGGACTCTGGGAGTTGGTGATGAACTGAGAGGTAAAGTGCTTCTTGCCACCTTAAGTGTCCTCTGAAAGGGTGGAGAGGGATCAGAGAGCAGAATCAGTCTTCAGTGGGCCGGGTCAGTCAGACAGTTCAGTTCAGTTCAGTTCAGTCACTCAGTCGTGTCCGACTCTTCGTGACCCCATGAATCGCAGCACGCCAGGCCTCCCTGTCCATCACCAACTCCCGGAGTTCACTCAGACTCACGTCCATTGAGTCAGTGATACCATCCAGCCATCTCATCCTCTGTCGGCCCCTTCTCCTCCTGCCCCCAATCCCTCCCACGGTGACCTTTAAGCTGTCTTCAAGCCTAATGGAAACAAATCTAAAACTTGCCTGATTCAAGAACAGCCCTGACACCTTGCGCCTGAAGGTGTGTGTACTGTGCTGTGGTGTTCAGGGAGGGGCAGGTTATCATGGAGGAGCTGCAAGAGGAAGCAGGGGATGCCAGCATCCTGGTCTGTTTGTGAGAAGCATCTCATTCCCAAGGAGTGGGTAGCAGGGAGTCAGAGCCTAGGAACTCCTTGATTCCAGCTGCTGCAACAGCTTGTTCAAGACAACTATATTTGGAGAGGTCTAGTTTTGGGGAAAAAAAAATCTTCAGTGCTCCTTTCAGGACAAAACATCTCCCTTTCCATAGTTTACTATCAATCATCTCAGTCTCAGATATTGCCCCATTCTTTGTTTTCCCCACAACATTGCACTTAATGAATGATATTGCTGTGAATTTACAAAGTTATTTCTAAAACTTGTGGTTAAAAATCAACTGTCTTTTACAGTCTACGTGTATGTGTATTTTTCAAATGATGTTGCAAGGGCTAAGTTTTCCCCAAACTTATTTTTAACAGTAAAAAAAAAAAAAAAAAAGAGGGGGAAATCTCTAAATGTTCAAAAAGGTTAAATAAAAAAAGCTATGATGATGTGAAATTTTGTTTACTAATACAGGAAAGGGCTTCCCTGGTGGCTCAGCTGGTAAAGAATCCACCTGCAATGCAGAAGACCTGGGTTTGATCCCAGGTCGAAAATCTGGGAAGATCCCCTGGAGAAGGGAACAGCTATCCACTCCAGTATTCTGGCCTGGAGAATTCCATGGACTGTACAGTCTATGGGGTTGCAAAGAGACGGCCACAACTGAGCAACTTTCACTTTCATCAAGTCTCACCTTCACTTTCAATACAGGAAAAGTGTCCTTAAGGCATTACCTAAGGAAAAAAGGAGGTTACAGACCGCTGTGTGCAGTATTATTCCATTTTTGTTTGCTTTAAAAATATATTACATATTTTAATATACAAATATTTAAATATATTTATGTAAATTCTAGAATGATATGCAGCAATATGTTGACAATAGTTATCTCTGGGATTTCAGCCCATTTTTATATTATTTCCTTTATTTGTATTGGTAATAGTGAGCTTTCTTTCCTTTATATTCAGGAAAAAGAGTCATACTGAATCCGCTCGCTTCAGACTGGGACTTGAACTCATATGTCCGGGCCTTGAACCTGGCCACATCCCATGATCTTCCAACTGAGATTACACACCCAGTCTCAGGACTTAATGAAGCTCAGGTTCTTGATGTCACACTACAGAAAGGATTCAATGAGAGACAAAGTGATAAGTCAGAAGTGGATTTATTTAGAGAGATATACATTCCACAGAATATGGGCCATCGCAGAGGGCGAATACAGACTTGAAATGTGGTACGGTTAGCTTTTATCGGCTGGATAATTTCATAAGGTAATGAGTGGGAGGATTATTCTAACTATTTGGGGGAAGGGATGGAGATTTCCAGGAATTGAGCCACTGCCCACTTTTTGGTCTTTGATGGTTGGTCATGGAACAGTCGTAGCACCTGTGGGTACTTAGCATATGCTGCTTCCCTGGTGGCTCAGATGGTAAAGAGTCTGCCTGCAAGGCAGGAGACCTGGGTTCCAGCCCTGGGTCAGGGAGATCTAATGGAGAAGGAAATGGCAACCCACTCCAGTATTCTTGCCTGGAGAATTCCATGGACAAATTCTTGGCAGGCTATAGTCCATGGGATCACAAAGAGTTGGACTTGACTCAGAGACTAACACTCACTAAAAGATCTTTGCCTGGTCATGAAGATCTCCCATGTTTTCTTCCCAGGGCTTTAGTAGTTTAGTTGTCACCTTTATGATCCATCTTGAATTAATTTATACGGTGTGAGGAAGGGGTTAGAGTTCATTTTTTTTCCCCTTATGAGTATGCATAGAAAAAAATTGGTTTTCCCCCAGAATTGCATAAATGTCTTTATTTTAAATGAAGTTACCATATATGTATGGATCTATTACAATCAACTTTATTATTGATTATTTATTTATTTATTTATTTTTGGCTGCGCTGGGTCTTTGTTGTGTGTGGATTACTCTCTAGTTGTGGTGCACGAGTTTCTCCTTTTGGTGGCTTCTCTCATTGCAGAGCACAGGCTCTAGGGCTTGCAGCCCTCGGTAGTTGCGGAGCAACAGGCTTAGTGGATCTGCAGCATGTGGGGTCTTCCCCAACCAGGGACTGAACCAGGGTACCCTGAATAGCAAGGTGGATTCTTAACTACTGGACCACCAGGGAAGCCCCACGAACAACTTTAAAGGCATCAATTTCCAGATCCTCAACTTCTGTATGTCTTTTTTTTTTCTAAAATGGATCTGTTTGCCTATGCAATGAAACGTCAAGCCAATTGTTCTTTCCCACTTCACTTAACTTTCCAAGTAAGGCTTACCTTTCACTCAATTCCCCTGGGAACATGGTTTGTCATCTAGACAAGTGCAAATCACTATAGACCCAAACAAAGGAGCAATTAGAGAGTGCACACTTCTGAAGGAGAGACACCTCCACAAAGCACAGACAGCATCAGCTATAAATATTGAAGGGACAGCATCTTATTCCATCTAAGGGACAAATTCTAGGTGACAAGGCTCTGTGCATTGTCTGTCTATTTAGCTTAGAATATGAAAGTGAGATGGTTGTCATGAGGCTATGTATTAATACATTTATCTGAACTGAAAAATGAATCCAGATTTTTCTTTTGACAGACAGCAAGTCTAATTGGGCTGACTGTTTGACAATGAATTCTGGCTTTGCCAATTAGCTTATATGGCAGACATTTCCCATAAATTAAATAAACCAAATCTGCAACTCTGAGGTTCTTGAGAAAATATACACAACATGCAGGAAATTATATTTTTTGCTGCTATTAAAATTATGATAAAAAATTTAGATGTCAACTTCAAAATATGAGAGTATGTAGTTTCCCAAAATTCCTTGAGGGGATACACAGCATGAACATTTGAAGAACACTTATCTAGAGCAGTGGTTCTCGAGTCTAGTTGCAATTGGAATCACTTGGGGAGATTAAAAGACAGCGATGCCTGGGCTTCACTCCAAGCCGATTATGGCAAAGACACTGGGAGCGAGTACTTTTTAAAAACTCCCTAGGTACAGCCAGGCTAAAAACCACTTGCTCCTTTCTGCCTTGTCTCTCTGGACTCGCACAATCTAAACCCCTCTCTCTTCCTCACTCCCGGCACCCCAGGCTGTCTCGCTGACTCACACCCATATCTAGCTCCAAGCCTAGACATTGTCTCTTGGACATTCACAGGCCCTTCAAACACAACATGTCTCAAGCCAACCTTGGCAACAGTTTGTTTATTATTTTTTGACTGTACTGGGTCTTCAACTGCTTTCGTGCAGGTTTTCTCTACTTGTGGGACCTGGGGCTGCTTTTCGTTGTGGTACACAGGCTTCTCACTGCAGTGGCTTCTCCTGCTGTGCAGCCCCGGTTCTAGGCGCAGGGACTTCGGTAACTGCAGGATGTGGGCTCAGTAGTTGCAGCTCCCAGGCTCTAGAGCGCAGGCACATGGGCTTAGTTGCTCTGGGGCATGTGGGATCTTCCTCACTGGCAGGTGGATTCTTATCCCCTGTGCCACCCGGGAAGCCCCTTGGCAACAGTTATGATCATTTGTCAGTAGAAAATGTGTGGGTGTGTGCCTCAAAATACATATATTAAAAAATAAACCAGGGGAGTTTCCTGGTGGCTTAGTAGTTAAGATTCTGGGCTTTCACTGCTGTGGCCCAGGTTCAGTCCCCAGTTGGGGGACTTAGAGCCCACAAGCTGAGCAGCTCAGCAAAAAAAATCCCTCCAAATTATATGTATTACTATGTTAGCATGTCTATAAAATAGGAAATATAAAAACATGAGACTAACAATGAATATAAGACTTCCCTGGGGGTCCAGTGGTTAAGAATCCACCTTCCAATGCAGGGGATGAGGTCCTATTCCTGGTTGGGGAACTAAGATCCTAACATGCCTCAAGGCAGCGAAGCCTGTGTGCTTCATAAGACCCCGATGCAGCCATGAAGAAATAGAAATAAAAACCTTTTAAAAAATGAACATATATACAAGTTCTAACGTTTTGTCTCCACATCCTATGGATGACCTCTGTTCTTTTGCACATACTGGTCGCTCTTCTGGGAATTCCCTTCCCCCTTTGTCTTTCCCTACAATCTTCCACTTATTCCTCAAGACCCAGTCCTCTGAGACTCCCCCGCATGTGGACCTTCCCTACCTCCAAAATGCCCGCAGGGGACTCTGCACAGGCCTCTCCCTCTACAACGACCATTGTTTTGGTTTGGCTTTTTAAATATTTATGTCGGCCAGGACTGCTGCCCCATATCCTGCAATGAACAGGAAGCCGCACAACAGGGATTCTTTGGCTCCTAATTCCACCAGGGCCAAGGCTGAGGATCCCTGCCCACACCTTCCTCCCTCCACCTCATGCCTGACAAGCAAAAAATTAAGTGTGCCTGTCAAACGTCTTCAAGGCTGAGATCGTGTCACCTGCTTTTCCGGATCTGCCATCCTTTAGCTATGTGACTTTGCTGTGTGCTTAGTCACTCAGTTGTGTCTGACTCTTTGTGACCCCGTGGACTATAGCTCACCAGGCTCCTCTGTCTGTGGGGATTCTCCAGGCAATAATACTGGAGTGGGTTGCCATGCCCTCCTCCAGCAGATCTTCCCAACCCAGGGATTGAACCCAGGTCTCCCGCAGTGCAGGCAGATTCTTTACCATCTGAACCACCAGGGAAGCACAAGAATTCTGGAGTAGGAAGCCTATCCCTTCTCCAGGGGTTCTTCCCGACCTAGGAATTAAACCAGGGTCTCCTGCGTTGCAGATGGATTCCTTAAGAGCTGAACTACCAGGGAAGCCCTTGTGTGACTTTAGGCAAGTGATTTGACCTCTCTGAGCCAGAGTTTCCACCTTGTTAGAAAAAAAATTAAAAAAACAAACTCTCTCTCCCTAGCCAGCCACTGTGAGAAGGAGACACAACGATGCCCAGAGAAGGCCCAGCTCTGTGCTTGGCTCCCAGAAGAGCCCAGTTCACAGAGCTTGCTGTTGCTAATCTCTGCTTCTCTCTTCCCCGAGACCTCTGCTGTCTGTGGGTTTGGGGACTCCTATACCCAGAACATGGCTCAGTGGTAAAGAATTCGCCTGCAAGTGATGCAGGAGATGTGTCAGATTGAGACCCAGGTTCAATCCCTGGGTTGGGAAAATCCCCTGGAGAAGGAAATGGCAACTCACTCCAGGATTCTTGCCTGGAGAATCCCATGGACAGAGGAGCCTGGTGGGCTACAGTCCACAGGGTCGCAAGGAGTCGAACACGACTGAGGACAAAAGGCGGAACACACTCTGCCACGGCGCGAGCTGCAGAGAGAAACGAGAACTGTGCACACTGAGCGGGCAGGGGCTGAGCGGGGCCTGGCGGGGGTGGGTGCGTGCACACTGAGAGGCAGGGGCTGAGCGGGGCCTGGCGGGGGGTGGGTGCGTGCACACTGAGAGGCAGGGGCTGAGCGGGGCCTGGCGGGGGGTGGGTGCGTGCACACTGAGAGGCAGGGGCTGAGCGGGGCCTGGCGGGGGGTGGGTGCGTGCACACTGAGAGGCAGGGGCTGAGCGGGGCCTGGCGGGGGGGTGGGTGCCAAACGCTGAGTCCCTGGTGCATGCTGTCCCCTGTGCTGTGAGGAACACAGGGAGCCCCGGGGGTCCTGCAGAGTTTGAACTGTAATCGGGCAGAGTGTGTGGGTGGGACTCTCCTTGAGCCTTTGATTCGGGGCCTTCTGCCCGAGGCCTTGTGGAGGCTGACTGTTCCGCTCGGATGTCAAAGGCTCCCAGTGACAGGGCTCCATGAGGGATTTTCCCCAAACTTTTTGTTTGCAAATTTCAAGCCTACAATAAAGTTGCAAGTCTGGTGCAATGAGCATACATATACCCTTCACCTGGATCCACCTCTTTCGGTTCATCTCTGTCTGTACACAGGCGTGCGTGCTAGGTCGCTCAGTCGTGTCAGACTCTGTGACCCCCTAGCCCTCCAGGCTCCTCTGTCCATGGGATTTTCCAGGCAAGAGTACTGGAGTAGGTTGCCATTTCCTCCTCCAGGGGATCTTCTGGACCTAAGGACTGAACCCACGTCTTCTGCGTTGGCAGGCAGATTCTTTACTACTGGGCCTCCGGAGAAGTCCCTGTCTGTGTACATGCACACACTTTTTTCAGAACCATTTGAAAGTTGACATCATGACACTTGATCTCAAAATGTTTCCCCAGGCATCCTCTCAGAACAAGGGCATTCTCCTTTAAAACCACAACACGGTGATCCTATTCAAAACACATGATGCTGATGAATCCCTTATCTAACTGTGGTTCTTGTTTAGATTTCCCCGGTTGTCCCAACTGTGATTTTTTTTAATTGTTTTGTTTTGTTTTGTTTTGATCCAGGAGCTGGTCAAAGACCTCTCTAAGCACTGTATGTAATTGTCAACCCACTCCAGTATTCTTGCCTACAGAATCCTGTGGACAGAGGAGCCTAGTGGGCTGCTGTCCATAGGGCCACATAGAGTTGGACACAACTGATGTGACTTAGCATGCGTGCATGCATTGGAGAAGGAAATGGCAACCCACTCCAGAATTCTTGTCTGGAGAATCCCAGGGACGACAGAGCCTGGTGGGCTGCCGTCTATGGGGTTGCACAACCTGTCTTTTTAACCTAGTTCTCCTTTTTTGTTTTTTTGTCATCTGGGACACTTACATTTAAAAAAAAAAAAAAGGATTTTTAAAATTTATTTATTTTTGGCTGTGCTGGGTCTTCACCACTGCTCGGGCTTTTCTCTAGGTGGAGTGAGCAGGGGCTGCTCTCTAGTTGTGGTATGAGGGCTGCTCTTGTTGTGGAGCACAGGCTCTAGGGCTCGAGGGCTCAGTATTTGTGGCTTCTGGGCTCTAGAGAGCTGGCTCAATTGTTGTGGCGTGTGGGCTTACTTGGGCTTCCCAGATGGCACTAGGGGTAAATGAATCTGCCTGCCAATGCAGGAGACATGAGACTGGTTCAGTCCCTGGGTTGGGAAGATCTCCTGGAGGAGGGCATGGCAACCCACGTCAGTAGTCTTGCCTGGAGAATCCCATGGACAGAGGAACCTGGTGGGCCACAGTTCATAGGGTCGCAAAGAGTTGGATACCGCTGAAGCAACTTAGCATGCACACACTTAGGCTTAGTTGCGCCTCAGGATCTTCCTGGATCAGGGATCGAACCCATGTCTCCTGCACTGGCAGTACGATTCTTTACCACTGAGCCACCAGGGAAGCCTGATACTTATATTTTTTAAAAAAAGAATCCAGACTAGTTGCTTTGCATAAATGTCCCTCAATTCGAGATAGTCTGGCTACTGTCCATGGAGTTGGACACAGCTTAGCAACTGAGCACGTGTGCACGCTAGTTATTTATGATTAAATTCAGGGTGTGAGGTTTGGGTAGGAATATTAACAGCACAGGGGGCTTCCCTGGTGGTGCAGACATTAAAGAATCCGCCTGCAATGGGAGACCTGGGTTCAGTCCCTAAGTTGGGAAGATCCCCTGGAGGAGGGCCTAGCACCCCACTCCAGTATTCTTGATTGGCGGGCTACAGTCCATGGGGTCGCAAAGAGTTGGACACGACTGAGCAACTAAGCACAGCACATTAATAGCACAGAAGAAAAGTTTGACACTCTTAGAACATCCCACCAGGCAGCACAAGATGTTTTATGTCCCACTATCTGTGACCTTATTTTTGACCTTACAGGTTGTCATAGAGGAGAGAATTTTGCGGGAACCTGCAACCTCTGTGCTTGCCCCCCAGGCCACCCACATTGGAGACCTCCCCATGGGCTTGGGGAGATGGCACCTTCTGTGACTTTGAGGGACTGAAGGGAATGGAGTGTGGCCAGAACTGCTTCCCAGTGGAAACAAACCCCACCTTCCCAAACCCCACCTTCAGCCCCGGAGTTCTCGGGGAGAGCACAGGGGCTAGTCTCTTGGCTGCTCCCCCTTTATAGATTTTTCAGAGAGCACCAGAGGAGAAAGTCATTATGCATCATCACAGAGGCAACCCCAGTGTTTATGATACTTTTCAATTTACAAAGGACTTTCCCGCCTCATTTCCAGGTGCAAATAAGAGCCAGTCTCCTCAAGCACCAACTGTGTTCTGTGTTAAAGTTTCATGTGCCTCAGAGTGCTCTACTCCTCACACCCATCCTGAGAGGTGGGTACAACCGTCACCCCGATGTATAGATGGGAGAATGGAGTCACAGAGAGGTTAAGCAGCTTGCCCAAGATCACCCAGCTAGGAAGTAGCAGTGCTGGGACTCGAACCCTGGCTCCTTTGAACCCCTAGCCAAGGTTCTAAGCAGCATGCTGTGAGTTCTCTTTTGAGCTTCACAGCAGATCCAGTGGCAGGCAGGGAAGACGTGCAGGTACCCGTTTGCAGATGGAGGAAATAAAAGCAGAAAAGTTGTATGTTCTGGCCAAATTTGTGGAACTGGGAGTAGGCCCCAGAACTTTGGAATACTGGCCTGGTGCCCTTGCCATAGCCTCAGGCTGCTCTTGGGACTGAGGCCAAAGATACCAAGGAGGGCCTTCCCTCGTGGTCCAGTGGCTACTCTGAGCTCCCAGTGCAGGGGGCCCGGGTTCCATCCCTGGTCAGGGAGGAACTAGATCTCGCACACTACAACTAAAATAATAATAATAATAATAGATCTCGGCATGCCACAACCGAAAGATCCTGCCTGCTGCAACCTAGACCCGGCCCAGTCAAATAAATATTTTTTAAAAACAACAACAAAAAAGCAAAGATGCCAAGGGTCCTGATGGTGATATGCCTAGAGGGATGGTAGGAGGGCAGGGCAATGGCAGTGAGTGTCCCTCTGCAGCCTCCTCAGCATGCCACCGTGAGTGAAGCAGGGATCTTCCCTGCTTTTGCCCCCAAGCCACAATCCCCCTCCTGCCTGCCTGTGTGCCTGTCTCGTCCTGCCTCTTCTTGGCTGGGAGGAAACCATCCCATGCCAGCCATCCACTTGTCAAGGCACCCTTGTTTTAGGATGAAATGGCTGGTTCCTGTGGCAAACCCCTGCCTAGCCTGATAGAGTTGAGCAGCTGGTTTTTGAACCCTGGTCTCAGAGGAGAAGCCCAGAATCCCCATCTGCTGGAGGCAAGAAGAAATACTGGGCCAAGATGGGGAGGTGGCCTGGAATCACCTGGTGGGACATGGGTAAGACAAGGGAAGCCAGAAGGTGAAGGGGAAAAGGTCTACCTCTTTACTGCTTTACAAATCCTAGATTGGGTCACCTCTTCCTTGAAGCCCACCTTGATCATCTTGGTGCTCAGCAGGCTCTGCTCAACTATATGTATTTAGCCAAACAGTTATGTCCAACTCTTTGAGACCCCATGAACTGTAGCCTGCCAGGCTCCTCTGTCCATGGGATTCTCCAGGCAAGAATACTGGAGTGGGTTGCCATGCCATCCTCCAGAGGATCTTCCCAACCCAGGGGCTGAACCCAGAACTCCTGCATTGCAGATGGATTCTTTACCATCTGAGCCACGAGGGAAGCCCCGTCAACTATATGGGAGAATACTTAATTCTGCTTTAACCAAATCAGGCAAAGTACCTGTGTCTCCTCTACATGCCCCAGTATTCTTGGGCTTCCCTTGTCTCAGCTGGTAAAGAATCTGCCTGCAATGCAGGAGATCTGGGTTCGATCCCTGGGTTGGGAAGATCCCCTGGAGAAGGGAAAGGCTACTCACTCCAGTATTCTGGCCTGGAGAATTCCATGGACTG
This sequence comes from Budorcas taxicolor, assembly GCF_023091745.1. NCBI lineage: Eukaryota > Metazoa > Chordata > Mammalia > Artiodactyla > Bovidae > Budorcas > Budorcas taxicolor. The sequence continues at coordinate 23,762,050 of NC_068930.1, read as the reverse complement.
TATAGTCCATGAACTCCCAGAGTCATACATGACTGAGCGACTTTCACTTCTGGGCTTCCCTGATAGCTCAGTTGGTAAAGAGTCCGCCTGCAATGCAGGAGACCCCAGTTCGATTCCTGAGTCGAGAAGATCCCCTGGGGAAGGGATAGGCTACATTCCAGTATTCTTCGGCTTCCATTATGCGAGAGACCTGGGTTCAATCCCTGGGTTGAGAAGATCCCCTTGGAGAAGTGAAAGGCTACCCATTCCAGACAGTCCATGGAGTTGCAAAAAGTTGGACACAACTGGGCGAATTTCACTTTCACTTTTCTCTTATATTGTACTAACTGGCAGCAGGCGGGGGGCAGGGGGGCAGCTTTGTGCAGCTATTTGGGCCTAATCCTGAGTCATGTATGCGATAGGTTTTCAGTGCATGGGTTTTTGTTTTGTTTTGTAAAACTAGGTGACCATTGTAGATGCCGTTTCAGATGCATTCATTCCTGTATTGTTGCAAACTTGAATTTTCTGAGATACGTCAGACTCCACAAGGATTTAAAAATTCCCTGACCCTCTTCAACAAGATTTTGGCTAAAGATTTGAAAGGATCAAGGTTGAATAGAAGACTTTTCAGCCAAAATGGAAAAAGCATCCCGAGTGACAAAAGCCCTTCTTAAGGACAGTGTTAAGAAAACTCTCACCAAGCTATGCTGGAAAACTCATCTAAAATTACTATCAGGGAAGCCTAAAATGGAAAAAAGTCTTACAAATTGCTCTGCATATACCAGTGGCCCCAGAAGTGGACTAGGAATGAGCCCTTATGAAAGGATATATAGAAGACCATGCTTAGCTCCTGAGCTTCCGCAATGGCTTAGCGGTAAAGAATCTGCCTGCAATGCAGGAGCTGCAGGAGACATGGGTGGGGATCCCCTGTTTGATCCCTGGGTGGGGAAGTTCCCCTGGAGGAGGAAATGGCAACCCACTCTAGTATTCTTACCTGGAGAATCCCCATGGACAGAGGAGCCTGGCAGGCTACAGTCCATGGTGTCACAGGGTCGGACACGACTGAAATGACTGACCACGCACACACCCTTGGCTCCTAAAAGTATAAAGAGAAAATGTCTAACACAGGAGGTAAAATTTTACAGTATGTTCAACAGGTTGTGTTCCACCAGGTCTCCCTCTCACCTGGAAGCTCTCTTTCCTCCCTTCAAAGCAGGAGGCCAGGTGCTGCTGAAAGTGTGAAAGAGATGCCCTGAGCAGCACCTTGAAGAAAAAGGGAAAGAATCCTATGCTCCTTAAGACTGAGGGGTATCAAAGAAAAGTGGGGGGGCAGGGAGAAATTTCCCTGGTTGTCTAGTGGTTAAGAATCTTTCTGCCAATGCAGTGGATCCCTGGTCTGGAAAGATCCCAGAGGCTGCAGGGCAGGTAAGCCCGTGAGCCACCACTGCTGAGCCCACGCACCCCAGAGCCCGAGCTCCGCAACAAGAGCAGCCACTGCAGTGAGAATTCTGCACACCGCAACTAGAGGGCAGCCCCCGCTCGCCGCAACAAAGACCCAGAGCAGCCAAACAGAAATGCGTATATCAATCTTTTTTAAAAAGAAACAAACGTGATAGTTCAACAAAGAAAGAAAAGAAAAGGGGTGATTAATGCTGGGCACGACCCTGTGGGGCTGCTGGATATGGAGGCCTTTTTGTCCCCCTGTTTTTGTAGGCAAGACTCCAGCTTCCATTACTCAGCACATTTTATTAGCTAAATAAAATGAAAGACTATTCATCCATTCATTCACTCAAAAAAAATCATTAACATCATTAAACAAGCAACTCCTCTGAGCTAGAATCTCTTCTAGGGGCCCTCGCCCTCGGGGACTGACATTTTAGTGCAGAGAGACGGATCACAGACAGATAAATAAGCAGATAACGTGAGGCCAGCTCTAGGAAGAAAGAATGAGTGAATGAGTGAATGAGTTGTCGATGGAGGAGAGGAGAAAGTGGATGAAAGGCTCAGGGAGGGAATTCCCATCATCCTGCTGTCACCCAGGAGGATGGGCGCTATGCAGAGTCTGCTCTCGCCGGAGCTGGGGCAGCCTGTTGACTTGGCCTTATGTCAGCCCGAGAGAAGATATTCCAGGAGGAGATATTTACTCTAGGGTTTTAGAGCACTGGCCATCACCCACCTCCACCCCCGCCCACAGGCACCAGAAATGAAACTGCTGGCCTCTCAAAGGAAAACCAGAACTCAGTCCACCACTAAGACCAAGGGCAGCCAGTGAAGGGGACAGCTGCCCTGGGACATTCAGAAAAGTGCAGCAGCAGCAAAATGCTGCTGAGGAGGCCGTGTTCCCCAAGGCCAGGGCTGAGCTGGGACTAGAGGCAGCAGAAGAATCTTCTTCCTTCCTTTTGTCCCTCCCTTCCTTCTCCCTCCCTCCCTCAGTGTGCCCTTCCCTGGCCACTGTGTGCATATTACACTCCCAGCCTTCTCTCTTCCACTTCCCATTTTATTTTTCTCTGTGGCACTTATTACCTTCTAACACACCATATAGTTTACTTATCTATTGTGTTCTTGCTATTTTAAAATTAAATTTTTGTTACTCAGTACCGAGGGGGCCAGTTTACCATGATGTGACAATGGTCGTAGCAAGGGTAGTAGGAAGGAGCTCAGCATTCAATGTATCTAATACATAAAGCTTTAGGGATTTGTTAAATATTATGATATTATACAGGATCAAAACTTTCAGCCCTTCCCTAGATCTTTAATTGATATCTTTCAGACAAGGAGACATGGATTTGATCCCTGGGTTGGGAAGATCCCCTGCAGAAGGAGATGGCAAACCACTCCAGTGTTCTTGCCTGGGAAATTGCATGGACAGAGGAGCCTGGCAGGCTACAGTCGCAAAAGAGTTGGAGATGACTTAGTGACTAAACAGGAACAGCAGATAAGTTAAATAATCTAAACAGGTCAGAAATTGCCTGCTGACATCATACTTTAGTGGAATTACCTTGCACAGGGAACTCTACTCAATACTCTGTAATGACCTGCTGTACAGCAAAGTGTATCAGTTATACATATACATATGCCCACTCTTTTTTAGATTCTATTCCCATATTGTGTTTGCTTTTGTCCACAACCCCCCAGACCCCAAACGCAAGTTCCATCAGGGCAGGGATTTACCTCTTCTGCTCATTGTTATATTCTAGCACCCAGAACAGTGCCTGGCACACAGTAGGTGCTCAAAGAATATTACTCACCCCTTTCTTCATCCTTCCCAGATTATTTGAGTGCTGGTTCTGTGCCCATACTGTGCTGTGGGCAGGGGCGAGAGTCATCAATAAGACATCCTGGGACTCCCCTGGCAGTCCAGTGCTTAGAACTCCGTGCTTCCACTGCAGGGAGCATGGGTTCGATCACCGGTCGAGGAACTAAGATCCCTCGAGCAACTCGGCCAGGCCCCAAAATAACTAACTAGTAAGACATCACTCCTCTCTTTAAGGCGCTCACAGCCCCTGGGAGCCATCCTTGGGAATGGATGGTGCCAGAAACCTGGGTGCCCCTCCCCCTACTTCATTCCCAAAGTTTTCCTCCATTCACTCCCCTCGCTGTGTGAATGAGGGGAAGTCTTTCCTGTAACAGTGAGCACGCGTCCCTGAAAGCAAACCTTCCTTCTTGCTCTGCCCGGAGCCGACAAGCAGCCTGGTCCAGTGGAATCAGACAGTCCAGAGTTTGACTCTCCATCCTGCTCCCTGGCTTCTCTGAGAACTCAAGTTTCTTTATCTGTAGGATGGGACTCCAATATCCACCTTGCAAGGGCTCCACCGCAAGTAGAAGCTGTCTAAAGGGTTTGGCCAGAGCAGGCAGTAATCAAAGGCCCCTTTTGCTGACAAGGTGTCTGGCTGTGACTTGCAGCAGGCTGCCTCGCGTAGAGAGGACAACTGGGTGACCCGTGCTGGCATAGGGAAGCCACACTCCAGTCCCAGCACCCTGGGCAGGCACTCAACCTCAGGTGTTCCACACAGCATTCGTGGCTTTTACAAATCTGAGGTTCAACTTGGCGATGACTTTTTAAAATCCAGCATTGGTGAGGGTGTGTGCTTGCCACTGTCACACCTGGCTCCCGAGGCATGTGTTTTGTTTGGGAAAATCTAGTGATATCTCGGGGCCTCCCAGGTGGCGCTAGTGGTAAAGAACTCAGCTGCCAATGCAGGAGACATAGGAGACACAGGTTCAATCCCTGGGTCAGGAAGATCCCCTGGAGAAAGGTTCAATCCCTGGGTCAGGAAGATCCCTGGAGGAAGGCATGGCAACCCACTCCAGTATTCTTGCCTGGAGAATCCCATGAACAGAGGAGCGATATCTATCAAAACAATTCAGGCTCTAGGAATTCACTGAAACCTGTACAAAGACTCACAGACCTGGATGTTCTGAAAATGTTATTTAAAATACCAATAAATAACTTCATTGTCTAACACTAGGGATTTACTAGATAAAACATATGATATATATCCTGCCATTAAAAATAGTGTTATAGAAAAAGAATAATATGGGAAGATGTTTACAAAATATTAAATGAGTAAAGCAAACATAAATCAGTATTATAGTATGAATCTCTTTCCCTCTGTTTCTCATACTAAAGTTGCCTCTAGATGGTAGGATTACAGATGTTTTCTAGTTTCTTCTTTGTGCTTTTCTGCATTTTCTTTTCTGTATTACCTGTTTTTAAAGAAAAATTAGAAAATCAAACTCATTTTTGCAAAATACAGACTAAACAGAGATATAACAAATTACATAGTTAAATTTTATCTTATGTCATGTTGAGATCACTTATGTTAACCTATAGATAATTTCTGATCATAGCTCAATGAACTCGTGAAAAATTTTTAAACTGTCCCTACGATCTTTTATTACTGGACCAGAAAGATCCTCTGGAGAAGGGAAAGGCTACCCACTCCAGTATTCTGGCCTGGAGAACTCCATGGACTGTATAGTCCATGTGACTCACCAAGAGTCGGACATGACTGTGTGACTGTCACTTTCATACATATATATGTAAATTCCTAACGCCCTTTTCTTTGGGAATAATGTTAATTTACAGAAAAGTTGCAAAGGTAGTACAGAAAGTGCCCCTGTCCCACCCCCATCCCTCCTAGCTTGCATAACCAGGGTACACTTGTCACAACTAAGAAACCAGCACTAGTAACTAAACTTCAGACTTTATTTGGATTTCGCCAGTTTTCCCATTAACAGTCTCATTCTGTGCCAGAGTACAGTCCCTGGGTACCACATCGCCTTGATCTGTCCCTGTCTTTTCAGGCTTCCCTGGTCTGTGACAGTTTCTTGGACGTTCCTGGTTTTTCAGGTACCTGTATAAATTTTGTAATCACGAAAAGAAAGGGATGACGCCAAAGCAGAAGAAAAGCAGATGATGATGATGGCGATGGTGAAGAGTTCTGTCGGAACGCCTTCGTTTTTATCTCGGTGGGAGGCAAAGGATCTTCTTTTCCTTTCTCTGTTCACCGGAACGAAACGGGGAAAGCAGTTGCTGCCTGGCATCTGTGGTGGGATCCACAGAGGCTGGGCGCCTTAATCCCTCCCTGCCCTCTGCCCTCTCGGTTCCTGCGCCTGCTACCGCCCCCCCCCCCCCCCGTCCCCCACCCCGATGCGGGGGGCCCTTGGCTGCAGGGCGAGCCCGGGGCCGCGGGTCCCCTCGCCAGTTGGGCGAGCGCGCGGGCGGCACCCAGATCAACTGTTCCGCAACACCCGACTCGGCCGCCCCGCCCCGCCCCTGCCCCAGGTCTTATAAGGCTGTCCTGCCTTCAAGCCTCCGAACTGCCCGCTGCCAGCCCCGGCCAGGCGCCCCCTGCAGCATGATCTGGAACACCAATCTCCGCTGGCGGCTGCCGATCGTCTGCCTGCTCCTGGAGGTGGCCCTGATAGCCCTCTTCGGCGTGTTCGTGCGCTACGAAATGGATGCCGATCCCCACTGGTTGGAGGAGAAGGTGATCAAGAACTTGTCCACTGACTTGGAAAACGAATTCTACTATCGCTACCCGAGTAAGTCCCGCCACCTTGCAGGTCCACTTTGCGGGTCTCCTCCCCTCAGGCGGAGGGTCCTGCCTGGCCTCGGGCGGGAGCTGCAGGAGGAAATGCCGCCCCCAGCCTCCTGCCCCGCCCCTCTTAGGCTCCCCACTATGGAGACTTCCCAGTGTCTGGAGGTTAAGCTCCAGAAATGGCCAGGCGTGCCCAGATTCCTTTCAACTCGTGAAAACTCACGAAGAGAGCTCCCTCCAGGTGTCCTCAGAGACCTCCAATCTCCCTTCAGAGAGACCTTCTTGATGTCTTCAGGAGACCCCAGCCAGTGGGTGACCTTAGCTCTCCTGTCCAGCTGTGCCCAAACTCTCCACCTTAACAGAGTAGTTCCAACGTCAAGGGCTGCCGGGGTGGCTCATTGGCCTACCAGCCCTGCTGGCGTGGAGGACCACAGCACAACCATGTTTTGGCTTGGAGAGGGAGAGAAACGCCCCTGAATTCTCTGGCATCCGAGGTGCCGTGATTCACAACTTGTCCATAGAGTCACCACACCTCACCTGTATCACGGCTCTGCCCTCAGCCAGGTGGGTAACCTGTAGGCAAATGTCAACAATACACAGACTCAATTTCCTCATCTGTCCAATGGGGATAATAATGGGACCTACCCTACAGGAGAGGGGTGAGGCTGGCATGAGACATGGCACATAAAGTTCTGGCACTGTGCTGGGCATGGAGTCCTCACTTCATAATGGAGCAATTACTAGATGAGTATGAAATGCAGAGGCCCTAGGACTCAGCAGTTAGAAGAACTAGGGCAAGGTTACTTGGGTTGGCCCAACCTCTGGACTCCCAGCCCAGGACTCTTCATGCCCTTGTGCTTTCTAGCTTTCCACACCATCTGCCAACAGCCAATGACAGCCTCTTTCTAACTGTTGGTACTCACATAGTCATGGACTGTTAGTTCCAGAAGGGACCCTAAAGTTCATCTCCGACAGTCACCTATGCAAACTGATCTTCCCTCCACGACTTGTTGTTGTTCAGTTGCTCAGTCATGTCTGACTCTTTGCAACCCCATGGGCTGCAGCACGCCAGGCTTCCCTGTCCTTCACCATCCCCCAGAGTCTGCTCAAACTCATGTCCATTGAGTCGGTGATGCCATCCAACCATCTCATCCTCTGTCACCCCTTTCTCCTCCTGCCATCCATCTTTCTCAGCATCAGGGTCTTTTCCAATACCTTGGCTCTTAGCATCAGGGGACCAAAGTATTGGAGCTTCAGCTCCAGCATTAGTCCTTCCAGTGAATATTCAGGATTGATTTCCTTTATTTAGGATTGATTAGTTTGATCTCCTTGCTATCCAAGGGACTCTCAAGAGTCTCCTCCAGCACCACAGTTTGAAAGCATCAATTCTTTGGCACTCAGCCTTCTTTATGGTCCAACTCTCACATCTGTACATGACTGTTGGCAATGTTATGACTCCCATTTCACAGACCAGGAAACTGAGGCCAGAGAGGGGACATATCTTGTAAAAGTCACTCATCCAGAAACCTAGTGAGCCAGCGTAGGAGCTCCAGGGACCTGAACCCACCCTCCTGGACTGCTCTCCTCCCTTTCATCTCACCCTTCCCCTCTTCTCCTTCCCTACTGGTGGCTGTGACTAGGAGTTGGAACGTAGGTGTGGCCCCAAGCTTGGGTTCCCGGGCCTCAAGGCAGTTCCCAGGAGGGTGGAGTGAGGGCAGTCCCTTTAGGTACTTTCTGGGTTCTTGGTTCCATGCTGTCAACACCTGTGCAGGCTTCATTCCTGCCCAGAGGATTAGAGGAGTCCTTTGGGCATCTCAGTTTTCAGAGAAGTCTAGCTCCAGCTGGCTCAAGCTGGGGCCCAGGGGTGCCTGAATACGGCTCCCGGGGCATGGGCCCCTTGGTAAATAGCAGGCACAGAACCAGCTGGGGACCCGTCCTGGCAGTGCCCTGAAAGCCCAAGCTGCTGAACATGAGCTTCCTCCTGGGCTGATTCTCCAGGCAGTGTCTGGGGAGGTTGGCCTGAGGAGAAGCCATCAGAGCCTGGGCTCTCGAAGCTTCCCGGGAAAACAGAGGGAGAAAGGAAATGACCTAAGGCTGAGGATGCCACAGTTTCAAACACCTGAAGGTCTGGTTCATAAAACTGAGGCGGCAAGTTTCACCCTGTGCTCCTGGGAACTAAACCTCAGATTTGTGCATTCCTCAAGCAGAGGGCAGTGTAACCTGGCAGTTGACTTTGGAATTAAATAGATATGGGCCCATCACTTGAAATGGAGTAAAGTGAAAGTGTTAGTCACTCAATTGTGTCTGACTCTTTGTCATCAATGGACTGTGGCCCACCAGGCTCCTCTGCCCATGGGATTCTCCAGGCGAGAATACTGGAGTGGGTTGCCATTTCCTTTTCCAGGGGATCTTCTCAACCCAGGGATTGAATCCAGGTCTCCTGCATTGCAGGCAGCTTCTTTACCATCTGAGCCACCAGGGAAACCCAAAATAGATTAAGCCACCTCTCTAATCACACTGAGTCTCAGTATGCTCTTCTATGAAGTGGGAATGTTATTTAATGCACAGGAACTCTTGGAAGATTGAAGATAATGGGTAGCCAGGAGGGCATGTCTCATGACATGAAACCAGAGGACAGTAAGCTGGTATCAAGCTTCCTCAAAAGGGACTGGTGCTGTTGCTGAAGGTGTTTAAGTGCAGGCTTAGCATCCATTTAGTGATGTGTCTTCCCTGATAGCTCAGTTGGTAAAGAATCCACTTGCAATGCGGGAGATCTGGGTTCGATCCCTGGGTTAGGAAGATCCCCTGGAGAAGGGAAAGGCTACCCACTCCAGTATTCTGGCCTGGAGAATTCCATGGATGAGTCCATGGGGTGGCAAACAGTCAGACACAACTGAGCAACTTTCACTTCACGTCACTTTAGTGATGTGGCCAAGGAATATCTCTGAACATGAGTGTGAACTACTACAGTATTTAAATTCCTTTGTGCTGTCCCCACTTGTTCAGTCACTAAGTCACGTCCAACTCTTTTGCAACCCCATGGACTGTAGCCTACCAGGCTCTTCTGTTCATGGGATTCTCTAGGCAAGACTGCTGGAGTGGGTTGCCATTCCCTTCTCCAGAGGATCTTCCTAACCCAGGGGTCAAACCCGTGTCTCCCATGTTGGCAGGCAGATTCTTTACCTGCCACCAGAGAAACCTTCTTCCCACTCACTAGCACTTTTTGCTTGCTCTGTCAGACAAGGAGTGTATTTGTTTCTATTTTATGTTGCTAGAGATGGAGCTTAGAGATTTTCCCAGCTGGTCAGTGGCATAGGCAGGGGTGAGGCCAAGCCCTCACACTGCACAAAACCTGCTTCCCCCAGTCTCTGTGGCATTGCCACTCCCTCAACCACCTCCCCAGGAGGTTTTGCAGTGATGGGATGGTTCTGTGTCCAGCTCCAAGTTGTGGGAGAGGTGGACACAGAGCCTTGGGGAATTGAGGGACTGGCCAGTGGATTTGAAAGGCTGTAGAGCATGGGAAGAGCCTGTCCCCAGGCTGCTGCAGGGCTGAAGAAGCGTTGGAGAGAGAGCTGATGTTGCCCACCAGCATGGGAAACTTGATCCTCAGATTTCAGAAAATTTCAAAACTTGGCCTTCTTCAGACCTTCCCAAGAGAGTGAGCCAGGAAGGGGTCGCAGAACAGCTGTGTACTGGCGCCCCCTGGTGGCGGCTCTCAGAACTGGCCTCCAGGAGCCATGCTTGCCCCTCGGGGACCTCCCATGGGGGAGGGACTCTGCCTGGCTGCTTGAGTCACTCACTATAGGCTGGGGAAAGTAGGGGAAGAGAGGCGTTGTCTTACCAACTTCCGCTGACCCCCAGCAAGTCGCCAACCCAATGCAAAGCACCTGGTCAGTCTTGAAAGAGAAAACGAGAAGTAGTAATTAATATCATTAAGCAATTGCTGAGGAGGAGAAGGGAACAACAGGATGAGATGGTTGGATGGCATCACCGACTCGATGGACATGAGTTTGAGCAAGCTCCAGGAGATGGTGAAGGACAGGGAAGCCAGGTGTGCCGCAGTCCAGAGGGTCGCAAAGAGCCAGACACAAGCGACTGAGTGACTGAACAACAGCAAGCAATTGCTGACGAATCATGTTTATACCCAGGGCTTTGATTGGGTGACATTAAATGTGTATCAGACACCTCTGAGTTCTGTTACTATTCCTCATTTTACAGAAGAAGAAACTTGAGGTCAAAGAGGTTATGTTCTTGCTAAAGGTCATACAATCTGGACCTTCAGACCATTAAAAATATATATATATATATATATATTATTTATTTATTTATTTGGCTGCCCCAGATCCTAGTTGTGGCATGTGGGATCTAGTTCCCTGACCAGGGGTCGAATCCAGTACCTCTGCATTGAGAGCGAAGAGTCTTAGCCCCTGGACCATCAGGGAAGTTCTGGATCATTATTATTAAAAGCATTTTCAGTAGCATCGAACTCATTTGGCAGTCAATCCTAAAGGAAATCAACTGTGAATCTTCATTGGAAGGACTGATGCTGAAGCTGAAGTTCCAATACTTTGGCTTCCTAATGCTAAGAGTCAGGTCATTGGAAAAAACCCTGATGCTGGGAATGATTGAGGGCAGGAGGAGAAGGGGGCAACAGAGGATGAGATGGTTTGATGGTATCACCAACTCAATGGACATGAGTGTGAGCAAACTCTTGGAGACAGTGAAGAACAGGGAAGCCTGATGTGCTGCAGTCCATGGGGTTGCAAAGAATCAGACACGACTTAGTAACTGAAAAACATTCGTATTCCAGTAAGGACCAGTTTAGGAGACAGAAGGGAGTAAGAGAGCGAATAAGGAAGGTGCGGAAAGAGAGCAAAGCTGGAGTCTGTGCGCCTGAGGTGGGGGGACAGGAAACAGACATCCACAGAAGGGTTAGAGACAGAGGTCAGGACAGCCGGGGAGTCACAGAGAAGGACAGAGAACTGGCGAGGTGGGGACCGGCAGGGAGAAGCCCTGAGAAGCTGTGCGCTCTCTGCTCTTTCGTCCCAGGCCACAGGGAGAACTGAAGGCAGCCCCCAGGAAGGCCTCCTCCAGTCTCTTGAGCCCGAGCCCCTGCCCCTGCCCACCTGCTTCCCCCACCTCCAAAGAGCTTCTAGCTATGGAAGTCTGCGATGCTACCTTTTCCCAGGGGTTCCCCTCACCTCCCTGCCAGCACCGTCCCTGTCTAATCTGCTCAATTCCACCGGCCAGTCCTCGGCTCCTGTCTCCGGCTCATCGTTCCATCTCCCAGCTCTGTGTGCAGGTCTGTTGGACCTCAGAGTCCAGCTCCAACCCCAATGGCCAGGCTCCATTGCGCCCACACTACCCCGCCTGACGCTTGCCGACACCACCCACCCCCGGGGTCATGGGTCATCTCAAACTCCCTCGATCAGCCCTAGACCCAGCACCTCCCTCCCTCCCCAGCAACCTCTTCCTCCTTGCCTGCATTTGCTTTCGTGTAACTGTGGTCTGAAGGTGTCTCCCCCCTCTCTCCCCAGTCTGTCACCCGTCAGCTTCTTCCCAAGAGTCACCATGACACCGTGGATGGCGCTTCACATATGTTAGCTCAGTTTCCTCCACAACAGAAGCACGATGAACCATGAAACACGATAATGACACAAAATCAGTCTCACACACTGGAGGGGAAGGACAGCCTGAGCATCGCTGCCCGCCCGCACTGTGGCTCGCTGGGCTGCTGTGGACATCAGGGCTTATCTACCCAGTGGGTAGGAGACATCAGACAGGAGAGGGTCTGTGGTCTCCCCTGATGGTGAAGTGCCACCCGGGGCCCTTGGCTGCTGCTCAGCTGACATATCTGGGCACTCCTGAGATCACAACAGTAATTATCCATTCATCCCTTCAGGGATATTTATGGAGCATCCACCCCGGGGAATGCCTATAGGCAGTGGAGAATACCAGTGTGAGCAAAACAGGCTTGGCCTGGACTCCTGGGGCTTCCCTGGTGGGTGAGCGGTAAAGAATCCGCCTGCAGTACAGGAGATGCAGGTTCGGTCCCTGGGTTGGGAACATCCCCTGGAGAAGGAAATGGCAACCCACTCCAGTATTCTTGCCTGGAAAATCCCATGGACAGGGGAGCCTGGCGGGCTACAGTCCATGGGATCGCAGAGAGTCGGACATGACTTAGCAAATAAACCACCACCACCATTTGACTCCTTGGAGCTTTAAAGTCTAGTGGGCCAGACAAACAAACCTAACTACCTAACTACAAATTGTTGTAAGAACTAGAAACGAAAGAAGAAGGTGTCATGAGGGAGTGAACCAAGTTGAAACTCAGGGGTCTGGAAGGCCTCTGTGATGAGGTGACTTTTTGCTGAGATCCACAAGAAGAAATAGAGAAGGAAATGGTAACCCACTCCGGTATTCTTGCCTGGAGAATCCCATGGACAGAAGAAAAGAGTCAGGCATGACTGAGCGACTAAACAAGAAGAGAAGTTGCTGGCCATTCTGCGGGAACAGCGTCCTATGTGGAGGGACCACCACAGGCAAAGATCCAGAGTGAGACTGAGCCCAGGGAGGCCAGTGCGGCTGGGGCACCAGAGGGAAGGGAGGACCAAGGAAAGGAAGAAGGAGGAGACTGGCGGGTGGGCCAGGCCAGGCTTGGTGAGCCCTGCAGTTCTCTTTTATTCAAAATTTTTTAATTGGGAAAATCATTTCAAATTTACAAAGAGCTGCTAAAACAAAAATAGTACAAAGAACACTATATACTCTTTTTAACTCCCATTAAGCATCTCTCTCTTTTCCCACATAAAAGCAAATACGTACATACAGTTCCTTTTCCTCTGAACTGAGAGTCCGTTATACATATTGTGGTCTGGCCGCCTTAATTACTCCACTGTTTCCTAAGAATAGAGGCATTCTCTTCCATCACCACAGTAATCAGCTTCATGAATTTACACTGTACGCTACTTTAATATACTGTCCCTATACAATTTTGTCAGTGGACCCAATACAAACCTTTGCGGCATTCCCCTGCACCCACGCCCACTCCCTACCCCAGCCAAATCCAGGATCCAGTCTAGGGTCAAGTATTGGATTTATTTGACCTGTCTCTTTAGCCTCTTTAACCTAGAACATTCCTGTGTAGGTACAGCACCTAGCACGTGTCTGTCCTATAACAGACGTTCACAAGGGCAGCCTTTCTTTATCTTTTAAGACACTGAAATTTTTCAAGAGTCCAGCTTCAACCCCTTTCTAATAGCATGTTCCTTTGTTTGTTTGGTGTTTCCTTGTGATTAGATTGGGACTGTGCCTTCTCAGCCAGAGCACTACATAGGTGATGTGTCCTTTTCAGAATATCTTCCTGAAGGTGCACAAGGTCCGGGTGTCCCACACAGGTGGTGTTAATTGTGATCACACCATCAAGATGTTGCCCAATTTCTCCACTGTATGGTTACCGGATGTTTTTTCACTCTCCTTTACAAATCATAAGCAATCTATGGGGAGACTCCTTTAAGACAATGCAAATACCTTGATCTTCCTCAAAGTTTGTCCCTGGATTTTAACATCCAGTGATGAAATCTTCATTGTGAAAATTATGATTTTCCAACTTCAGTGCTCATTCCACATTTAACTGTTGGGCTGTCAGCGTCCTGTTGTAAGCAAGAACCCTCTCTGGTCTCTCTCTCTCTTTTTTTTTTTTAAAGTTCCTGCTTTTTATGATTTTCATTTGTTATGGTACCTAATTATTTTGGCCAGTCAAGGGACTCCTAGGGCAAATGAGACTAGCTTCTCCACGGCAGAAGAATGGGATTGCGCAGGTAAGGCCCTTGGTGAGGGCAGTGAAAGGGGGCTGTCACCTCCCAACAGGGCATTCCTTGGCCTTAAAACCCAGTGGTCTAAGTGATCTAAAGTGGGGATCTCACCTCCATCCCCCCAGCCCAGTCCGCCCCAGAGGCTTTTTTTCTTTTAGTTGAAGTACAGTTGATATACAATGTTGTTAGTCTGTGGTATATAGCTGTGATTCAGTTATACATATATATAAATACATTGTTTTCATATTCTTCTCCACGAGGGTTCATTGTAGGATATTGACTCCAGTTCCTTTTGCTATACAGTAGGACCTCGTTGTTTATCTGTTGTATACATGGCAGTTTGTATCTTATGATGTGATGGGGTAGTAGTGGCTCTTCTACCCACAGCAGAGTCATAATTACTGCAGGAGCCTCAGGATCCAGATGTAGGGGTGGCGGGATGGAGGTTGGAGGGTGGCCCAGGCCCGGCCAGTGGCGGAACAGACACAGGCTCAGCCGCGGACCGCGCTGGCCCAGACGCAGGGCTGCAGCGGGGAGCTTCGCTCGGCCACCGGGACTCTGGGCTGTGTTCTCCCCACAGGCTTCCAGGACGTGCACGTGATGATCTTCGTGGGCTTCGGGTTCCTCATGACCTTCCTGCAGCGCTACGGCTACAGCTCCGTGGGCTTCAACTTTCTGCTGGCGGCCTTCGGCATCCAGTGGGCACTGCTCATGCAGGGCTGGCTTCAGTCCTTTGACGGACGCTACATTCTGGTGAACCTAGAGAAGTGAGCGCGGCTCGGACCGGGGCGGGGAGCAGTGGGAGGGGCCTGCGCGGGGCGGGGGCGGGGCCCGTGCGGGAGGCGGGGCCCTTGCGGGAGGCGGGGTCCGGGGGCGTGGCCCAGAGTCTTCGGACCGTGAGCTGGGTCTTCGTCGTCCAGCCAGGGTACCCAGGAGCCCTGCAACATACACCCCGCCACCCCCAACACACACACACACTCACTCACTCACTCACTCACTCACTTCCTGATCAGTGAGTCTCCAGGGTGGGAGTTCTCATGGTAACCAAGTGCTATTGGAGGGTTTCCTTCCTCCTAAGACACAGGCTGCAGGGATGCAAGGCCTTTCCCCAGGGTCCAAGTCCGGACTCTGCTCTGACATCTCAGGGCAAACATCACAATTTGCCCTGGGAGACCTCAGGCCATAGGACCCATGGAGGGGAGGGAGCGGGTGGCAGGTGAGCGGAAGGAGTGTGGGACTGCCTGAAGCAGCCTCCTTAGGTTCACTGTAGAGGGAATATTGAATGGGGAATCCAGTTGCCTGTGTCCTCACCCATGGAACAGAGCAAAGAGCTGTGAGGCCTGTGCGGAGTCCTAGGGCCGAAGTCCCTCCTGTCTCAGCCTCCGAGGGGGCCCCTGATCCTTATCTCTTCTCACCTCCATCCTTATCACTTGTCTGTGACAATCTTTTGGTCTGACAAGTACTACATTCCCTTCTATCAGGGAGCTCAGCCCCTCCCTCTGTCTGAAGAGGCCTCCTAGGAGCCTTAGCATGCTTCTTCCCTCAACACCTCCACCAGGTTATACAGTAAATTTGCCAACTTGCCAAAAACCAGCTTGCTAAGCAGTCATCTCACTGAATGACTCATTTATCAAACTCTCCAGCCAGGGAAACTTAAGAAACTGACCACAGTTTCCATTGCATGGTACAAAATCAACAGCCTTTGGGAGATTTTCCCCCTCCCTTCCCTTTTTAGTCAAGGTTTGGTTTATTGAAGGCTCTTCTTTAAGTCCAGTTAGATTGTCTTCAATTTCTGTAGACATATGACATTTGGCTAAAGAAAAGTACATTTCATAACTTGAGAAAGTTGCCGTTGGTGTATAAAAACAAGCATTCATTAACATGCTTGGAAAACCAAATCCACAGAAAGGGTTTAGAGGCAAATTGGTACAAAACCACGTTCTTTTAAACATCTATTTTTAATTGGAGAATAATTTCTTTACAATATTGTGTTGGTGTCTACTGCACATCACATAAATCAGCCATAGGTATACTAATGCCCCTTCCCTCTTGAACCTCCCTCCCCAAAACTACATTTAAAGTACAAATCCCTGTTGTCACATACAAGGCACCAATCAGATATCACAGGCCAGGGGCCTGAAATTTAAACATATGCCAAATATTTGCAAAATATTAATTCATTCGAGCCAATTAATGAATCCATGAATTAAGAGAAACAGGAAAAATAGTCGACTAGGTAGAAAATGTTTCAGAACCAAGAAATTGGTCTTTTTGTATATAAATCTATGACATACATGCATATCACTATACTGTATAAGATACACAAGAAGTTCTCATTCCCAAAGCCATAGACCCAAAGTATAAAAGTGCCTGTGATATATTTAATTGGCCACCACAGCAAAATAGCTATGGCTAAATGCAAAACAGAAGTATGGAGCTTTTTTAAATGTTCAAAGGAAATTATTGTAAACTTTTGTGGGTTAAATTTTTTGAACCAGTTATTTAACAAGTTAGTCACTTGAGTTTTGGCAACTTGGTTTTGGGGGAAACGATTTTCAGCAACTTAGCTGGAGCCGATTTCTGGTGCCCAGGGCTGAGATGAACATGTGGCCCCCTAGACCTCACCTAAGGATCCTTCTCCTAGCTTCTGTCCTGCCCCTGCTGAAGAGTCCCAGATCCCACCTGTCCCTCCAGGGTTGTTCCCCAGACTCGAGGAGGACCTGTGTGCTCCTCGGCCTCCATTCTCGGGCCTTGCCTGAGATGTGACATCCGGATATCCATTTCCCAGGGGCCGAGGGCCCAGGCGTGGGCTTCTGTGCGCTCCCTCTCACTCCTTCCTAGGGGGTGATCGCTGCCAGGTGGTCTTCCGGCTGAGTTATGGTAATTTGGGCAAATAACTCTGCCTCTCTAAGTCTCCATTTCCCACCTTTATGACGTGGCTAATAATGGTACCTGTTCCATGGGTCCAGGTGTGATACAGGAGGGCCTGTGCTTCACTGAACAAGCATTGAAGTCCCTGGCACTTAGCACCTGTCATCATGTATTCAGCCAGGCCCAGGGGATGAGGCAATGAACAAGGCTTATAGTGAAGAGACATTCCAGTGGACATCCTTTGTCTGGGGAGGGACCCTGCGGAGACAGTGCCCTGCCGCCACTCCACACACTGTCCCTACCATCGGCTGGCTTCTTACTTCTCACTTCCTGATTCACACACACACACACACACACACACACGAGTATGGGGGAGGGGGCTCCTGTGGCTGTGACTGCCTCAAGGAAGCAGTAGCCGCTGCTGTCTTTATGAGGACCCTGGTTGACAACGCTCATGACTTGGAGGCCACACTGAGAGTCTGCCTTGGACTCCAGGATACCTTTGCTGCTGGCAGGGCCCAAGGAGACCTGGGTTAGGCACAGCGGGCACATGGATGGAATCCAGATCCCCTCTCACCACATGGTATGCCTCTGCTATCTGGCTGGGTTTTCAGGGTCCAGACTTAAGGAGGGCCTGCAAGCTCCTTGGCCTGCATTCTCTCTGTTGGCCTTCCTGTCACCTCTCTCCACCCAGCCCCCAGCTCCCTACTGCCTGCAGGAAGGTCCTTCCTTCTTCCCTGGACATAGATCCTCTCTCCCAGGTAAGGTGAAGAGGAGGTCATGATGACTCAAACCCAAGCAAGGCCCTGGTAGCCAGCAGGAGAAGTGTGTGTAGAGATAAGGATTTGGAGGCAGAGACCACATCTGGTTAGAGGTATTGGGGAAGGCTTCCTGAAGAGGTGGTAGGTGAGAAGAGGTTTTGGAAGGGCAGGTAGAAAATGAAGGGTAGGACAAGGTCCCAGATACGGACCGGATGATATTCAACAACAGCAGCCAGATCATTTGGGTGCCTTGAGTACAAGATACCTGCAAGGAAGAGGGTGGGACCTGAGATAGGCCCTCAAAGAAAGGGTGTGGTGGCATCTAGTATGTGCCACTGCTGTGCTGGATACTTCACAGGCTATTTCTTTGCATTCTTAGAGTAGCTCTAAGATGCTATGTGCCCATTACCACAGATGGTGAAACTGAGGCTCAGCAAAGTTAGACCACAAGCCCAAACCCACAGGTGACCACAGTTCAGATTCAACCCCAGAGCTTGAGTGCCACTTCTTGCTGTGGCCTCAGCCCCTCCCCTGTCCTGTCTCCCCACAGCCTCATCAATGCGGACTTCTGCGTGGGCTCTGTCTGTGTGGCCTTTGGGGCAGTTCTGGGCAAAGTCAGCCCTGTCCAGCTCCTCGTCATGACTCTCTTCCAAGTGACCCTCTTCTCAATAAATGAGTACATTCTCCTCAACCTGTTAGAGGTGAGCAGAGCTCAGAACAGGGATGGTGGTGGAAGGGACACTTGGCGGGACAGGAAGGTTACAGAGAAAGAAAGGACTGGGGAGACAAGCCAGCTGGATTCAATTCAAGTTTGACCAGTCACTTAATCTTCTGAGTCTCAGTTTCCCCAGCTGTAAAGCAGGAGAATGACATATATTGAGCATCCACCTGGTACATCAGTCCAGCAACCAGACAGAGTAGAGGTTCCTCGCATGTTGGTTTTCTTCCTCCATTCTCCGTCTGGCACATCAGAGGGAACGAATGGGATGTTCCTGCACATCATCTTGCACACACACATTCCCAGAATGCTCTGCCAAGAAAATGACCCAGTATACTGAGGGGGCACCTCTGTAAGGAAGGTTCCCAGGGGAGTGGCCAAAGCAGACATGTACAGTTGCACACGTTGCACACTGCAAAACTCTGGGGGTGCCATTCACATGGACCTCTTTGGCAGGAATGATGCCCCCTGAGGTTGACTAATTCACTGGCCAAGGTAAAGAGCATCTTAGGCCTCTGACTCTTGTTTAGACACCTCTTTGGCATATTTGCAGGAGTAGGGATTATTCAGGAACCCCATCCCTTTCTCATTCTCCAACTTCTCTATATTTGGACTCTGCCTAGAAACCCTCATGGGTTTTTTTTTTTTTTTTTAACATAGAATTTCTCAGAAGCAGGGTGATCAGGACTTGCACAGTGGTTCCTCAGTATCATCTGGAATTCAGTCTTTTTTGTTTAACTATTTTGAGCACATGATTTCCATTCTTATTTTTTTCTGTGCTGTGCCAAATGCAGGATCTTAGTTCCCCAACTAGGGATTGAACCCACGCCCTTGCAGTGGAAGCACAGTGTTAGTGTGAATCTTGGGACTGTCAGGGAAGTCTCACCCCCAGGGGTTTTGCTTTCAGACCACCCTACATTCGGTCACTCATTTTGTCATTGTTTTCAGATACCACACTATCATATTCCTTCTTCCTGACTCATCTCCCTGTCATCATCCTTTTTTTTTTTTTTGGCCATTCCAGGTGGCATGTGGGACCTTAGTTCCCTTACCAGGGATTGAACCTGTGCCCCCTGCAGTGGAAGCACAGAGTCTTAACCGCTGGACCAGCAGGGAAGTCCCTCCCTGTCCTCATCCTTGCCCGACCCACCACCTCAAGCTAGCTAATCTCCACCAGCAGCTGTGGGGACCTGTTAATAATGCGTATAAGACCATTCCTCTGATTAAAACCCTGTTTGTTTGTTTTTTTAATTTTACTTCAAATCAAATCTAAACTTGTTTTAAGGCCCTACATGTTCTGGCCTCAACCTTTTCTCTAAGCTTATCATCTACTCTCTCCCCATCTTTCTGTGATTTGACCGTATCCTGCGGTCTGCTTTTCAAATACCCAAGCTTGGTTCCACCTCAGGGCCTTTGCACTTACTGCTCCCTTTGCCTGGAGTGCTCATCTCCCTGCTCCTTTTCATTACTGAGGTCTCAGCTGCAGTCTCACCTCTTCAGAGAGGCCCGCCCAGGTTCTCCTACCAGTGTTGCCCTCTCCCTTACCTCCTCCTAGTCACTGCCCTTGACTAATTTTCTTCAGAGCATTTATCCTTAAGGGAAAATAAGGGTGAAACCTTATCTGTTTAGAGACTATCTCTATTCCTGGCACCTGGCCCAATGCCTAATAAATTATTGAGAAGTATTTGTCAAGGGAATAAGTTTGGGATTTACATGTCAGGCAGTGCTCCAGGCAGTGCGATACAGGAGTGAGCAGGACTCTTTGTTTCAATCCCAAGGAACTCACAACCTAGTGAGGGAGCCAGGAAGCAAATAGACAGTGACCAGACAGTGAGACAAGGATGGAGTTCCAGGGCTAGGTGCCCTGAGGGAAGGGGAGGAGGACCT
This sequence comes from Budorcas taxicolor, assembly GCF_023091745.1. Lineage (NCBI taxonomy): Eukaryota > Metazoa > Chordata > Mammalia > Artiodactyla > Bovidae > Budorcas > Budorcas taxicolor. The sequence continues at coordinate 23,741,979 of NC_068930.1, read as the reverse complement.
GAGCCAGCATATGGCAGGCCAGGGAGGCTTCCTGGAGGAAGAGTTGTTAAAGCCAGAAGTCAAGTAGATAATCAGGCAAAGGAATGAGCAAAGGTATTTGAGGCAGAGGGAATGGGGGTGGGGTGCTAGGGAGGGGAGGAAGGAGCATGGATCATCAAGACTTTCACAGACTGTGTTAAAGAGTCTCAACTTTATCATGAGGGCAATAGGGAGCTATGGAAAGTTCCAGGCAGGAGAGGGGCATGGTCAAATACATGCTATGGAAGTGTCGCTTTGGCTGTGGTGAAGAGAACGGTTGGAGGCAGAGAATCAAGAGGCTGTGTTAGTCACCCTGGTGAGAAGTAATGGGACTGGCTCTGGCCTAGGACAAAGAGAAGAAAGTGGATCATAAGCACTTTATAAAAAAGGTGACTAAACCAGCCTTGGAGACTGGTTGGGGTGGGTAGAGAGAAAGAAGCTAGGCTAGGTGAGGGGGTACACAGGGGAGTCAATAGATGAGATCTGAAATTGTCTGAGAAGTAGTACCTTGGGTGTGAGTTTAGAGGCAGAGAAGGCTTCTTTGACCCTCAAAACCCCTCTCTGATCTGCTGCCGAAATTCCCTCAAATGCATGACAGTGTTTGAGTCTTTCCTGCAGCCAAGTTGAAACGCAGTAATCACCGCTGACAATTAAGGAGCACTTGCCCTTGCCTGGGCCCTGCTCTGAATGCTTCACGTGGGTTATCTCATTCAGTCCTTTCTGAGCCAGGCACAGTTATTACTCCCATTACATTACATTACATTACATTACAGATGAGAAAACTGAGACTCAAAGAGGGTAAGGGGCTCCCCCAAGGTCACACAGCTAGTAGAGGCATCCTCCAGGCTGGGAGTCAGGAAAGAGGTATGTCAACAATTCAACAACTAGCCCTGTGACATTGGATGACACGCTTACCTCTCTGGTTGGGTTTCCCATCTAAAGGGAAGAAGCAGGTCTATGATTTCTTTTTTGTTGTTAATTTATTTTGGCTGTACTGGGCTGTCACTGCTGTGCAGGCTTTTCTTTAGTTGCAGAGAGCGGGGGCTACTTTTCGTTGCAATGTATGAGCTTCTCATTGTGGTGGCTTCTCTTGTGCAGCACGGGCCCTAGAGCACAGACACAATAGCTGTGGTGCATGGGCTTAGTTTCCCCGTGGCATATGGGATCTTCCCGGACCAGGAATTGAACCCATTTCTCCTGTACTGGCAGGCAGATTCTTAACCACCAGGGAAGTTCCCCACTTTAATTTTCACTGAAGTATAGTTGAGGAGGGGATCCCCACTTCCTCCCCTTCCCAGTTGATGGGTCTGCTAGGGCCCTGGGCTTCCTTCTGTAGCCTGTACCTCCTTGGAGACAGCTGCACCTCTGTCTGTGTGTGGGGAGGTGGGGGTGGGAGAGTGTCAGAGGAGGGAGGGAGAGGAGGGTCAGACCCTGACAGTACTCTTGTACCCGTCCACCAGGTGAAGGATTCGGGGGGCTCCATGACTATCCATGCATTTGGAGCCTACTTCGGGCTCACAGTGGCCTGGATTCTCTACCGCCCTAACCTACACCACAGCAAGGAGAGGCAGAGTTCTACGTACCACTCGGACCTCTTTGCCATGATCGGTGAGAGCTTCCGTAGTGACTGAGGGGGCCCCCATGATGACCAAGGGCTGCCGTGCTACCATGGTGGGTGAGGGTCACCACGAGCATTTCAGGCTGCAGTGATCATACCTCATCCCCACATGGTCTGGTGGGTGGCTGCCAGTTTCCTTCGGAGAACGGGCAGGGAGAGGTTGCCTATAGATATTTCAAGGATCCCAGTTACTTGTCCCTTTTCCCCATGGGGCTGGAAGAAGTCGGTCACTCATCCCGCGTGTTCCTCGAATGCCCCAGGGCAGACACAGTGATAACCAGGAAATGCGTCCATCCTTGATCTCAGCAAGGTGTATGTGCCTATTTCCTGTGTCCATTCATTCCAGAGAACACATACCAGCTACCTTCTCTGGTCTCTTAAAACCCAGCCCTGCCTTCAAGGAGCTCCTTGCAGGGTGGTAGAACAGATGGCCATACAACTTGATTATCTCCCTACAGTGGAGAAAAAGATTCTCCCTCAAGGTGCCTGGGAAGCAGGGTGGGAGGCGTTTCACCAAGTTGTGGGGTCAGGGTAGATTTCCTGGGGCGGAGTGGAAGACTAAGACAGTATTAGGCAGTGAGTAACCCAGGGAGGGCCTTCCAAGATGAGCCCCCAGCACAAATAAAATTCCAGGGGAGGGAAATGGCTGGGGTGTGTGAGTCACTTGATATCTCTGGAGCTAAAGGACAGAATGTCTGTCCAAGCTCCGTCAGGCCCATCTAATACCCCTTCTCCCGGTTCCACCGGCCCTGTCTGGTCTGGCCAGGCACCCTCTTCCTGTGGATGTACTGGCCCAGCTTCAACTCGGCTATATCCAATCACGGAGATGCTCAGCACCGAGCGGTCATCAATACCTACTGCTCCTTAGCAGCCTGTGTGCTCACCTCAGTGGCGCTGTCCAGCGCCCTGCATAGAAAAGGCAAGCTGGACATGGTGAGTGGGGTGCTGGTGGGGGAACCTTGGGGGAAGCTGTGGCCACAACTGCCTGTGCCCAGTGGGCACTGATCACCACGCCCTGCCAACAACTCAGTGAAGCAGGCAGCATAAGGATTATTGCACCCATCTTGCAGATGAAGAAACTGAGGCCCTGAGAGAAATGATTTGTCCAGATGACACAGCTGGCTTTAGGCAGAGCCCAGAACCAGATTCATGAAGGTTCTATCATGCCGGCTGCCCTGGATGAACTGCTCCTTCTCATCCTCCTCTCCCCACAACCTGGGTGCTGTCATTAGTTCTGGACTGAGCAACGCCCAAAAAAACCAGCTTCTGGCCCCCAGCCTTCCTAGCTCTGCCCCTACCTGCCCCCTCCACACGCTCAAAACAGAACCCCTTCAAAACACTTGGGACGTCTGTGGGGCTGTGGTGTTGCCCAGTGCCCTTCATATCACGCCACTGGGACATGTGTTCCTGTCATTCCTGGGGGAGTAATGGGTGTTGGTAGATTTTTCTATAAAAAGAAGACCACCTCTCTCTCTGATATTCTTTTTATTTATTTTTGATTGCACTGGGTCTTCAATGCAGTGCTCAGGCTTAGTTACTCGGAAGCATGTGGGATCTTAATTCTCCAGCCAGGGATCAAACCTGCGTCCCCTGCATTGGAAAGTGGATTCTTAACCACTGGACCATCCGTGAAGTCCCACCATTTAATACTCTGACACTAGCTTTTAGACCCAGGCACCTATGTGCCAAGATGCTGCCAGGAGTGTGTGTTATTCCAGGACACAGCCTTGAGCCCCAGGATGCACTGGACAGTCACTGTACAGAGAGATGGGGACACAAGCCCCGGGGGGAGAGAATCAGACACACTCATGTGGGCACATGCAGGGAGGGACATGGAAGAGGACGAAGGTCCGGGGCTCTGGCTCCACACAGACCTGGATCAAGACACTTTTCTGCCCTTGGCTGGCCGTGTGGTCTTCGACAAGTCCATGAACCTCCCCCGTGCCTTAATTTCCTCACCTGCAAACATGAAAAGGTAACTGTACTCGCCTCCTGGGCTTGTTGTGGAGATGAAACATACTCCTCGCAAGCCAGCACCGCGGTCCATGGCACAGGTAGGTCCTCAGAGAGTCAGCGGTGCTCCTGTAGGCGCGCAGATTCTGATGCCAGCACACGTGCATACAGAGGGCATCAGACACACGAACCTGGGCACGCCTTCGTGTCTGGGCACCCACCTCCAAAGGGGACGTGCAGGTGGGCTGAAGGAGCCCACGGACACAGGCACATGTGCACGTAGAGGATGCCCCGAGCGCTGGTGAGTGTGGCAGCTGTACAGGCAGCACAGGGGCGGCTGTCCCAAGCCTGGGCTCAGGCTGGAGTCCTCTGCAGTCTCCTGGCTGGCTGAGGCACGGGAGCCATCTCTGGCTCCCAGGTGGCCCCCCACGCACAGGAGATCAACTTGGGCCCTAGGTCAGCTCCTCCAGGACCCTACTCTGGGAGAGGACTGAGTTCCCGCCTGCTCTGCCTGCCCTGCCCAGGTGCACATCCAGAACGCGACGCTCGCCGGAGGAGTGGGCCTGGGCACCGTTGCCGAGCTGATGGTCCTGCCTTTCGGCTCCCTCATCATCGGCTTCATCTGCGGCATCGTCTCCACCCTGGGTTTTGTGTACCTGACGGTGAGAGCTCCAGGGCCAGGGACTGGGTTGGGGGGCGGGGGCGGGGAGCGGGCAGTCTCTAGGGAGAGAGTGGGGGCTGGGTCTCTGTGTATTTGGGACTTCCAGAATCCTGGACTCCCCACAGCCTGCCACAGCCCCTTGCCTGAGCAACACTCATCCCCCTGTTTCCAGCCATTCCTGGAGTCCCGGTTGCGCATCCAGGACACGTGTGGTGTTCACAACCTGCACGGCATTCCTGGCATCATAGGCGGTATTGCGGGCGCAGTGACGGCAAGCATCGCCAACATTGATCTGTATGGGGAGGAAGGGTAAGAATGGAGGCAGTGTAAGGAGGCTGAGCTCCCTCTTTCCTTCTCCATTCCTCCTTCCTACTATTCCTCTAGGGTCCAAGACTATCTCTGTCCCCTTTCTCACCCACTCTGGACCACTATTTCATGGGCCTCTCTCCTCAACCTCTGTCCTTCCCTAAGTATCTTAGAGACCATCTGATCTTTTTAGTTCCCCTGTTTTGCAGATGGAAAGGCTGAGGCCCAGAGGTTATTGAGCCTTCGTGTCCACTCATGCGTGTGGGGTGACAGCGGGTAGTCACTTGGCCTCTCTGGGGGATCCTGACCTGCTCCCTGTCTCTACCCCAGGCTTGCCTATACCTTTGGCATTGAAAGATCCAAGTTAAACTGGAGCCCAAACACGCAGGGCAGGTTCCAGGCTGCTGGGCTCTTTGTGTCACTGGCCATGGCCCTGGTGGGCGGCATCATCGTAGGTGAGTGGGGGTGACCATGCCAGAAAAGGTGGGGCCCTGTGGTTGGGGGACCCAAGAGTGTGTGCCAGAGGTCACCTGGAGCCCCCAGGAGCCCTTTGTCTCTGCACTGATGGCTCTGAGACCGGGAGGATTTTTCCAGTTAAGGGGAAGGTCTGGGTAGGCAGAGAAGTCATTCTTGACCTCTGGGACCTCCAACTTCCTTTAGGGGTCATTCTGAGATTACCATTCTGGGGACAAGCGCCTGATGAGAACTGCTTTGAGGATGCAGTCTACTGGGAGGTGAGTTCTGCTGACTTGCCCCACGGCCCCTCTTCCTGGACCCCATCAGCTGGGCTGGGGCCTGGGAAGCCGGAAGCTGAGGGCTGGGGGACAGAGCTTGTGTCCTCTGCTCCTTTATCCAGGAGGCTGTCCCCTGAGGGGTTAAAGGCTTCATTCTGAGCATGTGTGCATGCTCAGTCATGTCCAACTCCTTGCGATGCTATGGGCTATAGCCTGCCAAGCTCCTCTGTCCATGGGATTTCCCAGGCAAGAATACTGGGGTGGGTAGCCATTCCCTTCTCCAGGGAAATCTTCCCAACCCCGGGATCAAACCCACGTCTCCTGCCTCTCCTGCACTGGCAGGTGGGTTCTTTTACCGCTGAACCACCTTGGAAGCCCTCATTCTAGAGCAGTACTTCCCAAAGTATAGTGCTCCCTAGAACAGCAGCAGCAGCAGCATCTGGGAACTTGTGAGAAATATAAATTCTCAAGTGCCACCCAGACGTCCTGATTTCAAAGCTCAAGGGGCAGAGCCCAGCCCTCTGTCTATAAGCCGTCCACATGATTCTGATGAAAAACTCATCTGTGAACCAACCACCTAAGACCAGTCAGTGGTTGGGCTCTCGCATGCACGCTGGAATCACCTGGGGGTCTTTAGAAACTTCACAGGCCTCAGCCTCCAGAGACTTGACGTTCACTGGTCTTGTGTGGGGCCTGGATATTAGCACTGTATTTAAAATTTGCCAGGTGAATCTAATATACAGCCTGGGTTAAGAATCACAATGCAGTCTTCAGCTTCTGTAGCCATAAGAAGCACCTGGTGACCTGGTAAAAACTCAGTTTCCCAGGCGTTAGCCCAGCTGGACTCTGCATGGGAACTAGCTCCCAGGTGATCTTGTACTGACACTCCCCTAAGCCTCTAGAGCAGCCTCTAGAACAGCGTTGGTACAAAATCTAACTTGAGAAACATTGTTCTAGAAGCTGAAAGTAGTGGAATGTCACAGAACTCAGCTTCTTTAAAAATGTGCCATAATCTGGGCTTTCTGTGACTTCAGGGTGGCGTTCCTCCCCATGAATCATCATGACAGGTATTTGCCTGTGTTAGGAGATGGGGAATGAAACACAGGGTGCTTCTTGTCTCCCAGCCTTCCCCCTCATGACAAGGGCAGAGACCTAGCCTGTGTCTGTGGCCCCTGGGACAAGGGTCTGCCCAACATGTTCCTTCTTTTGGCTGTTTGTTTTATGATTAAAGTATGGTTCATTTGCAGCATTAAATTATCTTCAGGTGTACAGCATAGTGATTCAACATTTTAATAGATTACACTCTATTTAAAATTACTATAAAATAACAGCCATATTTCCCTGTGCTGTACGATATATCCTTGTAGCTTATTGATTTCATACATAGTTGTTTGCTTGTACCTCTTAATCTCTTACCCCACTTTGACCCTCCCTCCTTCCTTCTCCCTACTGGTAACCTCTAGTTTATTCTCCATATCAGTGAGTCTGTCTCTTTTCTGTTATATTCATTCATTCTAAAAAATAAATATTTTTTAGATTCTATATAGAAGTGATAACATATTTTGTCTTTGGTTTATTTCGCTAAGCACCCTCTATGTCCATCTATTTTGTTGCACATGGCAGAATTTCATTCTTTTTTATAGCTGAGTAATTGTCCACTGCATATCTATATATACACCACATCTTCCTTTTCCGTTTATCTGTCGTTGGGTGCTTAGGTTGTTTCCATATCTTGGCTCTTGTAAATAATGTTCCTGTGTACATCGGCATGCAAATATCCTTTCAAATTAGTATTTCCATTTTCATCGGATATATATCCACTAGTGGAATTGATGGATCATACAGCAGTTCTATTTTTAGTTTTTTAAGGAACCTCTATCCTGTTTTCCATAGTGGCTGCATCAATTTACATTCCCACCAACACTGTACATGGGTTCGCTTTTCTCACGCCCTCACCAACATTTGTGTGCTTAATTGCTCAGTTGGGTCTGACTCTTTGCGACCGCATGGACTGTAGCCCACCAAGCTCCTCTGTCCATGGGGATTCTCCAGGCAACAATACTGGAGTAGGTTGCCATGCCCTCCTCCAGGGGATCTTCCCAACCCAGGGGTAGAACCCAGGTCTCCCTGTAGATTTTTTGATGAGAGCCATCCTGACAGGTGTGAGGTGATGGCTCATTGTGGTTTTAATTTGCATCTTTAATGATTAGCTGGCTGTGTATTTTTAAAATCATACCAGAAGTTTTCAGGATAGTCTTAACTAATATCCACTAAAAACCAATATTATATACATAACTAATAAGCCTTTTAAATTTTCTCTCTTTAAATTATTTTTAAAATTATAACATGAATAGAAGCTCATTAAAGAAAATCTGGAAATAGAGATAAATAGAAATTCCATCACCCTCATTCAAGCACTATTAATATTTTGGGTATATTTCCTTCCAGCCCCTCCTTTTTAAATCTACATGGACTTTTCTTAAATAGCTGATATTATACTTGATTTCATATCCTGCTCTTTCTCTTTCTCTATCATAAGAACTGTTTTGTGTTATTACATTATGAATAAACTTTATTTTTTAGCAGCATAATTATTTTCATTCTATATTTTAAGTGGGAACTTAAATTATTTCAGACACCACAATTAGAAACCACACAGGTTTCAGTTCAGTTCAGTTCAGTCGCTCAGTCGTGTCCGACTCTTTGCGACCCCATGAATCGCAGCACACCAGGCCTCCCTGTCCATCACCATCTCCCGGAGTTCACTCAGACTCACGTCCATCGAGTCCGTGATGCTATCCAGCCATCTCATCCTCTGTCGTCCCCTTCTCCTCCTGCCCCCAATCCCTCCCAGCATCAGAGTCTTTTCCAATGAGTCAACTCTTGGCATGAGGTGGCCAAAGTACTGGAGTTTCAGCTTTAGCATCATTCCTTCCAAAGAAATCCCCGGGCTGATCTCCTTCAGAATGGACTGGTTGGATCTCCTTGCCGTCCAAGGGACTCTCAAGACTCTTCTCCAACACCACAGTTCAAAAGCATCAATTCTTCGGCGCTCAGCCTTCTTCACAGTCCAACTCTCACATCCATACATGACCACAGGAAAAACCATAGCCTTGACTAGACGGACCTTAGTCAGCAAAGTAATGTCTCTGCTTTTGAATGTACTATCTAGGTTGGTCATAACTTTTCTTCCAAGGAGTAAGCGTCTTTTAATTTCATGGCTGCAGTCACCATCTGCAGTGATTTTGGAGCCCAAAAAAGTTTAAGTTTAATGAAATAAACTAAAAAAAATGTATCCATTCCCATACATAGCTGTTCACTCTTGGTTTCGTTTTCTTCCTCTTCCTTTTCTGTGGGATTCTAGTTTTCTCATTAGGGACTGAACCCAGGCACCCACAGCAGTGCACGTGCCAAGTTCTAACCCCTGGACCCCTGGGATTCCCTCTTGGTTCTGTTTTGATCATTTACGTTGCTGTTGTTTCAGTCGCTCAGGTGTGTCCGACTCTTTTGTGACTCCGTGTAGCCTGCCAGGCTCCTCTGTCCATGGGACTTTGATCTTTATAACTTATTCTAAGTTTACACCTTCTCTGTGCTGTATTATCAGCAGTGGTCAGTTTCAAGCCACACAATCCCATGCCATTGGAAGGAAGCCACCATCAGGCCATTCTCATGGCCCCTGGCCTCTGGCAGTTTACCTGGGAGATGAGGTGACTTCCCAGAGGACAGAGGTGAGGCAGATGTCCCCCAGGAGCACAGGTGAGGGCATCTTTAGGATCAAATCTAAGCCTTGAGGCCAAGGCTGGGCTGATCTCTCCCACCCATACTCCCATCTACCAATCCACTTGTGGCTGCCCCTACATCCCCACTCCCCACCCCAGCCTCACTCTTGGGCCAGCGTGGTGTTCAGGGAGCTTGCCAAGCTGCCTGTTACCTGGTGCATTACTATTCCTCTTTCAGAAGTGTGTTTGGCACACTTGGAATCCCCCCAGGCTGGGTTATCAGCCTCTTGCGTGCATGTACAACTCATACTGTCACTGTGCACTTCACTTGGACCCCTTTTCTTTGCTCTAGTGGGGCAAGGACTGTGTCCTGCTTGGCCTTGCAGTGCCCAAGCACCCTGGACAGTGGCTAACTGAACTAGGAGCAGGACGTGTGTGAAGGTTTGCCTTGCTTCACAGCATGCAAACTGCACGGTGATCACAAGGTGGCGCCCACCACACACCGTTCGCTGTTCCTGGCCTTGCCCAAGCTGTTCTAGTTCCACCGGCCACACCTCCCCACCTGGGGCAGGGCCCTCAGAGCCGCCTCCTCTCTCTGCAGATACCCAAGGAGCCGAAAAGCACTGCCCTCCATTCTGAGGACTCCAGCATCAAGCCCCCAGAACCTTAAACTCCCGGGGCAAGAGAGAAGCAGGTGAGCATGGGTTTGGCTTGTCCTTGGGGGCCCAGCTCTGGGAATCAGATGCCACCAGCAAAGGGGCAGAAAGCAAGCATCAAGAACTGAGGATCTGAGCTTCTACCTGCCAGCCTCATGCTGGGGTTGGTGGGAGAGGCATTTGGTGTCAGACCATCCTGGACAGACTGGACAGACACAGGAATCTGTGGAAGGCATTCTGGACTGGAAAGAATATATGGAAAATGACCTGGGAGCACACATGGCTTTGCCGCTTACTGCCTACATGACTTTGAGGATCTCTTCATCCCAGAGACTGAGCCTCAATTTCCTCATTTATAAAAGTGGAAATGACAGGGCTGGCTCTATTCAGTTGATCAACTCGGGCAAGAACCTTCTTTCTTTCCTTCTCATTCTCCTTCCTTTTTTTTTTTCATCTACTAACATTTCCTTACTCCCTCTGTGAGATGCACCAAGCCCTTTTTCATACCTTTTGCACCTGACACCTTAGAGATCTCTACAAGTGCAATTATTTCCCACTTTTCTTTTATCAAGATTTTTTTTCTTTGATGTGGATCATTTTTCTAAAAGTCTTTATTGAATTTATTACAATAAATGTTGCTTCTGTTTTATGTTTTATTTTGGCCACAAGGCATGTGGGATCTTAGCTCCCCCACCAGGAATTGAACTTGCACCCCCTGTATTTGGAGGTGAAGTCTTAACCACTGGACTTCCAGGGAAATCCCAGCTTCTCTCTTTTTAATGCCTGCGTGCGTTCGTGCTCAGTCATGTCTGACTCTGCAACCTCCTGAACTGTAGTCCACAAGGCTCCAGTATCCTTGGGATTTCACAGGCAAGAATACTAGAGCGGGTTGCCATTTCCTCCTCCAGCAGATCTTTCCAACCCAGGGAGAGAATCTGGGTCTCTTGAATCTCCTGCATTGGTAGGTGGATTCTTTACTGCTGTGCCACCTGGGAGGCTTTTTTAATAGATGAGGAAATTAAGGCTCAGAGAGGTTCAGGTGCTTCAAAGCCAACACAGCACACGTGGAGGAACTGGGGTCTTTCCAGGTCACTATCATTGCTCTTGCCATAGCTATTTGACCTCCTTGGAGACCAGAGTTTGCAAAGAACTGTTCTGGGACAAAAGGCTGAGTGATGTGGCAGGAGAGGTTGCTAGGGATTAATTGAAGGGAAAAGCGAGACTGTGACCAGCTGTTTCTGATGCTGCCCATCTCGTCCAGGAAAGGAAAAGGTGCCCGAGGGGCTTTGGGCAGGACTTGGCAGTGGCCCGCTGCTCTTGGCTGTCTCCCTGCAGGCTCCACAGATTGTCCTGGTGCTCCCCAAGGAGCCAGTGCTGACCAAGCTGGAAACACAAGAGCAAGGCGAGTGCACCCCTCCTGCTGGCCTGGTCCAGGGCGCCTCCATCTCCCCCTCCACCTTCATCCCAGGAGGCCTGCCTGAGAATGGAGGAGGAGATGTAGACAAAGTGGGCATCCAAGCCAGGTTCCAGCTGCAAGAGGCCTGCCACTGGGGCTCTTGGCGGTCACATCCTGAGAAAAATAGGCAGGAGTGGGGCTGGGGGCTAGGGTGGACCCAAGTCCTCCTAGGAGACAACATAGCTGCCAGCCGGTGTCTGCTGACCTCTTCCATCCACTGCCTCCCTGTAAGCCAGTGTCTTCCATACTCTCTGAATCCCCCAGACCTCTCTGTGCCGTGCAGATGGTGGCCTCCGTGAATAAACATGCCTGGTGTTCTTTGTGGAATGGGTGTGAATTCTCCAACAGGGCCAGTTTGAGGGGGTGTGAGTCGCTCAGTCATATCCGATTCTTTGCGACCCCATGGACTATAGCCTCTGTGCATGGGGTTCTCCAGGCAAGAATACTGGAGTGAGTTGTCATTCCCTTCTCCAGTTGACCTTGACCCAGGGATCAAACCTGGATCTCCTGCATTGCAGGTGGATTCTTTACCACTGAGCCACCAGGGAAGCATAAGACCCAAGAAACATCCAGACTCAGTCCTGAGCCCCCAGCTGCCACGAACACTGCAGGGAAAACCATCCCAGGCTCAAGAAGAAGAATTTGGGGTGCTGGAGTCGGCTCAGCCTGGAGTGCCCCCTAACAGAGCTCAGCTTTTAGACTGGGCTCTTTCCCCAAGACCCCTCATTACTTCATTCACATCCAACCACCCCCCAGAAACACCCATTGCGTGAGACCATGGCCATGTGCCCTCCATGTGACCGGGCACTCAGGCAGGGTGAGGGGGTAGGGAGATAGGGCTTTTGTGGTCACCTCCCCCTCCCCCAACCCTTCCCACCTTCCTCCCTGCCACGCTAGCCCTGCTCTCCATCCGCACTGGGAGAACCTTGCAGCCATTCAGATCTTCCCATCAGTTATTAAGGCCTGCCACCACCCGGGTCAGAGTAACACACAGCTCCAGCCCCCTGGGGGCTCACAGTGTAGCTGGGGGATCCACCTGACATCCAGAATCTACCTTGCACTCCAACAGGCCTTCAGAGCTCCGGGGGCTTACCAAAGTGGGCCACCTGTGCAGGGCTTTGGAGGTTGAATAGGAGTTCACCAGAAGGCTGGCCAATAGCTTGAGCAGAGACCAGAGATGAGAATCAACGTGGCCAGGTTTGGCATGGGTAACAAAGACATGAGGCGACAGTGTGCCAGCTGGAGAATAAGAAGTAGATTCCAGATCCTTTGTGGAGCAGAGACTCCAAGCAGAAGGGGCGAAGGGAAGGGGTGGAGAAGGTCTCTCCTGCCTCTCAGTCCGCCCTCCCCGCCCCCCTCACAGTTCACACGTACAGACACACACACACACACACTCGGGCCTTCGTTCCCCTAGCCGGAGGAGGGGGAGGAGGCGGAGGGGAGGAGGAGCTGAAATGCAACCTATTCATGTTCCGGCGCTGTAACACCCCTCATTTTCCATGCTGGGTAAAGACAAAAAGCCTTTACAACCTGTTTCTGGAACTTGTCAGCAGCTGCCAAGAGGAGCATGTTAATTAAACGTCGGCAAAGATGGAAGCCGGAGGCCCCAGCTCTAATTGGACAGTTTGCTTCACCGGATTGAAAAACATTGTGACAAAGGAGGAGGTGCGCGGCGGCTCAGCAGGGGCGCGGCGTGGCGGGGCGGGGAGCGGCGGCTTTGATTTCAGCTGATCTGCGCCCCAGCCCCTCTCCCCCTGCGGAGCCGGCCCAGCCCAGCCCGGCACGCCCCCCGAGCGCACGGGAGGGGCGGCGGCGCGGGAGGCTGAGTGCGGGTGAGGAGATCTGGAGTCCTCGAGGTCCCGCGGGCAGTCTCGCCTGGTATGAGGCCCAGCCGAGGACCAGGTTTTGGGGGTTCTGGGCCGGGCCCCTTCCCCTGATGACACGACCGGAGTTCTAGGGGGCGAGGGTCTTGTAGTCGCTTCTGTGTGGTCGAGGCTGCCCCGGGAACCCAAGCCCAGACACCAGCAGGGAGAGACCCGGATCTGGACCGCTGTTGCCCAAACTAGCTCAGGTCAAGTGATTGGGAAAGTGACATCGCTCAGTCGCGTCGGACTCTTTTGCAACCCCCTGGACTGTAGCCTACCAGGCTTCTTCCGTGGGATTTTTCAGGCACGAGTACTGGAGTGGGTTGCCATTTCCTTCTCCAGGGTGATGGTGGATTTTGAGATGAGATCAACCTGGATTAAGGTGGGCCCCTGTTTGTGCTCAGCTGCTCAGTTGTGTCGGCTCTTTGCTACCCCATGGACTGTAGCCTGCCAGGCTCCTCTGTCCATAGACTTTTCCCGGCAACAATACTGGAATGGGTTGCCATTTCCTACTCCAAAGTGATTGGGGGTGAGGGCTTAAAAATGTTGAGAGGCTTATCCTGGAAGGCCCACCTCTGAAGGTTTTCTCAGGGCCCTGCAGAGTCCAGAGTTTCCATCATGGTTGTAGGGGCACCCGGAGACTTTCCCTTTCTGTTGCTTCGTGGCTCTACCATAAGTCCTTTCCTGTTCTCAACTCACAAGTGATGCCAGCAGCCACGGATGAAGCCCTGACTGCGTGCTAGGCACTGTGCTAACATTACAGGTCCTGGTATGTAACCTCCCAGCAACTTGGGGGGGGGGGGGCGCATTTCACAGATGGGCAACGAAGTTTCCAAGAGGATAAGTAACCAGTCCAAGGTCACAGTTTTGTTAAAGGTGGTGCTAGAATGAGACTGGAGCCCAGGTCCCTCTGATGTCAATGTTTGAGCCTGGACCCCACATTTCTTGCTGTCTGGCTCCTGGTCCAGCCAGGAGATGAGGGTCTTCAGGACACTGTGAGACAAGAGTGGGGTTCCTACATGTGTGTGTGAGTCACTCAGTCATGTCCAACTGTTTGTGACCCTGTGGACTGTAGCCCACCAGGCTCCTCTGTCCATTGGATTCTCCAGGTAAGAATACTGGAGTGGGTTGCCATTTCCTCCTCTAAGTGATCTTCCAAACCCAGGGATCAAACTCAGGTCTCCTGCATTGCAGGCAGATTCTTTACCCTCTGAGCCACCAGAGAAGCCCTGAGAACCTCTTCTTTGGGCCTCCAGGACAAGTGGCCTGAGAGATGCGTGTGGAGCAACCTGGGGTCACTCTGGAGGCCTCTGGGCATGTTCCCTGCTCCTGCATACTTGCCCACTTTGCATCTCTTGAAGTGGGGTGGTTCATTAACAAGGCCAAGTCCCCTCTTCTGTCCCCTTCTGCCTCGGCCCAGCTTTGTCCCCCACCTCACCCTCATCTGGAGCTGTGACCCAGGAGGGCTCCGACTGGGGTGGGAGGCCAGGCCAGGGCCTGTGAGAGGCAGGAGCAACTCTGGGAAAAGGGGCCATTGTGGCTGAGCCCGGGGATTAACAGCTACAAAGTGGAGGGCTGAGGCCATTGAGAGTAGCCCTTCGAGCTGAGTTCCCAGGGGGGGTGGCTGGAGCAGCCTGTGCGTGAGCCGTGTCCAGGCTGCCTGCTGGGCCTAATCCCCTGGGAGCTGCAGGCCGAGAAGCCCTGGAAATACAGCTGCTCTGGAGAGAGGGCTGCCGTTGGTGGTGGGGTGGGGGTGCAGGCTGGTCCAGGATGCTCGGGGTGGCCGGTCTGAGGAGGAATGGGTGAGGGGAGGCATGCCCATGGGGTGTGAGTGTACACCTGTGCCCCTGGCCTGGGCAGGGTGCCTGAGTGGGCCACTCGAAAGGTAGGTGACCCAGTACATAGAGAACAAACTAGTGGTTACCGGTGGGGTGGGGGGGAGGGGCAGTATGGGGTGGGGGGGTAGGTACAAACTATTGGCTATAAGACAAGCGCAAGGATTGCGCAACACGGGGAACAGAATCAACGTTTTGTAGTAACTGTAAACGGAGAGCAACCTTTAAAACTGTATCAAGAAAAAAAAAAAGATAGGTGGCCCAGTGTGTTAGGGGCAGCGTCAGTCCTTGTGTGTCTGAGATTTAGGGGCTCTCGTAAGGGGAACAGTCCCTGAAGGCAGAGACCAGGCCGACCCAGAGGTACTCAGAGGTCCCTGACTGAAGAGGTGAGCCTGGCGAGAGAGAAGAGGCAGCGCCCCCACCAGCAGGCCTGAGTGGGTGCTAAGTGTGTGTGTGTGTGTGCGTGTCCTCGTGTGTGTGCGCACCATCGAGCAGGGTGCTTGAGAACAGCCCTTCAGAGGCGGCTGGAGGGGCTCCGCAAATTGTAATCAGATTAAGGGGGCCAATCACTTAGGGCTCTTGAAAAGGCCACGAGGTTTCTAATCAGCCCTGAGCGCCCCAGCCCACAAAGCCCAGGAGGAGCTCGGCAGGAGCCGCCTGCGGGGGTCGGGGGCGTGCGGGTGGGAGCGGCTTTCTTCCCTCTCTGTCTCTCATAATTATGTCAATTTGCTAGCCAAATTGTTTGCTCGAGTGGACAGGGGGGGCTTGTGGCCCATTCATGTGGTAATGTGGGAACCGGCAGGCCTCCTGGCTGGGAAAATAGGAGGTGCCGGACCTTGTTCGAGGGAGCAGGCGGGCTGGGGGTGTAGGCACCCAGGCCTTGGGAACTCTCCCCTAGTAGTGTGGGGCTTTGTCCCATGAATTCCAGAAACTTCCAGCTTGGGTTGTGCTCTGGGATATCCTTTGGGGCCTGTCAAGATGAAGGATGGGGAAGGAGGGGAGGACCCCATAGGGGACAGAAGAGGTGGCCTCCGGGTTCCTTCAAGGTGAAGATGGGCAGCTTGCTGTCTTTATGCCTGGACCTCTGAGGACCAGGCTGAGGCTGGAGTGGTTTGTGAACTGGATAGCAGGGGTCTCCATCCTCTGGCATCTCATGTCTGATGATCTGAGGTGGAGCTGATGTAATAATAATACAAAGTGCACAGTAAGTGTAACGCACTTGAATCATCCTGAAAGCATGCCTCCACCCCTGGTCCGTGGGTAAATAGTCCTCCATGAAACTGATCCTTGATGCCAAAGAGATTGAAGGCCACTGTGAAAGGGGACCTGGGAGATGCTGGAGAGATGGGATCCTGAAAGGGTGAGACTGAGGAATGTGCAGACTTGGAATAACTTATCAGTTTACTTAGCCTTTATGCAGAGCCAGCCACTGCGCCACTACTTTGTACACAGCAACCCATTGAGCCTGAGAGCAATCCAGGGAGGTAGACACTGGGCTTCCCATTTCACAAAGAAACTGAGGCTCAGAGGAGCTAAGTGACTTGCCCAAGGCCGCACAGCCAGTGGGTGAGGAGCAGAAATGTTTATTTGTTTATTTATGGCTGTGCTGGCTCTTCCGTGCTGCGCTCAGGCTTTCTCTGGTTGAGGTGCGAGGGTTTCTCACTGTGGTGGCCTCTCTCGTTGCAGAGCTCAGGCTTTAGGCGTGCAGGCTCAGTAGTCGTGGTGTACGGGCTTAGTTGCTCTGAGGCATGTGGGATCTTCTCGGGCCAGGAATCAAACCCTTGTCCCTTGCTTTGGCAGGCGGATTCTTAACCGCTGGACCATCAGGGAAGTCCTGAGGAACAAAAATTTGAACCCAGGTCTATCTGATCCCTCTGTCCCTTTGCCCCCACCCCCAGCCACCCACCCATAGGAGTTCATTGCTTCCTTCAAGCAGCAAACAAGAAATGACAGAAACATCTGGCTTTGTACAAGGCATGGAGAGTGCAGAGACCTAAGATGACCCAGGAAGGTCAGGGTCATGGGAGTCCTTAGCATAGGCACACTGGCGTGAGCTGGAGTCACCCTCTACAGTCAGCACAGAGCTACGGCCACAAAGATGGTCAGGCATTGGACATGGTGCTTGGGAGCCATGGTGAACGTTAGGAAGAATGATTGTCAACAGACCAGATACAGGTAACTTCCCTGTCCAGGGCATTCCCCTGCCCTCGGCTCCCCTGCCTTCCTCAGGTCCCTCTTTAGCATGTGAGGACCTTTCTTATCTCCCTTGGGTGTGGCAACTCAATACCTCCATTTCTCAGATTATGGGGCCCTGTGCATTCTGGCTGCTCCCTGCCAGACCCTCCTGGCTTATTGCCGTCCCTCCCTGCAATAGATGCTCACAGGGCTACTACTCACATCTGCCCCTGAACTCCAACCACCAGGTGCCTCCTCACTGTGCCATTCAGGGCTGTTAGGATCTGCCCTGCTGGAAGCTGGCAGGAGGCTGGGGTTCAGGGTGGCACTGGAGGTCGGGGCAGGAAGAGAGATTTGAGGGAGGGTCTGCAATCACAGCTCAGCACCCCTCACGCCCCAGCTGGGAGAAAAGGCCAGAATCCATGTTTATCCCTGAATGAGATGATGGCCAGAAATCCTTCTTAGCGCAAATCCAGTTTGATGGGCAGTTGTCATTTGACTCTACTAGGCCAGGTGCTGGAAGACAAGGGTGCTGGGAGGGGCCGGGGGAGGGGGATGTTCCACAGCCCTGTTGAGGGCACAGATACGGCAATAGGTCAGGCCAGGAGAGGACTAAAGGCGAACACAGCAATGCAGAGCACTTATTCTGTGCCAGGCACAGTTTTAAGCACTTTACATACATTACTTCATTTACTTTTCACAATAATTCTATGAAGGGAGTACGATTATTGATCCCATTTTGCCTCATGAAGAAACTGAAGCACAGAGAGGCTGAGTAACTTGCCTCTGTCACACAGCTTAGCATGTAGCAAAGCTGGCATTCAAACGATGGCCCCAGAGGCCCAACCCAGCTTTGAGTCACCCACTTTGACTCACAGCTCGGCTGTGACCACTCTTAGTGTCTATATACCAGCTGGCGCTAGTGGTAAGGAACCCACCTGCCAATGCGGGAGGTGCAGAAAACATGGGTTTGATCCCTGGGTCAGATCCTCTGTAAGAGGGCTTGGCAGCCCGCTGCAGTATTCTTGCCTGGAGAATCCCATGGACAGAGGAGCCTGGCAAGCTACCGTCCATAGGGTCAGAAAGAATCGGACACTACTGAAGTGACTTCTGAATCGACTTAGCACGTAGCACAGGCTGTTACCACTCTTAGGGCCCTTGAGGAGGCGAAGGAGGGGAGGACCCTAGGTGGGGAGGCATTACATGGAGAGGGCTGCCTCGAGCAGATCAGTGATGCCTGTCAAGGGCCATAGCCAGCTCCAAGTGACCCTTGAGAGAGGGAGGAGAGGAGACCACAGAGCAACAACCCAGCCCCACGCCCCTCCCTCCTGATGACATCCGCATGAAACCCGCGGATTTGGTGGGACAAGCAGGAGAGTATTTAGCCCGACTTTCCAGAGGCCATGATGTCTAATCGCAGTCCTGAAGGACAAATAGGATTTATTCGAGCAAAGGGTTTGGAGGTGGAGAGACCACCTTCTGGGAGGTGGCAGACCATCTGGCTCAGGAATGGCCAGGCCTGCGGCCAGAGGGGAAGGTTGGGGACAACTCGAAGGCCAGTTTGGATATTATACTCCGGGTACTGGCTTCTCAGATGACTCAGTGGTAAAGAATCCACCTGCCAACTCAGGAGGTGCAGGTTTGATCCCTGGATCAAGAAGATCCCCAGGAGGAGGAAATGGCAACCCACTCTAATACCCTTGCCGGGGAAAATCCCTGGACAGAGGAGCCTGGTGTACTACAGTCCGTGGGGTCTCAAAAAGTCGGACACGACCTAGCAACTGAACAACAGCAACTCCTTCCCACACTGTGTCCACCAGCCTGTTCTCTACACCTGTGTCTGCACTGCACGCATGCTGAGTCACTGCAGCTGTGTCCGACTCTTTGGGACCCCATGGACTGCAGCCCTTAAGGCTCCTGTGTCCATGGGATTCTCCAGCCAAGAATACTGGAGTGGGTTGCCATGCCCTCTGCCAGGGGATCTTCCCAACCCGGAGACTGAACCCTCATCTCTTACGTCTCCCACCTTGGCAGGCAAGTTCTTTACCACTAGTGCCACCTGGGAGTCCCCTGTGTCTCCATTACTTCTCTGTAAATCAGTTCATCAGTACTATTTTTCTAGGTTCCATATATATATATGCATTAATATACAATATTTGTTTTTCTCTTTCGGACTTATTCACTCTGTATAACACACTGTAGGTTCAGCCACCTCACTACAACTGACCCGAATTTGTTCCTTTTCGTGGCTGTGAAATGCAAAATTCTTGAGTCGTCCCTCCCTCAGTCTACAGAGACTCTGAGAGCAGGCCTGACAATCTCCAGGTGATCCTAATGCAAGCCCAAGTTTGAGACCTACTGTCTAACATATTTAACTATTCCCCTGTGATTGGACATTCAAGGTTTTCCCGTTTCTTCTTATTAAAGCTTGTGTTACAACACGTCCCTTTACATGTGTTTTTGTGTCCTATGAGATTTCTTCTCTCTCACAATTTTCTTGGTTAATTTTTCACATTTGCTTTTCCAGATGAATTTTTAAAATATTTATTTTTACTTATGTATTTGACTGCACTGGGTGTTAGACGTAGCATGCAGACTCTTAGTTGTGGCATATAGGATCTGGTTGCCCGACCAGGGATCCAACTCAGGGCCCCCCTGCACTGGGAGTGTGGAGTCTTAGCCACTGAACCGTCAAGAAGTCCCCCAGATGAACTTTAGAATCTGTGTCTAAATTCCAGTCTCAATGGTATTGCATTGTATATATACTTTAACTTAGGAAGGATCGACATCTTGACCGTATTGAGTTTTCGCATCAACTATTGAAATTCTACAGGATTTTAAGTGTAATTCACATTCTTAAATGTAATCTAGGCATGCTTTATTATGACCCCAAATATAACAACTACAGGAAATATTATTATAATAGTTTTCTTTCCCTAAATTTTATGAAACTAAGAATATAATCGTAAAGGATCAAGTGTGTAATCATCCTATTCTTGTTGGGATAGTCTCGTTTCTTAATGTTGGCCTCTTTGTTTCTTTAATTGGGTCCGTGTGTACGTGTGTGTGTGGCTGTGCTGGGTCTTCATTGATGTGTGTGGGCTTTCTCTGGTTGCAGCGAGTGGGGTCTACTTTCTAGCTGAGTTGGGCAGGTTTCTCATAGCAGTGACTTCTGTTAGTGGTGGGCCTTGCTGCTCTGTGGCACGTGGGATCTTCCCAGACCAGGGATCGAGCCTGTGTCCCCTGCATTGGCAGGCAGATTCTTAACAACTGGACCACCAGGGACGTCTCAGCCTCTCAATTGTGATTCAGTCAAGCCTATGTCTTTTGGAGGAGCAAAGGAAACTTTTTTAGAAATATCCCCTGTGGTCTTCCCCGGCTGTCGAATGGTGAAGACTCTGAGCTTCCACTTCCTGGGGGAGAACCATGCAGCGCAGCCAAAAAAAAAAGAGAAATCTTTCTCGATAGACATCTCCCCATGTTTCACTGGCTATAGCAATTTTAAAGCATGCTCCCCAACCCTAGTTCTTCCAGACTCTTCTCATCAAGAAGTTCAGTCAGTGCGCTCCCCTTGAATTTGACCTTGGTGACTGCTTGACCAGTTTTTGTTGTTGTTCAGTCACCGAGTCATGTCCGGCTCTTGGCCACCCTATGGACTGCAGCACAGCAGGGTTCCCTGTCCCTCACCATCTCCTGGAGTTTGCCCAAGTTCAGGTCCATTGAATCAGTGATGCTTAACCAATAGAACAGGAAAAAATGACACTGTGCCAGCTTCCAGGCCCAGACCTTAAGAAACAGCAGCTTCTTATTCCTGTCTCTTGGGACATTTGTTCTAGGAAACCAGCAGCCATGTCTGCAGAAGTTCAAGCATTGAGGAATGGAGGCCCTTGGCCCACAGGCTAGGCTGAGTGACCAACCCACAGCCAGCCCCAACTTGCAGCCAGGCGATTAATCCTCTAGTTCCATTGAAACTGCCCAGCTGATACCACGTGGGACCTACAGACGCCGTCCCACTGATTCCTGCCCCAGTCACAGATGTGTTGAGCCAAAGAAATGACTGTTTGTTATTTGATGTGCTGAGGTGTTTTGTTGTTTTTTTAATTGGAGGATAATTGCTTTTTAAAAAAATTTTTTTTCATTGAAGGATAATTGCTTTAATTGAGATGGTTTGTTAGGGAGTTGTACCAATAGGGCAACTCCTTTCAATGCCTAAACCAATCACTGACATCGGAACTAGGACTTAAACTTTCCAGAACACTTCCCCCTGAGGCTGGGGCGGGGGCTGGGTTCCCCTTCTCTGAGCCAGGGACAAAATTAGAGCCATGTCAACAAGGACAAAGCAATGGCTGCTGGTGGGTGACCAACAGTATCTGCTGAGGACATTAGGTCCGGTGAGATGAGAGAACTGGCCCAGGGTCCCACAGCCAGTCTGTGGCAGGGCCAGGATTTGAACCTAGGTTCTCTCCCAGACATCTGGAGCAAGGCTGAAACTTACCGCCCATGACCTCTCCTACCCCCACCTGTGAGATTTTCCTCCAGTGTTCTCTGCTCTACAAAGCCTCCCTGGGTGCCATTTCCCCGTGGGCACACCTCCCATCTAACACCCATCACCGTATATTCTCATCATGTGCCCACCCGGCTACCCCCAACAGGACACGATATCCCACAAGGTGAGACTTTTGCTTCTGTCTCCCTCTGGCATAATGGAGGGCTTGGCAGAGAAGAGGGAACAGGCACAGTGGACTCATATTTTGTGGGATCAGAGTCAGTACTTAAGGTCAATGTCCAATATAGCCAAAATTACTCCTAATGAGCCTTTAAAATTTGCCTGGCAAGTCAGTATACATGGTTTTGTATATATAAATTTGAACAGTAACATACCTGTATAAATGGATGTATTAGTATGTAGGATACAAGAGAGGGTCTGTATTCAAATGTATTTGTACAGTATTTTTTTAATATTTGTTTTTATTTATTTATTTGGTTGCATCAGGTCTTAGTTGTGACACATGGGATCTTCGTTACAGTGAGAGGGCTCCGGAGCTCATGGGCTCAGTAGCTGTGACGTGTGGGCTTGGCTGCTCCCTGGCATGTGGGACTTTACTTCCCCAACCAGGGACTGAACCCACGTCTCCTGCTTTGGAAGATGAATTGTTAACCACTGAACTGCCAGGGAAGTCCCTGTACAGTATTTTTAATTAAAAACATTTTGAATATCTATGCACATAATTAAATGCACATGAGATAAACATCACTGTAAATGTTTGCTGGAAGAAGGTATCAATCATAAAGACACAAAAGCAATGAGTCTGGCCCATCTGCTCATTATCCCCTCAAACCTCTTCCCGCACTGGCCCAGCACTGTTTATCTTTCTCTTGTGCCTGAAATTTCCCCACTTGAGTCACTGAGCACCAAGGCTCACAGGTCAAGTGTCCCAAAGATCATAGTTATAGGTAGCACATCCATGTCGGGTGGGCTTCCCTGGTGGCGCTGGTGATAAAGAACCCGCCTGCCAATGCAGGAGACATAAGAGACTCGGGTTCAACCCCTGGGTCAGGAAGATCCCCTGGAGGAAGGCATGGCAACCCACTCCAGTATTCTTGCCTGGAGAATCGTATGGACCGAGGAGCCTGGTGGGCTACAGTCCATGAGGTCACAAAGAGTCGGACACAACTGAAATGCCTTAACATGCACACACAGTGCTAGATACATGTTTTAGCTTCTCTGGTTGACTGTTACCAATGATTATAATAGAAGGTCACTGAGCTAACTCTTTGGACACACCTGGAAGACGGGTTGTGCGTGTGCGCTCATGCGCACTTATGTACGTGGGTGCTGGTGAGAAGCTGCTTCATCAAGAACCTGGCCCCTCTGTATGTTCCTAAGATATGCCACCAAGGGATCCTGCAGGCAGAGCTGGCATGAATGCCAACCCGTAGCCCAAGTCCCATGGCCAAGGGAAGGGAAGGCTTAGGGAACCCCTTGTGAATTTGGCTTAGAGGGCTCTGGATTTGAATCCTGCCCCCGAGAATGTGGCTGGGGGCGTTGCAGGGGAGGAGAATTGACTCTTCACTTGACCCCTTCCTATACTGTCACATTGTCACAAGTTTTGTTTTCTTTATCATCTTAAAGCTGAAGAACAATTTTTAAAAGGATTAAAAAGAAAAAGAATTTCAAAATGTTGGCCTCATCCTTCCCAAATAAATGTTAACTCCTTTAGCAAGTAGGGGGCAGGGCTCTGTGGAGCCCATCGAGAGCTGCCCTTCTGCCTCTCCGATCTCTTGAAATAGATCAGTCCTAGAGTCGTTCACAGCCCAGAGCAGAGGTAGTGAGGCTTCACCTGAGCTTCAAATGCAGGTGTGCACGACCCCCAGGTCTTAGAGCCCAGAGGGAACCTCTCAGAGGGCTCCAATTCTCACCCTTCAGAGCCTCTGGAAACTGCAGAGATGGCCCTGCCAGAGGAAGTCTGGGGAAGGGGGCCTGGGGCCCCTTGGGAGTATGTCCCCAACCTTCTGTCCGCTCCTGCCCTGGTCACCTCCTCTTCTCTGTGGTCTCTCTCTGGCTCTCTCTCCACCTGTCAGTCTTGTCCCCTGTGTTTATCTCTCCCCATCTCTCCTTCTGTCTCCTCCACCATCTCTCGTCTCTCCCCATCTCTGACTTCCTTGCTGTTTCTCTCTGTGTATCTGCCTGACTCCCCTTCTCTTTCTTTTCCTCGCCTTCCTGCTTTTCTCTGTCTTGGTGGTCTTCTCTCTCTCTCTGTCCCTCGCGGTCTCCTCCCTCTCGCCCCCTCTGGGGGTTGATCTGTGTTGTGGGATCATGCCAAGCCCAGAGGGAAGGTCAGGGCGCCCCGCAGAGACCAGCGCAGACTGCCATTAACCTGTCACTTCTGCCTCCAGTGGGGAAAACAGCGGGGCTCAGGGAAGGCGAGGAACGGCAGTCACTGGAGATGAGACATCTCAGCCGGGGCTGACAACTGAAAGCAGAAGCCACCCACTCAGAGGGCTGCAGACAGGCACTGGGACACCGAGGACAAGCAGAGCGGGGATCTGGACGCCAGCCCACATCACAGCTGCTTTTGGCTTCTGAGCCAGCAGGGACTGCGGCATAGGGAGAGCCTGAGCCGGTGGCCACATCCAAGCCTGCCTTGCCTGCAGTCTTGGGAACTGAGGATGGGGGTCTCGGTGAGGTCTAAAGCAAAGCTCTCAAACTCAGCAGCCTGAGGGCCATGTATGCCACTGCCCCTTGTCCCTCAGTGGCTTGAAAATTTGTCAAAAATATGAATCCACATTAAAAAATTTTTTATTGAAGTATAGTTGCTTTATAATGTATTAGTTTCCACTGTACAGCAAAGTGAATCAGCCACATGTGTGTATATATATATATATATGTCTTTCTCTTTTTTAGATTTCCTTCCCATTTAGGTCACCATGGAGCACTGAGTAGAGTTTCCTGTGCTCTACTGTAGGTTTTCTGCTTAGTTATCTGTTTCATACATAGTGTGTATAGTGTATATATGTCAGTCCTGAATCTACTTTTTGAAATAATTTTCTTTATTTCTTTACGTATTTTTGGCTGTGCAGAGTCTTTGTCGCTGTGTGGGCCTTTTCTCTAGTTGAGGCAAGCGGGGGCTACTCTCTAGATGTGGTGTCTGGGCTTCTCATTGTGGTGGCTTCTTCTGTTGCACAACACAGGCTCTGGGGTACTCGGGCTTCAGTAGTTGCAGCACCTGGGCCCGGTAGCGGGCTCAGGAGTTGTGGTTCCCGGGTTCTAGAGCACTGGCTCAATAGATGTGGTGTGTGGGCTTAGTTGCCTCGCAGCGTGTGGGATCTTCCCAAATCAGGGATCGAACTCGTGTCCCCTGCATTGACAGATGGACTTTACCCCTGAGCCACCAGGGGAGCCCCTGACTCTACATTTTTGAACTGGCAAACTTCATGTATCTGTTTTAAATGTAAGTTTCCTCTTGAGGACCTGGCTACACAGGGCTGTGACTGAGCAGCAGTGCTCCCTGTCTTGCCAGCCCCTTCTTCTTGCACCTGGACACCTCCTCAGTTGCCTGCCTGCCTCTGTAATCTCAGGAGTGTGTGGCCTCTGACAGCAGAGAGGTCCTCTGGGCAGAAGTAAGGGCCCATGTGCCACCACCAACTTACTGGGTGACATTGCATAAGGCATGCCAGCTCTGGGCATCAGCTTTCCCATCTGTAAAATGGGTGATTGCATGAGCCCCACAGTAAGAGTCACCTTTTGGAGCAAATGATGGAAGCTAGGGACCCTCTCCCTAGAGAAAAGGACCTGTGCATAGCTTTGCCTACCCTGTGAGAGGTTCACATGCAGCTCCTCCTGGGGTGGGCGGGGATCCCAGACTAAAAACTCCTGCTGAGCACCAGCATCCCTTCCCTCTTTGTCTCAGCCTCCTGAGTCTGGGCCCAAGAGGACCCACTTTCTTAGAACCTGACAGACTGGGGCCACCCTTCCTCTGAGTGAGTGGGGACTCTCTGGGTCCCCAGCAGCCAGGCCCCCAGTGACCGTGTCCCAGCCAGGCTGGCAGCCGCCCATCCATATGCCAGAGGGGTCCAGGCTGGCGCTGGATTAGCATAACGCACTCCTGGAGGTAAAGGCCCACCAGGCGGCCTCTGTGTGCAGCGCCTGCCTTTGTCCCGGGGGCCCCGGGACCGGGTAGAACAGCCTGGGCGGCTCATACACTTTTGACTGCCAGATGAAAGGGGGCGACATAAAGAGGCTGGCAGGGCTGAGCATGGGGGCGCTTTGTGTCCCTCCAGACAGAGTTACAGACGTCTGTGAAACGTCAATTACAGCTGAATAAAGATGTCTGCTTGGTCCAGACGTGCCTCCTTTCAGCTGGGGAGGTGTTTCCAGGCCAGGCCAGGGGTGCTCTGGCAACCTAATCTGGCGATTGTGACTCTATAAGCGGCGCTGGCATTCATCAAACCCAGGGAGGATGGGAACGGGCTGGGCTGGCGTGACCCCGCTCTGGGAGGTGTGCGGGAATGCGGGCTGGGGGAGGGTGGGAAGAGAAAGGGACGACTCATCTCCCTTGCTTTCTCCCCCAGGCCAGGCCTCGAGGATGGCAGGGGGCATGCAATTTGGGAACCACATAGTCCCCCTGTATCAGCCAGGCTCCCTTCCTGGGCCTTTTCAAGGTGGCTCAGTGCCTCTGGCGCTAAGGATGGGATTAGTGTTCACTGATCCTTTCTCCTGATGGGCTAGTGTGAAGCATTGTTGAAGGGATAGCGTTAGAAGCGCCTAAGAGCTTCCCAGGAGTCTGCAATGGTAAAGAATTCGCTTGCTAATGCAAGAGATGCAGGAGACTCCAGTTCGATCCCTGGGTCAGGAGGATCCCCTGGAGGAGGAAATGGCAATCCTTTCCAGATTTTCTTGACTGGAAAATCCCATGGACAGAGAAACCTGGCAGGGTGTAGTCCATGGGCTCGCTCAGTGTCAGGCATGGCCAAGCACACACACAGGCATACAGACGAGGTTCAAGTGCCAAGGTGACCAGAGATGATAACCCCTGATGTCACTGAGCCACTGGGCTCACCCGAGGACCACCACCCTCTTACTGTGTGAGATGACTAAGCCTGCATTTGCTGAAGTCCTGGTCCTGTCCATCAGATTGTCAATTACTTGCAGCAGACACAATCCTACCTGACACAGTAGGTAGCCCAGGGCTCAGATTCCTGGTCTTGGATTTACAGAGTGATAGAAGGGGCTGTGCTACTCAGAACTTCCTTGAGGGGAGGGGACATAGCCCTGGTGGGGTGTGAGGACCCAGGGCAGAGCGTTGATTCTGGGCACAGTGAGCTGGTCTGCCTCTTCCCCCAGATGGTGCTGGCCCCTGAGGTGCCCTCTCCCCAGAAGACCTAATCCCTGGAGGTTTTGAACAGCAAAGGTGTTTCTTGAGGACCTCCATGCTCCTTGGGACACCTGTCCTGAAACTTGTCCAGCGGGACTAAACAACGGACCCTTTGGCCATCATGTGTCAAGTCCTGAGTGAAAACTCGTGAGCTGCCTCTTACAGGAGTGCAGAGCGAAAAAAGGCCCTAAGAACAACCCTCCTGCCTATTGAGTGCCTCTTGTGCACCCTAGACTAGGTGTTTTCACATGACTCGCCATTTCCTTCTCCAGGGGGATCTCCCAGGGATCTAACCTGCATCTCTTGCGTCTTCTGCATTGCAAGCGGATTCTTTTCCGGCTGAGCCACCGGGAAGGCCCCATACTTTAACCTAGTACAAAACTGAAAATGTTTGTTGTGAGAATTCTCCTTCATTACCTGTCTCTCATTTGCCCTGCTCTCCAGTCTCCTGTTAGAGTAATGAGGGGGCCCTTCCCTGGTGCTCCAGTGGCTAAGACTGTGCTCGCAGCGCGGGGGGCCCAGGTTCCATCCCTGGTCAGGGAACTGGACTCCATATGTTGTAGTGAAGACCGAATGAAGACCTGGGTGCCGAAGCTGAGACCCAGTGCAGCCAGATACATAATTTTTTTTTTAACGAAAGGTAATAGCTGTTTTTCATTTTTCATGTATCCTTCCCCAGAATTTTCTTTATACATAAACCAGCCCATCCAAACTTGCCCTCGTATTTTCTTCCCTTATTTGACACAGCTTCCTAGTATGACATTAATCAATCCTCTCTCGAGGCTCCTTTGACTTGCTTTCAACCTTTTGCTTTCGCAAATGTCACTGCAACAAATAACCTTGCTCGTAAGTCAGTTCTCACAAGTGTGAGTGTATCTGTAGGACCAAGTCCCAGGAGAGGGACCGCTGGGCTGCAGCTTCTGTGCATTTGCCATCTTGCTCTACCGTCTTCTTCATGGGGGTGGTGCCACCCCTTACTCACAGTCTGTGGCTGATGGGATTTTAGCAAGGATGGTCACACGTACCCTTTGTGGCTTGGCCAGCAGAGCCCGGGCCCCTCAGCCTCAGCCAGTGCTCTCTTGCAGGGAGAGTGCACGACCTTACCTGGCAGCCCAGCTCACACGCAAGTCTATTCTCTTTTGCTCCCCTGCCTCTTCCTCTGAAAGTGTTATAAAGGAGGGCACCCTCTTCCCCCAGCCATCACCACACACACACACACACACACACACACACACACACACACACATGCACGCAACACACAACACACACACAAATCAGTTCTGAAAAAGGCAGTGCTGCTGCTGCTGCTGAGTCACTTTAGTCATCTCTGACTCTGTGTGGCCCCATAGATGGCAGCCCACCAGGCTCCCCCGTCCCTGGGATTCTCCAGGCAAGAACGCTGGAGTGGGTTGCCATTTCCTTCTCCAATGCATGAGAGTGAAAGTGAAAGTGAAAGTGAAGTCGCTCAGTCGTGTCCGACTCTTCACGACCCCAGGGACTGCAGCCTACCAGGCTCCTCCGTCCATGGGATTTTCCAGGCAAGAGTGCTGGAGTGGGGTGCCATCGCCTTCTCAGAAAAACGCAGTAGCCCGTCCCTAAAGGAAGAAGTGCATCTGCCCAGGTTTACTCAGTCAGCAGACCCACGAGCACCCACTGTAGGCCTGGCAGCCTCCTAAGTGCTTATATGTGTGATGCGCGATCTTGGCCACGGCCCTTAAGCTCTGGGCCCCAGCATCCTCTTGAGTAAGATGACAGGTATGCTATTTTAAAATTTTACTTATTTATTTATGTACAGCTGGGCTGGGTCTTTGCAGCAAGCAGGCTCAGTAGCTGTGGCACACGGCTGAGTTGCTCCGTGGCGTGTGGAATCTTCCTGGACCAGGGATAGTTTGAACTTCTGCAATGGCAGGTGCACCACCACCAGGGAAGTCCAGGTATGTTACTTTTTGTTGTTTTTATTTTAATTTTTTTGGCCTTGCTGTGCGGCCTGTGGGATCTTAGTTCCCCAACCACAGATCAAACCCATGCCTTTGGCAGTGGAAGCACGGAGCCCTGACTACTGGATTATCAGGGAATTCCCTGTGTTTTTAATTTAAGATTACTTGTTTATTTGTTTCGGCTGTGCTGGGTCTCCGTCGCTGGGTGGCTTTCATCTAGCTGCCGCGAGCAGGGGCTGCTCTCCAGTTGCGCGTACAGGGTTCTCATTGCGGAGCTTCTCTTTTTGCAGAGCGCGGGCTCTAGGCGCGGCGACTGCAGTAGTTGCTGGGTACAGTAGTCGTGGCTCTTGGGCTCTGGAGCGCTGGCTCAGTAGTTGAGGCCACACGGAGGTTTGTTGCCCCAGGTGGTGTGGGATCTTCTCAGAGCAGGGATTGAACCCATGTCCCCTGCATTGGCAGGCAGACTCTTAACCACTGGACCACCAGGAAAGCCCTTCCAGTTTTTTTGTTTGTTTGTTTTTAAGTTGACAGCTATGGACACCAGAGTTCCAAATCTCCTCCTAGCTCTAATGATATACCATCCTCAAATCATGTGGTCAGTCCATGTGGGTATCAAAGGGACAAAAGGCTTGGAAAACCCTTCTTGGGCTGATACATGTTGGCACTTTGTAGAAATGAGCCACCTTCCCATCTCTCTCAGGTGGCTAGCGTGAACACTGAAATAGATCTTGTTACTAAAGAGCTGGGCACATTTGGAAGTGCTCAGCAAGGGTTATCTGCCTTCCTGGGCATTTCCAAGAGCCACCCCAGCAGCTGGGCTGCCACCCCAGGGTCAGGCTTGGAGGCACGCTCTCCAGCAGGCCCCAGTCAGGCCACTGGCGAGCTCGGGCGCTCTGAGCAATGCCCTGCCCTCTCTCCATGGCGGCGTCTGGACAGGCCGAGAGGCAGACGGGACGAGTGACAGCTGGGAAGGTTTAATTGCTCCTCGGTGGCTTGGGAACACCTCCCTCCCTCCGCCAACGATCTGCATTTCAATGTGAGAAGAGAGGAAAGTAGGATGCTGCTCAAAGGGGTTACAATGATTAATCATTTAAAAAGCAAGATCTTAATTACAGGCCGCAATTTTTGCTATTTAAGGAGTCCATTAGTTGCCAGAAAGAAGAAGAAAAAATTATCACAGGTTATTCTCTTCCGAAAGTAGAGAGGGGGGAGGGGCGGGGGAGGAGAATCAGCTGCCGCTCCTGGATGGGGTGGGGGGCAGGGTCCCAGCCCTGAAAGAAGTCTGGCTAGGGACAGGATGGGCCCTGTGTGCAGTGGGAGCCAAGTTAGAAAGATGCTTGCCTGGGGGCCTGGGGGAGGGTACAAGGGTTGGTTTGAGAGAGAGAACTTCCAGTCTTCTCTCTGCAGCTCTGGTCTGGCTGGAATCCCACCTGTGGGTGCCTCTGGAGGCCTCCTCCTGGGCCTGGCAGCTGGCAGTCAGCCCCTGCCCCCCTTCTCCAATGACCCCTGACCCCACCCTGCTCAGGATGTGAGGTTAATTGCCAGGCCCTCCCCTCTGACCCCTCTGTGGGTTTTAGTCCTGTCTGGACTTTCAGCCCCCCGGGTGTACAAAGGAGACTTGCGGGCCAGGGGGTTGGGGGGTGGGGGGGAGTAGTTGGGAGTGAGATAAAAACAACCCAGCCTCTTTAGTGGATTAATTTAGTGATCCTCAGGGGGCTAAAAGAGCAAGAGATCAAGCCTCCACCCCCACACCCCACCCACCGCATCATGGCCCCAGAGGTTCCCATGGGATAAGCGATCTGGACATTTCCTCATCCTGGCCGCCTTGAAGCCTGGGCACAATCCCACCGCTGGCGAGGGTCCTGCTGCCCAGTCTGAGGTCCAGATTCAAGCCGCCTCATGAGCCGTCACCGGCAGCTCCTGAATCCCCCAAAACTGCCTGAGGAACAAAGGGGCAGACTTCTCAGGTGGTCCAGGGGTGAAGAATCCACCTACCAGTGCAGGGGACATGGGTGCGATCCCTGGTCCGGGAAGACTCCACATGCCGCAGGGCAACTCAAGCCCCTGAGCAGCAACTGCTGAAGCCTGTGCTCCCCAACAAAAGAAGCCACTGTGATGAGGACCCCGTGCACCTCAACTAGAGAGCAGCCCTGGCTCGCCACCACTAGAGAAAGCCCGGGTGCAGCAACGAAGACCCAGTGTGGCCAAAAGTAAAAATAAATTTAAAACATTACTTTTCTTTAAAAAAGAAACAAAGGGGCTCCACCAGTGCAGGACGACCTACAGGAATCCCAGAAACCTGAATCCAGGTGATCACAGGCCTGATAACACCAGCACCATCAAAGTTAATAACTCAGGTGAGTCCAGAAGGATAAATGTGAGCTGGATCTAGGCCCCAAGCTCGCCTTATTCCTCTGACACCATACGTTTAAAATAACCTTGCAAACAAGTCACAGAGTTTACCAGCCTACCCAGAGGACAGGCTTATTCCCTGTCAAGCCTTCTTGCTAGTGGGAATAAAATAAATGAAATCACTTCTGCAAACAGACCCTCCTGCCAGACTGATTAAATGCCTCTGAGTGTGTGTGTGTGTGTGTCCATCAGCCTCAGCTGTCTAACATTTAGACCCCCAGAGGGCAGGCCGCTAAATCGGATAGAATGATAATCCCAGGGATTTCTGGGGGAAGTTTGGGGCAGACCCAAGCCACAGACTTGCAATATGGGTTTGAATTCAAAATACCCAAACTGGTTTCATGATGACTCTAACTTGGCCCCTGCCTCCTCCATCCTCAGGCACCATCACCACCCGGGAGAGGGAGAGTGTCTGTCCCTTTAATTGCCAGGTTCCCCACCTCCTGGGGATAAACACACAGACCCTCACCCATCTTCTCCAGCCACTCCCCCCTCCCCACTCCAACACTGATTAATTGCAGGGTTGGGCACCCCAAACCGGCTGGACCACATTATTCCTGATGTTGGCTCCTTTCACTGGTCGCTGCCTTTAAAGCCACAGTAATCAGCAGCTTTTAGCTTGTCACTCTCCTGACACTTCTTACTTAGACCAGGAAATGGCAAATGAGATGGAAAAAAGAACTTCATTATCTGTTTCGTTCTTTCCAAGAGAGGAGAGTTGGAGGATGGAGAGGAGGGCCTGGCATCAGGAAGCCACCCCTGTGGATGATGCTCAGACCACGTGGGGATCTTGGATTACAGCCCAGGGCCCACCTACGGCACCTCCACACACATCACTGACCCAGGCTCCTTGTGGAACACTGGGCATACGGACCCTTCCCTCTCCTCCCTCGGAGACCTGCTGAATACCCACGCCTTGAAAAGGGCTCTAGCCCCAGGGAGTCCTGGAAGGCTTCAGATGCCTGGTTGCCTCTCCCCTGATGTGACCTGCACCCCATCCCAGCTGCCAGCCCAGAAAAGTCTTGTGTGAAAATTAAGAAAACGTGCCCCCTCTGGGCAGATGTGGCCATTGCAGGGCACACAGGTCAGGGATTGGGTGCAGGCTGGATTTTAAACCCACTTCCGCCTTGGTCTTCAAGACAAGCCCTAAAACAGGTTGTTGTCTACACGGTGGGGAAACTGATCCTCCCTGCTATAGGGCACAGACCTCCAAGGGGCCTCTCAGGGCCTAGAAAGCATTATCTTATGTCTCCCGGTAGGCTGTCAACCCACCTTCACAAAGATGTAAGGGACCCAGCAAAGAGAAGGAGCTGATGACCCCAAGATAGCCCACACACCTCTGTCTTCAGCAGTCTAGGGAGCTCCAGACCCTGGACGAGGAGGCAGCAGGGGCCAGAGAGAATTAAGTGTTTTTTTTGTTTTTTTTTTTAATGTATTTATTTGGCTGTGCCAGGTCTTAGTTGCAGTATTCATGACATTCAATCTTCATCGAAGCAGGCAAACTGTTAGTTAAGGCATGTGGGATCTAGTTCCCTGACCAGGGACCAAACTCAGGTCCGCTGCATTGGGAGTACATGGTCTAAGCCACTGGACCACCAGGGAAGATGCTGGGCCAGTAGGTTTTATTAATCACAAACTCTGTTTTCTGTTTGCAAGAAGCTGTCCCATTTTCTAAGCACGTGCACTTCAAGGATCTTGTCTGAACCCCTCAGGCCGGGATGTGGGGAACCAGTGCTGGAGCACAATGTCCGTTTTACAGATGTAGCCCAGAGGCTCACAGGATGAGACTCACACATCTGACAAGGCTAGGAGCCAGCACTAGTTTCAGAAGGTCCTGGAGCCCCTTGGGCAGGAGGGGCAGCTAGCCCAGCCACCGAAGTCCTCCTAAAAGAAGTGACCTCTAAGCCCAGTGAGTGCCCAGGAGCAGTCCAGGCCAAGAAGGAAGAATGGAGTTCTGGCCAGAAGCAGCAGATGCCGAGGCTCCCTGCAGCTCAGGGCAGCTGGAACGGGCACATGGAGGGAGGGCCAGCAGCTCCTAAGAGTAACCGCCCCTGTGAGCCCTGCAGGGGAGTCTGGACTTCTGGGGGCGAGGGGGATGTAGGCACAGCTGAACTCAGAGAATGGGAGGGGAGGGGAGGGAGGAAACTCGGTGGAGAGGGGTGATGTTCAGAAGGGAAGAGAGGGGAGCGGCGAGGGGCCAGGTTAGCAGAAGCACCCAGCTCTGGGGTGCAGAAAGTCTGGGTGTGTTAGGGGAAGGGGTCCTCTTTTTTAATTCAAATGGAGACACCACGTTAGCGCTAGTGCTGCAGGGAACCTCATGAGCATTTGAACCTGAGACCCTGTCACAGGGAAAAGTTGCCCCCAGTCTCCTTTTTTAAATTTTTTTAATTAATTAATTTATTTGAATGCATCTGGTCTTAGTTGTGACACGTGGGATATCCATTTTGTCCTGCGGAATCTTTCATTGTGGGGCATAGACTCTCTAGTTGTGGCGCATGGGCTCAGGAGTTGCAGGGCTTAATTCCTCTGAGGCATGTGGGATCTTAGTTTCCTGATCTAGGGTTGAACCTGCGTCCCCTGCATTGCAAGAGAGATTCTTAACCACTGCACCACCAGGGAACTCCTGCCCTCAGTCTCCTGATAGCCTCCTCTCGACTCTGAGCCCTCTTGGGTCTGGTGACCCCATTTGGGACAAGGAAGGGATCTCCTGGGGGCTCTCCCTGAAACTTTTCCCCCAAGAATCAAGAGCCCTGAGTGCCTGTAGTCTCATGCTGGAACCCACAAAATTCCCTTCTCTTATCTGAGCCTCAGTTTCCTCATCTGTCAAATGGACCAGTGTTCTTCCTTCTCTTCTGCACCCATCAGCAGTCCAGCGGCAGTGGCTCCCTGCTGCCTGGATCTCTTAATTCCCCACACCCAGGGGGCCTGTGACCTATGAATGCAGGAAACACCATGTGAAGAGCAAGAACCTACGTTACCTTGTCCCTAAGGCCTTCTTTCTGCCCCAGCTGGCTCAGCTGAGGTCAGGCCCTCTTTGTGGCTGGCACCTCCACTCATCAAGGGGTAGCTCTTGGTTCTCCCACATCTGACAGGCCCCCTTCTCCTCCATGGGGCAGCCAGCAGATGGGAGTGTCCCTGGCCACCTGCCTCTCTCCTTCCCTGCCTCATCCCCACAGCTGTGGCTACACTCCCACCTCAGCCCTGGGCTTCTGCCAACATTGAATTCATGTGACATCTCAGGGGCTCCTGGGTGGGCGGACAGATGGAAGAGGAGGTGCTCCAGGCCCCCACCCTCGTTCTCCCAGGATGCTCCTCTGCCCTCATTTGCAGGTCCCCAGGCAGGCAGGAGGAGAAGGCAATGGCACCCCATTCCAGTACTCTTGCCTGGAAAATCCCATGGATGGAGAAGCCTGGTGGGCTGCAGTCCATGGGGTCGCAAAGAGTCGACAAGACTGAGTGACTTCACTTTCACTTTTCACTTTCATGCATTGGAGAAGGAAATGGCAACCCACTCCAGTATTCTTGCCTGCAGAATCCCAGGGACGGGGTAGCCTGGCAGGCTGCCGTCTATGGGGTCACACAGAGTCGGACATGACTGAAGTGACTTAGCAGCAGCAGCAGGCAGGCAGGACAGAGTCCTTGGGCTGAACTGATGGCAGGACCTCAGAGAGGGGCCAGGTGTGTGATGGGGCCACAGGATGGGCTGGCAGAGGGGGGGTCTGTCGTTACACAGGGGCCCCTGCTTGGCCTCAACAATCTCTGGGAGTGTCAGTGAGCAAAGAGCCCAGAGCAGGAGAGAGCTGGAGCAGGTGACCCTAGCAGACCTCATGGATGGTCAGAGCTTGAGCAGACCTGGCTTGACTCTCTGCTCTTCCACTTCCTAGCTGTGTGACCTAGGACAAGTAATTCTTCTCAGTTCCCTGGTGCAAAATATTAAAAGGAAATAGTGATATCTATTCTAAAGGGTTGCTATCATGCAATAGAACTAATATTTCATAGGTGCTCAATAAATGGCACCATGATTCTTTTTCTTTTTAAGTGATTTGTATATTTCTGGCTGTGCTAGGTCTTTACTGCTGCACTCGGGCTTCCTCGAGTTACGGAGAGAGGGGGATGCTGTCCAGTTACGGTGTGCAGGCTTCTCACTGCGGTGGCGTCTCTTGAGCACAGGTTCTAGGTGCACGGGCTTCAGGAGCTGCTGCACTCTGGCTCAGTAGTTGTGGCTCACGGGCGTGGTTGCTCCGAGGCACATGGAATCTTCCCAGATTAGAGATCAAACCCGTGTCCCCTGCATTGGCAGGCCGAGTCTTATCCACCGTGCCACCAAGGAAGTCCCAGGATGACTCTTTTTATTCCCATGGACAAGTGGAGCCACATAGTACTTTAGTGCACTGGGCTTTGTGACCTCGGACAAATTGCTTCCCTTCTCTGGGCCGTCCATAAAATGAGAGGCTTGGAGGAGAAGAAACCCAAGGCCTCCTTCTGGTATGAGCTTTACAGTTTGTGGCATTCTGGATTCATGAGGGGGAGGCTGTGCTGACTGCATCATTCATGAGCTTCAAGTCCTGGGTCCCTGGGGAGATTTGGAGGTGGGAGGAGAGAGTGGAGAAGAGGAGGAGGAGAGGAAAAGAGTGGGAGAGAGGGGATGAGGAAGAGAGGGTGGGAAGGGGGAAAGGAAAGGGAGAGGAAGAAAGGCATGAGAAGCAGGGGGAAAGAAAGATGGGAGAGTAGAAGGAGGGCAGAGGAAGGAGGAGGGAGGGGGACGGGCAGGGGAATGAGAAGGAAGTTTCAGCTGGGCTGCTCCCTTCTCCTCAGAGGAGACCAAGAATGAGTTAGTTCCCAGGATGCCTGAAGGGTTTCCAGCTTTTGGGAGGTGGGGCAGGGCGGGTTCATCCTAGAGGCTGATGTCCAGAGTCTGGTCCCTGGGGCTGGGGAGGCCCTTCTGGATTCCAGTAATAAACCTTGAGTCACTGCCTACCCTGGCCTAGAGGAAAGCAGGTGAGATGAGATGGTTGGATGGCATCACCGACTTGAAGGACATGAGTTTGGGCAAGCTCCGGGAGTTGGTGATGGACAGGGAAGCCAGGCATGCTGCAGTCCACGGGGTCTCAAAGAGTCAGACACAACTGAGCGACTGAACTGAGAGCCACTGGCCCATAGGCAAGCTATTATTTCCTCCGGAGTGCGCTCAGGATGTGCACATGTGCCCAGGGTGGTCCTTGTCCTTTCTTCGGAGGCCAGGGGGCAGACCGAAAGACAACAGATCAAACAAGGGTAAAGAGCTTTTCTGACTCTTTCCTAGAAGGATCAGAACCTTCCCACTAGGCAAAGGTGGCCACTCCCAGGGGATAGCTGAGACTGGGCAGTCTGGGCAGAAAGGGGGCCGAAGCAGCCAGTCCCAGACCAGGCTCTTTGGCCATGGTCGTGTACTTCCTCCCCTGCTTGGCACTCCTGCTCGCTTTCCTGAATTGTGATTAAACTCAGATGGTAAAGAATCTTCCTGCAATGCAGGAGACCCCATTTCTATCCCTGGGTCAGGAAGATCCCCTTGAGAAGTGATAGGCTACCCACTCCAGTATTCTTGCCTGGAGAATCCCATGGACAGAGGAGCCTGGTGGGCTACAGTTCAAGGGGTAACAAAGAGTTGGACATCACTGGGTGACTAACAGTTTAAGGATGAGAGACCCATGGCCTTAAATGCCACTTTTGAGCTGTGAGTCCTTGAGAAAGTCCCTTCCTTCTCGCAGGCTTAGTTGTCCGCAGGAAAGGGTACCACTGGGAGCACTGAACGCCATACTGTGGGGCCAGGCTCAGTCTACCAGTGCTTAAAGGGCTAAGGAGGGGGTGGAGGCTGAGGTCACAATCTCCTGCCGTCCTCTTGCTTTCTTCACCCTGTTCCTCCTCTGGCCCAGGGCAGCGTGTGTTCATGTTGGGTGCAGGGCCCCACAGAGAGGCTCTCTGCCTACTTCCCTATCCCACCCCACTTTCCAGCTGCCCCTCTGGGAGGCCCATACCCAGTGCATCCTTGGCTGCCTGCATCTCAGCAAACCTCCAAAAATGCTTTGCAGCAGGGGAACGGAGAAAGCAGCATCTTCCTGGAATCTCCCCCAGCATTTAGCACAGGAACTGGTTATGCTGTGTGTCCAGATATGAGCCCTGGAGGAGCAGGGAGCCCCTGGCTGCAGTGAATGGTGGGGACTCAGGGTGGGGGCAGCGGGAAGCTGATGCAGGCTAGATGAATGAACAGGTCTTGGACCCAGAAATAGAAGGTCTGGGTCTCCGGCTGACTCACGAGAGCCTGGGAAACCCTCTTCCTGCTGGGCCACAGGCAGGGGTGGGAAGTCAGGGCCCACAGGGGCTTTGTACCCTATACAATCGCAGCCACTCTTCTGGATAAAGGGGTAAACAAAGGGGCCTTCGGAAGTGGCCACGCTGCTCAGCACCCGGGGAGGCCCCAGGAAGCCAGCTCTCACTTGCCGCCCACCCAGGCATCCTCCCCCCATCCCACCACCCCACCCCGGGGGCCAGCTGGGCCCCAGCCCCCTACAGCCTGGGCAGCTGTGCTGGGAGGAACACCCCCCACACTCTCTGGCCAGGGAGCCTGGAAAGTACCAGAAGAGTCCCCACCAGGAGTGAGTGGAGGAGCTGAAACGCTGCTCTTATCTAGGACACTGCCCGGAACTGGTGACTGATGAGGGTTGAGGGTGGGCTTCAGAAAGGCCTTTAGGCCACTGATGAGGGATGGACCCCCCGAGGGGATGCTGGTTTGCAAACAGGAGGCTTAGAGATAGCCCCTCTTCTGAGCCATCCTCCCCACTAGTCAGTCGTATTTGCAAGAGCCATGTCCTTAGCCAACTGAGTTCTCATATAGGAATATCACGCTGGGGTTCTGGGACTATGGGAAGCACTGCACAAGTGTGCGGATTCAAGGTGCAGCATGCCCAGGCTCTGCAGCTCTGGCTTTGTGATCTCAGTGGACTTCATAACCCATCTCTAAACAGAAACACTGCTTGTAGGATGTAACGTGCATTATGTGAGATGATGGGTATCAGGCCCCAATACATAGAATATGCTCTATAAGTGGCAGCTAATATTTCTTAGGCCCTGTTTGAATGTGGAATGGTTATGAGTTCTAAAAAAGGTGTATCCAATTTTTTTGAATTTTTTTTGCCTTTTGATTCAATATACTGAGAAAGAAATGGAAAGTTGAGGTCAGTTTTCAGAGTGCTTTGGGTTGTGTGTTAAATAGCCATTTGTTCTGGAACACAGAACAGGATTGTAATAAAAGGACATGGACCAGTAAAAAAAAAAAAAACAGCAAAAGTAGTGCTCAGACTAAGGCTTCCAATGATCTGAGTAACAAATGTTGTATATCTGGGTGAAAGTGATAGGGTTCCTTTACAGTATTCACGTGCCCTTTTTAAAATTTTTTATTTTAATTGGAGGGTAATTGCTTTACAATGTTGTGTTGGCTTCTGTTGTGCAACAACATGAAAAGCCATGGGTATACATATGTTCCCTCCCTCTTGAGCCTCCCTCCCACCCATCCCATCCCTCTAGGTTGTCACAGAGCAACAGTTTGAGCTCCCTGAGTCATCCAGAAAATTCCTATTGGCTATCTATTTTACATATGGTAGTATATACATTTCCCTGCTACCATCTCCATTTGTCCCATCCTCTCCTTCCCCTCGTCGTGTCCACAAGTCTTTCTCTGTGTCTGCGTCTCTATTGCTGCCCTGCAAACAGGTTCATCGGTACCATCTTTCTAGATTCTCTGTCTTTTGTTGAGGTGCACGGACTCTCTAGTTGTGGCACACAGGTTCAGTAGTTATAGCGCAAGGGTTTAGTTGCTCCATGGCAGGTGAGATCTTAGTTCCCCACTCAGGGATCAAACTCACATCCCCTGCCTTGCAGGGCCGGTTCGTAGCCATTTGGACCATCAGGGAAGTTGAGAGCCACCTGTTTTTTAGTGGAT
This sequence comes from Budorcas taxicolor, assembly GCF_023091745.1. Taxonomy (NCBI): domain Eukaryota; kingdom Metazoa; phylum Chordata; class Mammalia; order Artiodactyla; family Bovidae; genus Budorcas; species Budorcas taxicolor. The sequence continues at coordinate 23,702,784 of NC_068930.1, read as the reverse complement.
GGAAGACACTTCATCAGCTTTGCTCACTCCCCAGAGGCAGAGCTCCCAGTAAAGTTGTCTCCACCGAGGGCATAGGACCCTCACGAGCCGTCCTGCGGATGCGGCAGCATCTCCCTCATCTGGAAGTGGGTTTCCTAAACTCACGAGTGCACACAGGACTGCCCTTCACAGAGCTCTGGATTCATGAAGGATTTCAGTGGCTTCTCGCTAGCTTGGGAGTTCACAGACAGAATTTCAGAGTGGTGCCAGACAATGCTGATGGGAACTGGGGCACCAGGAGCATCAGAGAGGCCATACATCCTGGCTGTTTGGGGTCCACACATACCCTCCGCCCCGAGTCAGGCCATCTTGTAGCTCAGAGGGTGGTTCTGAATCCACAATGCTTCCTCCCCATCCCTGAGCGCTTGAATGACAACCAGGAGTCCCAGCCCACTCCCCCAGGCCCCTCTCCGTCAGAACTAGGTGTTGGTGGCCTAAGGTGGGCACCCCTGGGTCCCAGTGTACCCTGGGAGTAGGGAGGCCACTGGGCCCCCAAGAGCAGGGGAGGGAAGGCCCTGTTAGCCCCTGTGAGGATGGGACAATGCCCCCCTTTCCCGGCAGCTGGCAGAGCTGCCAGGCCCTGAGTTTCTGAATGCCCATTGCAGCCAGACACTGGACTCTGTTTCCCAGGCAGCCCCGTGCCAGGCCTGCCACCTCCCAGAGAGAAGGAGCCTTTCTTCCCCGTTGGCCAAAGCAAAGGCTCCCAAAAGAGCATCAGCGGCAAGGGGCTGACCTCTGTTCAGAAAGCCGGGGCTTCCCATCCCCCCACCTTGGGAACCTCGGAGCTGCAAAGGGAAGTGAGCCCCCACCTTTGTGCTCCCTCCTGACTCTAAAGCTACAGGATCCCCAGGGCCCCCTGGCTCACCGCCTCTAGCCCCCACCCACCCCTACCTATTCATCTGTGCTCTGAAGGCCTTTCACAAGGCTCATCCTGTTGGCCTTGAAAGGGGCTTGCATTGAAGCATGCTCAGGGCTGTGTTTGGAGGGAGAGATTCCAACTGGAGCTACTGTGCCTGCTTTGAAGGTGCTTCCTCAGTTGCCTCAGTCGCGTCTGACTCTGCCACCCCATGGACTGTAGCCCGGCAGACTCCTCTGTTCATGGAATTTTCCAGGCAAGAATACTGGAGTGAGTTGCCATTTTCTTCTCCAGGGGATCTTCCAGACCCAGGGATCAAACCCGTCTCTTATGTCTCCTGCATTGGCAGGTGGGCTGTTTACAACAAGCCCACCTGGGAAGCTGTGAAGGTAGGGGAGCGCAGACCTAGCGAGGTGGAGGTGACCGATGGGCCCCGGGAAGGGGCATGGAGCGGGTCTCCAGACCCAAGACTGCTGTCCCATGTGGTTCCCAGACTATTTTCTCTAAGGACTCATGCCCCAGCTCCGTGTAAGGGGTGGACCGAGGTGACCTGCAGAGGGCTCGGTCACTGCCATGATTTGCCATCTGCTCCTGACAGCCCAACTTGGATCCATGGATGAGCAAGTGCAGGGCTAGCTGGAACTGTGGAAGGACTGGCAGTCACTAGGTATAGACAGTCTCAGACAAAACGTCAGAGACGTTTTGCTGTGGCTTTTTAGGAAAACCAGGCTGTGGGGTGCCCTCCCACATCAGTCCAACTCTGGGGGAGCCCTGAGCTGGAAAACTAGGGGGCACCAACAGCCTTCTCTGTGAGCGCATCCACTGTGGCATCACCCACCCACACCCCCAGGCCAGGGAGAAGGAGCAGAGATGGAGGAGGCACTGTGTGCCTACCACACATGCGACTCAGGTGCAGACATGCCAAGACCTCACCATTGACAGAACCCTGGAGACACAAAGATGAGAGCCCGCAAACAAGCACACAGTGTGCAACAGTTGTTGGGTCTTCATCAGAGGCACTGTGATGGGTGCCTGATCACTTAATTGTGATCACACAAAGAGACATAAATAGACACACACACACACACACACACTGGAAACCTAAAGACAAACACCCTACAGACTCAGACACAAAAGAGGGACAAACACACCTTCGACCCACAAAGATAAACACCCCCATGGTGTCCCAAGGGATCCAGCCTGGGAGCAGGCAAATACCTTGTCTGCAGAGAACTTGAAAACAATAGTAAAAACAAACCTTCAGGTCTGCTTTTTCCCACCTTGCACTGGCAATTCTTTAACCATGTCAGTGTTAAGATATTCCTTTCCCCTCCCCAAATTATTTTGTTAATTCTAACCTGTTGGATTTTTTTCAGGTGATTTTTGTTGTGGTAAAATACACAAACAGCTGTGTGAAAAAAACAACTGTGGTGTTAGAGAAGACTCTTGCGAGTCCCATGGACTGCAAGGAGATCCAACCAGTCAATCCTAAAGGAAATCAGTCCTGAATATTCATTGGAAAGACTGATGCTAAAGATGAAACTCCAATACTTTGGCCACCTGATGCGAAGAACTGACTCCTTGGAAAAGACCCTGATTCTGGGAAAGATTGCAGGCTGGAGGAGAAGGCTGGGGACGACAGAGGATGAGATGGTTGGATGGTATCACTGACTTGAAGGACATGAGTTTGGGCAAATTCCAGGAGTTGGTGATAGACACGGAGGCCTGGCGTGCTGCAGTCCATGCGGTCACAAAGAGTCGGACACGACTGAGGACTGAGCCGAAAATATACAAAACATGAAATGAACCATTTGTTGTCTTTTATCGTGACTGTTTTAACCATTTTTAAGCGAACACGTCAATGGTATTAAGTACACTCACAACGATGTATAACCATCACCACTGTTTCCAGAACTTCGTCATCCCCATCAGAAACCTTGCACCCATTAAACAACTTCCATTCCCCCTCCCCTGGCCCCTGGTAATCTCTCTCTACTTCCTGTTCCTATGAATGGCCTATTCTCAGTTTCTCATATAAGTGCAATCATGTAACACGCGTCCTTTTGTGTCTTAACCTGTTGACTCTTATACTAAATATGTAGGCTTCAAGTCGGGCTTTCCTGGTGGCTCAGCAGTAAAGAATCTGCCTGCAATGCAGAAGATCCGGGTTCAATCCCTGGACTGGGAAGATCCCTTGGAGGAGGGCAAGGCAACCCACTCCAGTATTCCTGCCTGGAGAATCCCATGGACAGAGGAGCCTGGCAGGCTGCAGTCCCTGGGGTCGCACAGAGTCAGACACGACTGAAGCGACTAAGCAGCAGCAGCAGCAAGCTTCAAGTCAGCACATTTTTATTAACTAATTCTGTGTTCTGTATGGAAGTTAATCCCAACAAGTCCCAGATCCACACAACACGGTTGACCCCACATTCAGTTCTGGTGTTTGAAATCAACTGTTTTCAGGTGCAGTTCGTGTCTCCAAGCCCTAGGCTCTGTGATGGCGAAGCTGTAGACACAGATTTGAATTTCTTAGTTTTATTAGTATTTAAAACAATGAATCAAAATGTGAGTTGTGAGACCATAATAATTTTGTTAGGAAAGTGTGGATTTCCGATTTTATGGGAAATATTTCACTGAATTTGAACAGTCTGTTTAGAATTAAAGTCTCTTCTTTTAAAATTGTTAGTCTTTTATTCTGATTTAATTCTAAGGTAATTGTATTCATTATTGAGATAGACCAGTATATTTTAAAAAATATAATTTAAGAAGTATGTATCCACTTTTCCATTTTTTGTACTATAATAATTATTGCATTTTAATTTTATTTTTGAAATGACATGAATTTATATACAAAATTCAGTCAAAAGAAAATTTTGGCTGCCTGCCATTTATTCATTGTTATTCATTGCATGGTCGTTACTGCTCGTAATTTTGTCTTGTAGAGGAGGAGTGGTGTTAAGCATCGGCTCAGCCTATATGCTAGCTACACCCTGAAACAGACAACTACACCATAGACATATTGTCCCTCTCTCCTCTCTCTCCTTCCCTCCTTCTCTCTCCTTCCCTCTCTGCTAAGTGCCCAAAACCAAAGATCATGCGGTACACAGATCTCCTTAGCGGACAGCAAACCCCATGATGGAAAGGTGGGTCACTTGCCCCCGCCTCGGTTCGGCCCAGGTTGAGCGCTGCCGTTGGGCAAGGTGGGGTCTGGAGTGGACGGGCGAGAGAGCGCCTCCGGCTTGGACGGGAGAGGACGCCTGAAGCCAGGGAAACCTCCGCCCCTAGCCCCAAGGTCCCATTGCTGATGCACTTCCGAGGTCTACCACGAGGTGCCGCTGTAGCAAAGCGATCCCCACCTATCCGCCCCTTCCGAACCCACTGGGCAACGCTTGCGGAGGGAGCACCCTCTCTGTGCCAGGCCTCGTGCCCGGATCTCGGGGTTCCGGATAAGTAAGGTACCGCCTCTTGTCCCGGAGCATCGCACAACCTGGCGTCAGTGGTGCCAGTCGCGGGCGCTGTCTGCGCACATAGGCAGGAGCGACATCGCCGGTCAGAACGTGCCTGTGTAACCGGGGAAACTGAACCTTGAGGAACAGTAGGAAGAGCCGGGAGCAGGGGAAGGGTGCTCCGAGTGGAGGCGGAGGTGTGCACAGGCCTGGAGGTGATCGAGGGCAGAGGGGAGCGGTCAGCAGAAGGATTGGTCGCTGAGTGCTTTTCATTTCAGTTTAATTCAGTTCAGTTGCTCAGTCGTGTCCGACTCTTTGCAACCCCATGGATTGTAGCACGCCAGGCCTCCCTGTCCATCAACAACTCCCGGAGTCTACCCAAATTCATGTCCATTGAGTCGGTGGTGCCATCCAACCATCTCATCCTCTGTTGTCCCCTTCTCCTCCCACCGTCAATCTTTCCCAGCATTAGGGTGTTTTTCAAATGAGGCAGTTCTTCGAATCAGGTGGCCAAAGTATTGGAGTTTCAGCTTCAGCATCAGTCTTTCCAATGAATATTCAGGACTGATTTCCTTTAGGATTGACTGGTTGGATCTCCTAGCAGTCCAAGGAACTCAAGAGTCTTCTCCAACACCACAGTGCTTTTAATCCCAGCCTAAAGAGTTTGGGCTTTACCAGGTAGGACTCTAGGAAGCCGCAAAAAGGTCGGGTTGGAGGTACACTTAGAAAAATATCCTGCTGTTATTTGTATTTTTTTAAGAAAAGAAGCAGCTGCAAATATAAAGAGTAGGCACACATACACTCCTGAGTATTCACAGAATTTATCCCAAAGATATACAACAATGATAGACATTAGTTTCTTCTGGGAGTGAGACTGGGGGCTGGGCACAGGGGTGGGATGGAAATCTTCTCTGTGTGTATTAGTATTGAATTTTGAGCCATGTGAATGAATCACTTTTCTGAAAAATAAAAATTATTAAATTGAAGATTATAAAGTCTTTATAATTAAAAACAGATCACGGGGCTTCCCTGGTAGCTCAGCACTGAAGAATCCACTTGCCAGTGAAGGAGAGCCAGGTTTAATCCCTGGTCTGGGAAGATCCCACGTGCCTTGGAGCAACTAAGCCTGTGCACCACAGCTATTGAGCCAGTGCTCTGGAGCCCGGGAACTGCAAATACTGAAGCTCCTAGGCTTCAGTAGTTGCCTAGAGTCCATGCCCAGCAATAAGAGAAGCCACTGCAATGAACAGCCCTATCACCACAACTTGGAGAAGGTGATGGCACCCCACTCCAGTACTCTTGCCTGGAAAATCCCATGGATGGAGGAGCCTGGTAGGCTGCAGTCCATGGGGTCGTGAAGAGTCGGACACGACTGAGCAACTTCACTTTCACTTTTCACTTTCATGCATTGGAGAAGGCAATGGCAGCCCACTCCAGTGTTCTTGCCTGGAGAATCCCAGGGACAGAGAAGCCTGGTGAGCTGCCGTCTATGGGGTCACACAGAATCGGACACAACTGAAGCGACTTAGCAGCAGCACCACCACAACTAGAGAGTTGCCCCCTGCTGGCCACAACTGGAGAAAAGCTCGAACAACAGTGAAGACCCAGCACAACCAAAATTAATTAATTAAAATTTTAAAAGATCACTTTGGCTATGTTGAGTAGGACAAGTTACAGAGACAGAGACTGGAGGCAGAGAGAATGGCAGAAGACTGCGCACTGGGCCTGATGAGATGGAGGAGGCCTGGGCCGGGCTGCGGGTGGGAGTGAGTGCAAGGCTGGGGGCTCCAGCTTGGCAACAGGCACAGAGTTCAGTTTATCAGCTTTTATATAGCTACAAAAAAAGGGAAGGGGGCATGAAAAGAAGAATATACTGCTTTTTAAAAAATCTTTATTGAACGTGTTATAATATGGCTTCTTTTTTTTAATGTTGTTTTGGTTTTCTGACCACAAATCTTATTGGATCTTAGCCCCTTGACCAGGGATTGAACTCATACATACGCCCTGCAATGGAAGGTGAAGTCTTAACCACTGGACCAGCAGGATAACCCCTAAAGTATTGCTTTTTAAAAGAAAACTACAACATCCAAATGAACAAATGTTTAGGTGTCTGTAGAATGGAACTAGTGCCAACCAGCCAATTTACTCATAAAGTAAATTATGTTCAATGTGAGTGCATGTTAATAGGTTTGATAAGTGGGGGGAAGGGATGCCCAGTGGGAGCCTTGTGGGACCTGACTCCATCCCATACCTCCAGGGTATGCAGTTAGCTGCAGCACCGGGACCGACCTCGGCTCCTCGGCCTCCCAGTCCTCGATGGGCTCCCCTTGACTGCATTGATGCCCTGCACGAAACTGTTAGTCGCTCAGTGGTGTCCAACTCTTTGTGACCCCATGGATTGTAGCCTGCCAGGCTGCTCTGTCCATGGAATTCTCCAGGTGAGAACACTGGAGTAGGTTGTCTTTTCCTTCTCCAGGGGATCTTCCTCATCCAGGGATTGAACCCAGGTCTCCTGCATTACAGGTGGATTCTTTACCACCTGAGCCACCAGGGAAGCCCTAGAATGTCTCTGAACAGATACAAAGGAAACTGGTGTCAGTAGTTGCCACTGGAGTGGGGAACCAAGGGTTGGGGAACCAGGTAGGAAACTCACCTTTTCTGTCTACCCTTTGTACAGATGGTATATTTTACAATGTGCTTAAAAAAAAAATCAGGAAGAAAACAAAACATCCTAGATAAACATCCAAGATACCTTGTTATCCGAAGCGATAAATTTAGATTTCAAAATCGTAGGTACAATATGACCCCTATTTTTGTAGAGAAAAATGTACACTGTATCTCAGTGTACAGCAAAGTGTTGCACTGTGTGCTATTTTAACTTAGTTTTATTTGACATTCTCCTGATAAAAATTCAAACAGTAGAAAAGAGGATAAATATAAAAATATACCTCCCCCTCCTGCTTCCCTCAGTTCAGCTCCCTGTTGCCTCTGCTCAGCTCATCTTACCAAAAGCATTAACAGTTATTAAGTCTGTGGGCAGGACTGCAGGGGATATTTTCTTTTTTGTGCTTTTCTGAAAGTTCCAGTGTCTCTCATTAAGCATCAGTTCAGTCAGTTCAGTCGCTCAGTCATGTCCAACTCTTTGTGACCCCATGAATCGCAGCACGCCAGGCCTCCCTGTCCATCTCTATCTCCCGGAGTTCACTCAAACTCACGTCCATCAAATCGGTGATGCCATCCACCATCTCATCCTCTGTCATCCCCTTTTCCTCCTGCCCCCAATCCCTCCCAGCATCAGAGTCTTTTCAATAAGCATATATGCTGCTAAATCACTTCAGTCATGTCTGACTCTATGTGGACTGTAGCATGCCTGGCTTCTCTATCCATGGGGATTCTCTAAGCAAGAATACTAGAGTGGGTCACCATGCCCTCCTCCAGGGGATGTTCTCCATCCACGGATTGAACCCAAGTCTCTTATGTCTCCTGAATTGGCAGGCGAGTTCTTTACCACTAGTACCACCTGGGAAGCCCCAAGCATATATATTACTATGGAAATAAGAAAAAATACATACATTTCTAAAGTGCTCAGAATTAAGTGAGGCCTGCCTCGGACTTTGCTGGTGGTCCAGTGGCTAAGGCTCCAGCCCGCAAAGAAGGGGGCTCGGGGTCCATGCCTAGTCAAGGAACTAGATCCCACGTGCTGCAAGGAAGATGGAAGACCCCACATGCCACAACTAAGGGTTTGTTTTCACATGCCCCAACTGAAGACTCCTCATGCTGAAACTCAGAGACTCCATGTGCTGCAACGAAGACCCAGCATAGCCACAAAAATTAAGAAATATTTTTTAAAATAATAATATAATTTTTTAAAAGTGAAGTCTCTCTTCCTTCCTTCCCTCCTTCTCAACTCTGGAGAAACAGGCTTGGAGCTCCTCCACCATTGTTTCCATCCACACCAACCTCCCTCACTTTTCTAAGTTCCTGGAAAGGCTTCCAGCTCCATTTTAAATAAAATCCTCCTTCTTCACCTCCTGCTCAGGCCTCATAGTCTCTACCCTCCCCTCCATCCTTGAACCTCAGCCACCCAGACCTCCTTTCAGATGCAGAGCAGAACCAGGGGAAAGAAACTTGTTGATTTTCTCGAGGGACTGAACCCAAGAATTCTGTCTTGTTCATTCTCAAGAGATTCTCCAGAAATGGATCCGAAACACAGAAAGCCATAAGGGGAAGCAGCCTTAAGACTCCTCTTTCACGAGATCTCGAGATCTCGTGTTAAAAACAACAGGCCTTGTTAAAACCGCACCTTAATGAGGCTCCTTCCAGGCCTAATTGTCACCATGGCAATGACCCCTAGCGGCCATCTTTAATTAACTCCGAGTCAGAGTCACCGAATGAACTCCTCCAGTAAATTGCCCGCCAGCCCAGGCAGTCACGTGGCCCCTCCTCTGTCCTTTGGCCTCCGGCACAGGTGATGGGGCAGAAAATTCTCAGCCCTGGCTTTCCTGTCTGTTTCCTGACTACCTGACAAGGTCAGGGGAGGGGCTTAGATCCATGATAATACTAGTAATAATAATAATCATAGAAATGATAAGAGCTACAATGCTAAGATAATGTGCATTATCTCCTGAAAGATTTATTTTTGGCTGTTCTGGGTCTTCCTTGCAGTGCATGGACTTTCTCTAGTTGTGATGGGGGGTACTCTTCCTTGCGGTGCGTGGGCTGCTCGTTGTGGTGGCTTCTCTTGTTGTGGAGCATGGGCTCTGGGCGTGCGGGCTTCAGTAGTGGCTCACGGGCTCCGTTGCTCCATGGTACATGAGATCTTCCCAGACCAGGGACTGAACCTGAGTCCTCTGCACTGGCAGGCAGATTCTTAACCACTGGACCATCAGGGAAGCCCTGCATTATTTCTTCAGAGTAATCCTATGAGGATTGCAGTATGACCACCCACCTTTTTCCAGATGCGGAAACGGATGCACAGAGAGACTCAGCCAGTAAGTGGCAGAGCTGAGATGTAAACACAGACTCTAGAGCCACCCTTGGAATCCTCCCACTGGAGATGAAGTTCACAGGGTCATCTGCTTCTCTTAAGCACAATAAATATCTGAGGTTTCCTGTCTACTGCTTTGCAGAGGTGTGATCTTGAGCCACTGGGTTCACATCTCTGAGCTTGATTCCTCATCTAGAAGAGGAAGGGGGATTCAAGTGGGTCAGGGGGTTGCAGCCTGAACAGCCTCATCAGTTCTGTTCAGTAATGACTCCCAACTCCATCAGAACCTTCCTGTTGTCTTTACCCTGGTGTGATTTCAGAAGCAAGATGCCACAAAGGTCAAGAAATAATAAATGTGATCATCTGTGCAAAGCCCCGAGCCCAGTGCCTGCCCATAGTAAGCGTTCAGTGAAAATTAGCTGTTACTGTTTCACTAAGTGAATTAAGTGGTCTCAGCTGTCCAAATGTGGTGATGGCCCTGAGAAAGACCTCCTCCAGGATAGGGCTAACAGTCGGGAACATGGGGGAAAAAGAAGCCGTGGAGATGGCGCCGCAGTCACCCGTTTTAGGGTGGGTGGGTGAAAGGCTCGGGCAGCTATGGGAGAACACACTGGAAGAGCACAATATAGCTGTGGACCAAAGATGAGAGCCACCATCTTGCCCTGGCCTTGCCCCTAAACATGCTTCCGCCAGCCTAACCAGAGCAGGTCCAGAGACCCATCCACTGAGGCACATTCCAGCCAGAAGAAAGCTGTAGAGGTTAACAGGCACTTTCCCTCCCACCAGAAACACTCCCTGGACCATGCACAGGATACTTCTGCTTACACCCAATTGGCCAAAATTCAATCACATGCTCATTCCTAACCCCAAGACAGGCTGAAAGTAGAGTCTTCCTTTTGGGTGTGCAGGGGGAAATGGAGACAACCCAGGCTTTGCCACAAACCTTCAAGTTCTTCACACCACTCCGAGTAATATTTCTAAACTAAAATTTCTGACCATGTCTAAATCCTAAAGACAGTATCTCCCTGCTGTCTTTAACATGAGCTCCAAATGTACAAGCATGAGTTGTAAAGTCCTGCTGGATCCAACTTCATTACTTCCCACTGACCCTTCATCCTAGCTACTCTGGACCACTGGCCTTCTCTAAATCAGCCGTGCTTCCGTGATTCTACCCCTGTGCCCAGGCTTGGAATGCCATTTTCTCTCATCTTCATTTAGTTAGATGATTACCTCCTCTCTAGAGATTTCCAGGGTCAGAGAGGAAGGGGTGAGCAGGACAGAAAGGAAAGGCTGTGCCTTCAGACACAGGCTGGAGAAGGAAAAGGAAGTCTGCTGTCCAGGGCTAACGTGGGGCCTGATCTGGAGGTACAGCAGCCTTACATGTGCAGCAGGTGGCAAGCTGGGGCTATCCTTGAGTCTATGAGATGAGAAAAGTTTATGGGTTCTAATTAGTTCTTGTGACCTCATTTGACAGATGAGAAAACTGAGACCCAGGACTTCCCTGGTGGTCCAATGGCAAAGACTCTATGCTCCCTAGACTGGGGGACAGGGTTTGATCCCTGATCAAGGAACTAGATCCCACATGCAATAACTAAGACTCAGTGCAGCTAAATTTAAAAAAAAAATAGAAAAAACTGAGACCTGAAGACAGGCAGTAACTTGCCCAAGGTCACACACAGAGGCATACCATCGGTGCCCATACCACACTTGTATTACTAGGTTTAGCCTGCATTTGGGTGTTTTATGGGACAAGGGGGCAGTCTTGGGGGCATCATGCCAGGAGGTGTGGTTCATAAAGGGGCTAAATGGGCAGGGGGTACCCAGAGGTCCAGTCTCTCAGTTGCAACGTTGGCAGCCCCAGAAAGACACACACACACACACACACACACACACACACACACACCCTGGGGCCTGGGACCTGCATTTGTCTGTCACTATATAGACACTTTCAATCTCTGTTTCCTTCTTAAGGTATTATTCCCCAGACCTCAAGGATACCACTTTCTTGTTCTCCTCCTACTCAAAGACTCTCCCTTTTGGTTTGTTTTACTGATTCTCATCTTCCTCCTCTCAAAATATCCCAGTGTTCAGCTCCTAGAACAATTTTTTTTTCTTTCTACACTCACTCCCTAGTATTCTCATCTTGCCTTGTAGTTCTAAATAAGACCTATAAGGTAACAACTTCCAGATTTAAAATTCCAGCCTGGACCTTTCCCCTGAATGCCATGCTTATAAGTCTAGTTGCCTATGGGACCTTTCCCCCACCCAACTATCTGATAGGCCTCTCAGACTTAACATGTCCAGAATCAAGCTATCTTTTTTTTTTTTCCCCAGTGGCACCACTTGTGGGTTGTGGAATCTTAGTTCACTGACCAGGGACTGAACCCAGGCCCTTGGCAGTGAAAGCATGGAATCCTAACCACTGGATCACCGGGGAATTCCCAAGCTGATATGTTGTTGTGTTTTGCGACCCAGCTTTTTGCGACCCCATGGACTGCAGCACGCAAGGCTCCTCTGTCCTCCAGTATCTCCCAGAGTTTGCTCAAATTCATGTCCATCGAGTCGGTGATGTTATCTAACCATCTCATCCTCTGCCACCCCTCCCCCTTTTACCTTCAATCTTTCCTAGCATTAGGATCTTTCCCAATGAGTGGCTCTTTGTGTCAGGTGGCCAGAGTACTGGAGTTTCAGTATCAGTCCTTCCAATGAATATTGAGGGCTGATTTCCTTTAGGCTTTACTGGTTTGATCTCAAGCTGATATCCTCATCCCCCAGGTTCTGCTCCTCCTTCTGTCATCTCAGTTTAGGAAATAGAAGCCTTATCCTTTTAGGAGATCAGATAAAATCCCTGTGATCATCCTTGATTCCACTATTTCTTTCACACCCCACCTCCAGTCCCTCAGCAAATCATAGCAATTTTGTCTTCAAAATAAATGAGCAATAAGCCAATTCTCACCTATCTCCACTATCCTCACAGGTGTTTAAGGTGGGAGAAGTAGGCAGGGCCTAGAATATTGAAAGAAAGGAGAGGTCTCTTGGCTGTAGCAAGAACATTTAAGTTTTACTCTGAACTATATGGGAGATCATTGAAAGGTTTTAAATATGATGAGATCTGCCTCTTAAAAAAAACTTCCTTAGGTACTGAGTGGGGAATGAATCAAGGGGGCCAAACTGGAAGCAGTGAGACCCGTTAGGTAGCTATCGAGGTTTGGTGGCAAGATGATAATGGTGTGCATTACCTTCCTTACATGAAGAATCCCCCACCTCAATTCCCTAGGGAGGAGCCAGTCTCAGAGGCTGGAAGGCGGGCCAGGGTGTGGCTGAACCAGCTCACTCTGTGGGTGAACCCAGCAGAGGCGGTCTGTGTTTCAGCACCACTGCGTGGACAGCTCCTGCCCCATCCTCAGAACTGGTAGCCTCGGGGTTCAGCCCTCTCCCAGCGCCCTACGTTGAGGCCTGAGGCCGGTAGCTAGGGGAAGTGGCCCTGAACTGGGCTTAGGTGAACATCATTCCTTTGGAAACTCCGTTTGCTACACTCTAAAATGGAGGTGATAACACCGTCACTCCACACCACAAGGCTGCTGCAAGGGCCAACGAGTCCACTACTCAAGGACTCGGCACCAGTGGATGCGGCTGCCTGGAGTGTCTGCACAGGCTTGGAGTTCATTTCCCTGACTTGAGAATTTAAAATGAAGCTGAATCTTCCCTTGAGGGAAGGAGCTGTTGGAAACCTAATCTGGGGTGTTTCCCGGGGAAGTTCCTGGTCTCCTACACCATTGTGTCACGTCGCTGCTGACAAAGCTCCAGATAACTAACTGCTGCTCTGAGAACTGGACAATCAATCTGAATTGTTTCAGGCACAGTGCAGATTTTCTCCCTCCAATAGCAGTTTCTCCAGGATGAAATGGCATGAGTTAGGGATCCCATTTCTGCCCTTCCCTTTGCTGGGCTCTAACCAAATCTAGTTTCTCTCAATGTGCTTGAACTGGTTTGGTTTTTTTATTTGGAGATTGGCAGAATTCCTTTTCATGGAGTTGGTGTGCATGACTTGGGGTCAGCAGACCAAAGGGACTGTGCTGTGCTGACTCAGGCGATCACAAAGACACAGTCTTGCTGGATCAGGGAAGACAAGAGGGACTGCAAGATTTCCCTCCTGAAATGGGGTTTTCATTTCAGAAACTGTTTTCCTCCCCACAGAGGAGCTATCTCTGAGCTTCCCTGAGGGATAAGGGAGCAGAGAGTCAGACTCTAGCCTTAGGTTTACTGGCAAACTACAGCGGGAGCCAAACTGGCATCTGGAATGGCCCCACACTGCTAATCCTGCATCAGTCTGGCTCTTCAGTCTTATCTGCCACTGCCCAAGTCCACACAGTCACCTGGCCACCCACTTCCCCCTTTCTCCTTCCCTTCCCTCCGGAGTGAGGCCCAGAAGTCCTCTAGGAGCCTCCCCACACTTTGAGAGGGCTCAGTCTTTAGGCCTGCCAGTCTCCAAGAAGACCAGGGCTTAAGTGTCTCAACCTCAGAACCATCCTGCCCCCAGGAGAAAATGAGGTGGATATGGAAGTGGGGAGGTAGCTGGGAGCAGGTATCTTGGTGTGAAAAGGTAGCCAGACTGAGAGTTCGTTCAAACTCCAGCTCCTTCTCTTTTTGCTCACTCACTAGGTGACCTTGGGCAAGTCCCTTTTCATTTTACTGCTCGTAGCCTCGGTTTGCCCAACTGTGAAATGGGATGAATGTGGTTCCTCCCAGGGAGCTACCATCAGGAGTCACTGAGATAAAGTAAGCCTTTTACCACAGCCCCAATGACTCATTAAAATGTGGGTGCCCTCCAGAAAGCGAAGTGCCTGAGGAGAATCTCAGAGTTAAGGGAGACTTCCCTCACCCCAACTAGTTCATTTCCTAGTATCTCTCCAGATCTCTGTGACGCCCATTGAGGACTAGGCAGACATGTTCACATTTACTTTACAGATGGGAAAAGTGAGGCCCTGGAGATGACCTACTCTGTCTAGGATCCCGCTCTGGCTCCTCTGACCAAGACTCAAGATGAAGGGCAATGTTCACCCTGAGCCAGAGTTACCTTAAGTTCCTCTCCTCACTTCCAGGGGCTCCAGAACCCCATTTCAGAAACTTGTAAAGGAACTTGGGAACGACTGCTCCTTCATCTTTAAATGAAGAGAAAAAGACTCCTTAGATGAGCATGAGGATTAAATTAGATAAAAATGCAGCAATGCGTCCAGGATTTACAGACGCCCCAAAGGAACCCACATTTCCGCCCTCCCCCTCCCCCGCCGCAAGGGGCTGATGTTTTGGCTCCAAAGAGTTTATAAATGGAAACGAGTGGCTTCACCACTCCAACTCAAGTTCCCTTGGAACCCCTGAGAGGGCAGGAGCCACGCTTCAGACGAGTCGGTGGAGGGGCGGGGCAACAGGCACGCGCGAGGAGCCCCTAGGGCCGGCGAGGCCGCCCACACCTGCTCTGGAGTCGCTGGCTCTGACTCGTTCCTTGGGCCCTTGGGCGAGCAGGAAGCTGAGCAGAGGCATCGGAGACGGGTCCCCCGCTCCCACCCCTACTTCAGATTCCGGTGCCAGATTCTCATCCTCAACCCTCGGGGCAGGATATCCTGAGGTTGGAGAACCCTCCTGCGGTGGGGAGAGAAGAAAACCATCCTCGGTCATTCGTTTCTCAGTGTCTGACGCCCGCATTTTCAAAGCCCAGACTCAAACTGGTTTTTAATTAGCCGCGATGATGGATTGTCAGCAGCTCTGATATTTTAAAATACCTTTAAAAACAACTATTACGTAGATAGATATGCATATATACATACCAGGACTCCAGAATTAGCTCTTCTCTCAGCTGCGGACCGCCACCGCGGGGTAGCGGCGGAGAAAACAGCGCGGCAGGAAGTGGAACGCAGAGTGTCACGGTCAAGGCCAGATCGCACGTGGTAGCCCCGCCTGGTGCCAAAGGGGCTCAGGTTTTACCCCTTCCCAGGTCTGCCCAGGGGTGGCTTGAAGGGCTGGGGGAAGGATACGGTTTTTACTTCCAAAATGCCCGGAAGGAGGCCCTGGCACCCACGCCTCCCAAGTCACAAAGTCTCCCCGAGACTTTAAGCGAGAAGTACAGGGTGCTTACTCCGTCCGAGCTGGGAGCTGAGGGCGCAGCGGTGAAGCACCAGCGCGGGTCGCCACCAACTGGGCTTCCCTGGCCCAAGCTGGTGCAGGACCCAAACCCGGGACCCTCGCACTCAAGAAATCTGGCCTCCACGTCAGAGGTCTTTCCAAGTAAGGCGCCACACGGCTCTACATGAACCCCCAGTTTCCCGGCTATCCGACAGCTGCTGCCCTGGCAGCTGCCCAGCCCACAGTGGGTGCTCCGTCGAGCGTAATTCTTGCAGGAACCCGCCATGCTCCTGCGATTCGGACTCCCCCTGCTGGCGCCCTAGGTAACGACCTGAGCGCTCACCGGCGGCGAAAACTGGAAAGCTTGTTTTTTTGTAAGCTAGGGGTTCCTCCAAACGTTGTCTACCAACCCCGACCCCAGCCCCGCCTCCCGCCAAAGTTACACAGGAGAAGATTCCGGGAAGATCTTCTGTTCCTACAACTTATCCTAAATGCAAACAAAATAAAGAATGCATTCATCTACCCAACAAGTATGTTCTGAGCACTCTAAGATTGACCACCTTGAGTGGGTAGTTGTTTCTTTCTCCAGGGGCTTTTCCTAACCCAGGGATCGAACTAGTGTTCTCGCATTGCGGGCGGGTTCTTTACCAGCTGAGCCACCAGGGAAGCCCAAGAATACTGGGAGCACTCTAAGATTAACCAGCTTGAGTGGATAGCTGTTTCCTTCTCCAGGGAATCTTCCCAATCAAGGAATTGAACCGGGGTTTCCTGCATTGCAGGCAGGTTTTTCACCTGCTGATCTACCAGAGAAGGCAGATTGCTTACTAGCTGAGCAACCAGGTTAACCACCTTGGCTAACACTAATTGAGTGCTTACTGCATGCAAGACATTGTTGGGCTCTTCTACATGTGTTGGTTCATTAAACCCTCACAACAGCGGTAGCAGGATGGCACTGTTATTATCTCCACTTTACAGTTGAAGACATTCAGGCTCCAAGACATGTGTCCAAGGTCACACATAGCTGGTAAATGGCTTTGAATTTAGGCTGTCCCCAGTGCCCAGGCCATCAGCCAACACATTACATATGGGACACTGTGGTTTAAAAATAAAAAAAAAACATTGGAATTGGCTTCAAAGCATCTTGTTCTCTAATTTCCCTGGATAATTTCTCCTAGAAAGAGAAACAGATGAATGTTTCATCTAGAGAGAGACATAAGGGTTTTCTTGGTCACTTCCTGGGTATGTGTTTCCTTGTGGCAACAAAATAAGATGGTTTCCCCACATTTCAAAGGAAAAGTAAATTTAAAAAAAATTTTTTTTCCCAAAACATGTAACTCACTAGCAGTTTTAAGATCCCCATTTATTCCTTCAAAATTGTACTTCCTTTCCAGAAGGGAAGAGAATGAGGCTTAATAAAATTCAGTAGCCCATTCCTCATTTCTAAGATGAGCCAGGAACCATGAAGGAAACTGACCTGTCACTGTCTCAAAGTGGACCTGTCATACCCTTCCTGAGCCTCTCCTTTGTTCCTGGGGGCTGGCAATGGGCCCCGGTAAAATTACACTGTACAGAGTTGAGTTAGAGAATGACTACCCACCATGGAGAGAGTTTCACGGTGAGAAAGCCCAAGGCCGTTAGAGTAGAGAGAGGCCTTGGATACCAGTGACTCTATCATTTATCCGACACAGGGACTTAAATGTGCCACAGCTGTACCTTAGGCACATGACATAAAATGGGCCATTCCAGTCCCTGATACTGATATTCCAATTTGGAAACTAGAAACTCATTTCACCGCCTTCTACTCAGCCCCAGGTCATGCCTATACACTGCCCCAGGCCCAAAGATTGTGTGTGGTTGCCCCTTTTAAGTGGAATAGGAAATGGCAACCCATCCAGTGTTCTTGTCTGGAGAAGTCCATGGTCAGAGAGAGCCTGGTGGGCTACAGTCCATGGGGTCACATAGTCAGACAAGATTGACCAACTGAGCATGCATGCATACACGCCCCTTTTAAGACTCTAAGGTTTTTAATTTATTTATTTTTATTTTTGGCCCTGCTGGATTTTTTTTTTTTTTTTTCGCTGCACACAGGCTTTCTCTAGTTGTGGTGAGTGGGGGCTACTCTCCAGTTTCGGTGCGAGGGCTTCTCATTGCAGTGGCTTCTCTTGTTTCAGAGCATGGGCTGTAGGACTCATGGGCTTCAGTAGCTGTGCTCCTGGGCTCTAGAGTGCAGGCTCAGTAGCCGGTGCACCGGTTTAGCTGCCCCTCAGCATGTGCGATCTTCCTGGACCAGGGATCTAACTGGTGTCCCCTGTACTGGCAGGCAGATTCTTAACCACTGGACCATTAGGGAAGTCCAAGACTCCTTAAGTTGTTTTGAAGACGGGTTTGTATGTTACTCATCATTGTACTCTGAGCTCTGAGCTCAGGATCTGACACAGAAGTACAGGTGGCGCTGAACTATTAATAAACAAATTCCCCCAAAGCATCCCTGACTGGTGATCATCTTGTCCCTATTTGAATCCTCCTGGAAATGGGGCACTCACTACTTCTCCATGGGAGTGCTTCCCCTGTGAGTCAGTTGGTAGGTTGTGTTCTTCCTTTTGTAGCTCCCTAGACCTAGTATCACCCACTGAGCCTTTCCCAAGACCTTTGAAAAGCTACTGATTGTATTGGAGCCCAGTTGGAAGGGGAAAACTGGAAAGGGGAGATTTCTCTTTCCATGGGGAAACCCACCTGAACCCCAGAGGAGAATCCAGCCCATGCAGAAGTTGAATTCACATACAATGGGTAGTTTGTTGGGGCTTACTCTTGAAACTCTCCTGCATGTCTGGTCATGAGTGTCTGGGAGAGACTGGCATGGCAATGCTAAAATGACGCTGTAATGGCATTTCAGATCCAGAGTATTTTCCTGTATTTTCACATCAGTGTGAGCTAAAGGAAGTGCATGTGTCCACACATGTGTGTGCATGACAGTCTCTGTACCTGAACACAGAGATTCATTCTTGGATTTCCATCTAGGCTAGGCAGGATCCAAGAACATGACCAGAAACAAGCCTATATTCTGGGGAGGGAAGGGGTGTGGCATCACCACAGTGTGCACAAGCTGGTTGATGCCCTGCTGTTGCTGCTGCTGCTAAGTCGCTTCAGTCGTGTCCGACTCTGTGGGACCCCATAGACGGCAGCCCACCAGGCTCCTCCGTCCCTGGGATTCTCCAGGCAAGAACACTGGAGTGGGTTGCCATTTCCTTCTCCAATGCATGAAAGTGAAAAGTGAAAGTGAAGTCACTGAGTCGTGTCCAACTCTCATCGACCCCATGGACTGCAGCCTACCAGGCTCCTCCGTCCATGGGATTTTCCAGGCAAGAGTACTGGAGTGGGGTGCCATTGCCTTCTCTGGTTGATGCCCTAGAGCCAGAGAAAAAATGGGGTCTGGAAAACTCCAGGGGCATATACGCACGTATGTATGAGTGTATAAGGGGCTTCCCTGGTGGCTTAGCAGTAAAGAATCTGCCTGTCAAAGAGACAGGGGTTTGATCCCTAGGTTGGGAAGATCCCTTGCAGAAGGGAATGGCAACCCACTCCAGTATTCTTGCCTGGGAAATCCCATGGACAGAGGAGACTGGTGGGCTACAGTCCATGGGGTCACAAAGAGTCAGATACGACTTAGCGATTAAACAGCAGCATGAGTGTATAAGACTGTGTGTGTGTGTTCACAAACAAACCCATCTGGGTGGATAGTGTGAATGTGTAAAGACAAAGACAAATTGGTTCTACGTCTGGGTGACAGTGCATGTGGTATGTGAGTATATTTACAAGCATTTCTAACCTGGTTTTATGACAATTGTCATTTTGTAGCTGAGCGTGTATGTATGCATGTATGCATGTGTGTATATGTGTTTATAATGTAATCCCAAGACTATATATGAATGACTAGGGGTGTTTGTGTATTTAGATACAAAACCATATTTCAGCCAGGGTCTGAATGATTCTGTATGCCTGTGCGTTTTTCCTGCACACCCCAGCGTGTTCCATATTCCCCAGCCTCACAGACATACGTGGATGTTCTGACTAGAGGCTGAGCCTAGGCAGGTCCCCAGGTGGGCTGAGCATGTAGGAGAGTAAGTATGGGTGGCTGCTGTTTACGGGCAACCTCACAGAGGCTTTGTCTGATGCCCACTCCCCATGGCCCCTAAATTCCTCACCCTGGCAGGACATAGGCTGTCCTTCCTTCCAGAACGTCTTCCCCCAAGGAGTCCCTTTAACTCGTAGCTCCTTTCCCGGTCAGGAGGCTGAGAGTTGGGGGATATTCATCTCCGGGCGGGTTTTTGTTCCGTCTCATGAAAGGCCTCAATGGCTGGGAATACCATTCTAATTACAGGGAAGCCCAGCTTATGTGGGGGACACAAAGGGCTGTGGTCTCATAGCAGCTCCTTCCATCCGTCAAATAAGGCTGTCTAATGACGGGGTGAGAGCTGTGAATGCCTAAAACAAACTCGAAAAGGAGGGAAAATAAAGCCGCCGGGGGCTTAAAATATATTAAATTACCCTGATTAGGAGTCGTGGCTTTGCAGGAACTGGTTGGAGAGGCTTGGGTCCCACTATTCACTTGGGGGGGGAGGGGTCAGTAGGTCGGGAGGGGTTCACAGAGCCCGGCCCATTCTCATGCTAACACCAGGGTCGCGCTGCAGGCTTAGTGGGCTGGAAAATAGAAATGAATTTGCCATAATCCTCCTCCTCCTCCTCCCAAGCCCAGGAGAAGCATTGCTTAATTGCAGCCCCTTAGAGCGTGCTGGGCATTGGGGCAGGGCCACACCCTGGAGTCTGGACCCCTCAGCCTTCTCGCTCCTCACTCATTTTTCCTATAGGGCAGGTTCAGGGCCTCAAAGCAGATTCCAAAGCATTGGCGGAGGCGGGGGTGGGGGTGGGGGTGTAGTGGGCAGTGTGCACGTACATGAGTGTGCACACACACTCACCCTTCCTCCTTTCGAGGGTGCCAATATTCACAGTCACCCCTTTCCACCTATTCATGCCATGCACAAACACAAATACTCCTCCACTCCTCCAAACACACCCCTTCACACACACTTCTGTAGACACAAATGCAACTCCACACAATCAGCAGACACATGTACCCCTTCCTGGGTGAACACACACAGGCCCTGCCATATTTTCACAGGCACCCATTGCATGGACACACACTCCTTTGTGTGTGTCTGTGTGTGTGTCATGGACACAGGCTGCTTCCCAGACACAAACCTATCCCTCTAGACACGTTCCCTCAAACCAGTGACTTAGTACAATTTCAATGCTTACAGCAGAGGAAACTGAGGCTTAGAACACAGCCAAGGGACAGTGCCGCTGGTGTCAACCTGACTGCTGCAGGCCCTTGGACTGGTCTCTTTCCCACCTGGGCCTCGGTTTCCTACTATTAAAAGGAGGAGCTTGGACTAAATGTTCTAGAAAATTCCAGCCAGGGGTACATGTGCCAGCAGATTGTGTGGTATTGTATTTGTACCTACAGAAGTGTGTGCGAAGAGGTGTCTTTGGAGGAGCGGAGGGATATCTGTGTCTGTGCATGGCGTGTTTAAGTGGAAAGGGGTGACTGTGAAAAATCACCCGTTGGCTAGGAGGGGTTAAGGGTTAGGGGTTACTCCTCCCGCACCTTCCCTGTCTCTGCACTCAGGTATGCTCTCCACACTACACTCCACAGTGCACACCGTCACGATTTTCTCGTTTTCGCAGGGTTACAGACTGGAGGGCGGGCCTGGGAGACCAGTGGCCTGCATCCGCGCACGTCCCGCTGCAGGTGGCGCTGCCGTCCCGCTCACCCCACCCACCTTCAGCCGCGCCTATCTGTGGCTCCATCCGTGCGACTTGGCGGGTTTAGGACGCCACAGAGCCCCGCAGTGTGGCGCGCGGAACCCAGGAGTGACATCCAACCCCGCGCTTCCTCTACCCGGGACGCCCTCTGCCGGCGGATCTCGAAGAGGCTCGCCCGGAGGAGGCCAGACGAATACACTTGACCCTCGGGGCTGACCCGAAGAGTCGGCGCCGCGAAATCCACTGGCCCCGGTACTGCACTCCGCTGAGAAAAGCCAGGGAAGCGCTGGCCAGACTGGAACGGAGATTTCGAAAGTAAACTCCGCAGAGGGAGCGTGGGAACCGCAAGGCCTCGCCGCCCCCTTTCCTCTCGCTAAGAACATACCTATATTCTTGCCTAGAGAATTCCATAGACAGAGGAGCCTGGAGGGCTACAGCTCATGGGGTCACACACACACACACACACACACACACACACACACACACACACTTCTTCCAGCGGCGCGCAGTGAGCCCCCGGGAATGAGTGAGCGGAGGGGGCTTACTGTCAGGGGCCAGGGGCCAGGGGCCAGGGTGAGCGGCCAGGGGCCCGCCGCCAGCTGCTGGCGAACCTGAACCAACCGGCCTCAGAGTTTCCATCTGAGCCGTGGGCGAAGGATGGCTCTGGGCAGCCGAAGCCAGGAAGAAGCCCCAGAACGGAAATAAACTTCCTTCCAGCCACCCCATGCAGAAAAGGCTGGGACCCCGAAGCCTCAGAAGACTTCCCTCGCTCCTCTACCCTCGGGGGTCAGCTGAGGCCGCTGTCTCCCCTCCTCCCTGGAGGGCAGCGCCAAGGCTAGTTGCTGACAATAGGGGCACGACCCTCACCCCGAAAGCAGTGGGGGCCGAAAGTGCAAGTGAGATCCTCCGGGCTTGGACACCCAGGCATGCGGCGCGGTGGGCGGGCATCACTGTGGAACCAAAGAGGCTCGGGTTTAATGTAGAGGCAGGATTGATTCACTGAACCGAGAGGTTTCAGAAAAGCAGACGGAACAGGGATGGCAGATCCCTCCCTATCTCCTCTAAGAGGTCCATGGTTAACTGCAGCCTGAAATTTTCAAGGGCCACCAGTACCTCCGAGGTAGAATTAACACGCAAGGGTCTACTAAGCCTAGTTTTGAGGTCAAATAACAGGTTTTGCGTAACCTCTGCACTCCCTTCCCGCGGGAGTATTTGCACTGCTCCCGCCTCAACTCTGATTCCGCAGAGTTCTGTTTTGGGGATTTATCTAGGCCGAACTTCCGGGCCTGGAAGCCCCGTACACTCCTATCTTGGGGACAGAGAAACTCCCCCGGGGCCACTCGTCCAGAAGAGCCCAAATGAAATGAGGAGAGGAGTTGGAGAGGCTGTTTGAGGACAAACCATGCTGCATGGAGCGGACCTGGCTGACGACCTTCGCTGCGGCCAAAGTCTCCAGCGGAGGGCCTCGCCTGGGATTGTAGCTTTTCCCAAACGACTGTCCAGGCCTTGGGCCTGGCTGCAGCTTTGGGTAAGGGAACTAGCTCGGGATCCGCGGGGCCCTGATCCAGTTCAACTCTGCTCCTCCCAGGTCTCCTGGGGAGGCGGGATCGGAGCCCCGAGGGACAGCAGGTATGGAACCAAGGGCGTGGCTGAGAAGGCTGAAAATGGGGGAGCCGACTGGAAAGGACTGAGCCCTTATTGCCCTCAAATCAGGCTTCAGCCGCGCCTCGGTGATCAGTCCCAGTATTTGGGGAAGCGCTCCTCCCGCCCCCTACCCGCCCCCTACCCGCCCCTCACTCTCCAGGCACAGTCAGCCGCCCGGAAATCCGTAGGTTCCTGTGGAAGCGCACACAGCGACTCCATACAGTTTATTCGAAGCAAATTTATGGGAGCAACGAATTCGAATTCCAGAATTTTCTCCACATAAAATAAAACTTAAAGAGGCGACACTCAACCTCTAGACCGTGAGGTGGGGTAGCCTCTCGTCGGCGGAGAAGGTATTTGTTGGATGCCTTGTGGGGCGAGAGGGAACCCCTTCCACCTGGCCCTCCCGGAGGCGCCCCGCGGCCCGCGGCCTGGTGCCCCAGTTCACAGGGCGAAGAAGGCGCCCGCCAGACTCCGTGGCCACAAAAGGAGTCGCAGTCGGCTGGAGGCGGCCCAAAAGCGGCGGCGCAGAAATGCCTGGGTTCTCCCAACACAGGAGCCACCCGAGGCCAATGTATAGCCAGAAACTGCAGACAAGGGGCTTTCGAGCCGTCCCTAGTTGAGAGCATTTCTCCCGAAGTCGCCCTCATCGTTCCCTTGTCTGCCCTGACGCCAAAGGCTCAACCCATCGGTTACCTCCCTTTTATCACAAAGAAATGCGGGATCTTGGTGTTTTCTTTTTTTTTTTTCCTAGAATATTCCAAAAATGAGCGGCTGTATTTGGGTGAATTCCAGTGGGACCGAGCTTGCGTCCTTCGGCGTGATGGCGCTGCAGGGGCTCGGGTAGCATCTCCGTGGGCCTGGCGCGATCACCGGGAGGGGCTAGGGACTCGGGGCCACTGGCGTTTCTGGGGAGAAACGCAAGCCAGAGTTACCGCAGCTCGTACCGCCGAAGCCTCTGGTTCTCGTGCTCAGACCCGGCGTTCTCGGCTGTCTTTAGAGGAGAACCCAGTCCCCACCGCAGGTCTGCCCCAAGCCGAGCTGGTCACACCTGTCAGCAGTATAGCAAGACCCCAAGGGTTCTACCCAGTCGTTGGCAAGAGACTGGAGCCTGGATTTGCAGTGGCTGCCTGCGTTCAGTATAAAGGGAATGGGCTACGAAACCCCAATAAACTGCGATTTTCTAAATATCCCGGGTTCCTAAACCCCACCACCACCAGAAGCCATGCAAGGCCTGGGCGGCAGAACGGGGCTCTCGGCAGTGGCTCTGGGCTTCTATTTGTAAAACAATAAAATACAGAGAGCCGAATAAAGACAAAGCCATTTTAAAACGTTCGATTGGTGAAATCTCCACACTTAGCAAACACTTTCATTTTCAGAGCTGTCTGTGGCCGCACACAGGTCCAGAAAATCGATTGTGTTTCCTGGTGAATTCCACCCAGGGAACAGAGTCCTGGGAACGCGCACCGGTGTACAAATGTTGGAAGGAATGGATGAGAGGTGAACAAGCGAGCCCCCAGGACCAAACGCCTTTATAAACTTACTGGTGTGACTTTGCCGGCATCTACTTTTTTTTTTTTTCGCCTGTTTACGCTGCTTCTATACCCTCCGTGGAGCCGCCATGGTTGTACGGGCCTAGCCAGCCTCCCTTTTTCTCCCTTTGCGTAGGCAGAAACCTCAGTCGCTTCTGCCAGAAGCTACCATTCGGCCCAGCCGGGCCAGAAAAGGCCCCCTTTCCTTGTACCGTGCAGATCTTTACATCCTGTGTCCTGCGTGCTCACACCTTAACAGTCAGACACAGGTATGGGGCCCTCCTGGAGAGAGGGAGCACAAGATAAGACGTGCAGGGGCCCCAGCCAAGGTTGACAGGCACCACGGACAACTCGGACCAGCGTTTCCAATATATGGCCCCAAGTTTGGGAACTCTTGGCTTTGTGCAAGCGTGTCCACAGGACCCCGTAGCCAGAACACAGGACTAGCCTTTCCGAAGACCAGGCGTTCTGCGGGCTGACTCCTGTCAATAGGAGAGAGGTGGGTTATTGACCTAGCGGCCTCCTCCTCTGCATCTATTGTCGCAGCTCAATCACGCACTTACCGGAAGAAAAGCGAGTTTATCTTAGCCTGGAGGAGTCTCATGTTGCGAGTGTGTGTGTGTGTGTGTGTGTGTGTGTGTGTGTGTGTGTCTAAAGGGTGGGGGAAGTTCTGCAGCCACGACTGTGCAGATGGGTTGAAGATAGACACTTTCAGAAAAGGGCCAATTTCCCCTTCACAATGAGCGCTAAGTACCTGATAAATGGAGCTGGTGTTTATTCATGAGCAGGTACTTTGGAGATGGCGATTAGAACAGCCGCCCTCGCCGCCTCGCCAAGGTACTTAAAGCCGGGCAGGTGCAACGCTGCGCGCGCCCGGAGAGCACAAAGCCCGCGGTCGCAAAGGCGCGGGGAGGGGCGTGAACGAGGGCCGCGCCGGGCCCCGAGGTCGCGCGGCGCGCAGGCACCTTAGCCCTTTGTTCCCCGTCCGAAGCCAAGGCCACTTCACCAAGGGGCGTCCCGGGAAAACCTCCCCTCTAATTACCAAGAATTCCCCTTCGTCCCTCCTCCCGTAGCCCAGCCGGGCAGCTCTCGGTCTGGCGGACGCAGGGACTCAGCGTGAGACCAGACTGGGCATTTGTGTAAACGCTGCCTGTAAGCTGGCTATTAGCTAACCAGCTAAGTAACTCAACAACTAGGAAAGCCACAGAACCCTGGCCTGGGAACAGCGCGGGCACGCGGCTCGAGCCGCCCCCGCCGCCGAGGCGCCACCTCTGGCCGTGCGGGTAACCTCGGGCTTTCAGGTTTTGTTTCAACTCCAAGGGGAGAAAATTGGGGTCTGTCTCTTTCCACAGCTTCCTGGCGCCAAGGTCGTGGGACAGACCGGATCTTGCCCTCGGAGTGGCTCTGGAATCCCTAAGAACCGCCAGCTTTTGCCCACGATCGGCGTCTCGGCGCGCGAGGAGAGCGCAGCTGGTGCGCGAGCCTTGGGGAACTGACAGTCCGGTCCCCAGCCTGCTTGGACGTGAGCGGCCGAGTATCTCCCTTGAAGTCCCATAGGGTAACCTGTGTCTCTCACCCCACTGGGGCCTTACCCCCATCCCAGGCAGCTAGAGTGCTTCGTATTGGCCATGTCCAGGGGTCTGGGGCACTCAGACAGCGGGGGGACACTGTTGGCCTGACATCCTCAGGCTGTCTGGTTGCCTGTTTTTGTTTGTTTGTTTGTTTTAATAACTGTTTTGAAAACAGATTTCTCTCCAGTTCGGAGAATCAGAGAGGAGAAATCTATTTCAAGCAAGTTGGGTTCCTGGTGGGGAGAAACATTCTTTTGATCGTAAATAACAGGAAGGGACCTGACCTGACCATTCATAAGGCAGTTTTTTTCATTTTCTACCACAAATAAGAACCAGGTGGCTCTGCCACTCGATGCAAATTGACCAGGCGATTGTAGACATTAATGTTCATTATAGATATTTCTTGGAACCTTGGGCTTAGAATAAATTGCAGATATAAGAATCCCAATTCCCCAGAAAATCCACCATCTGGGATGTGAGTGCAAACCAAAAGTGGTAACCCAGAGGTGAGGCAGGGAGGCAGGTGGAGGCCAGTCCAGCACCCATGGACCATACTGTGCCACCATCAGCCAGTCTGCAGCCCAGAGCGACCCAGAGCCAGCCTGTGGGGCAGCCGTGGTTAGGTTAAAGGGATCACTAGAGAAGGAATGGATAAAGATGGTTGGATGGCATCACTGACTCAATGGACATGAGTTTGAGCAAACTCCAGGAGATGGTGAAGGATAGGAAGCCTGATGTGCTGCAGTCCATGAGGTTGTAAAGAGTCAGACACGACTTAGCGACTGAACGACAGAGAAGCAAAGCTTCCCCTTGTGTCTCCTGCTAGGACCTGAGTTTGGATTCCAGGGAGCAGTGTTCTCCAGGGTTACAGCCTGCGTTCCCTGCTCTAAGGGGATTGCGGGCCACTAGCCTCGAAGAGCCTGAGATGTTTAGACACGGCCCCCTCCTTGGAGTGTCCCAATGATTCCAAGGGCATGCAAGCAGCCTCTGCCCGGCAGCCTGGAGTAAGAGGGAAGGGGCAGTTGAGGAGCTCAGGACAGAGCCATGCCACTCCCTACGCCCTAAAGACATGGTGTGGATACTGCAGGGCCCTGGAGGCGAACCTGGGACAGATGCAGTGCGGCTCAGCCTCCTCTGTTCTTACCGTAAAATGCTGCTGGCCCCAGCGTGGGGCCCCAAATTTAGGCAGGAGTGAAAGATTGGAACGAGTGCAGGCGGTGGTGGAGACTACAGATGACGCATCGCAAGGCAGTTTTTATATTTCTATTTCCAAGACCTTTAACGCTCACCCAAAAGATGCAGGTGTGACCAGGAGGAGGGCCAGCAATGCTAACGCCCACGATTGACTTTCTTAGCATTACAGATTTAGAACACATCAGAAAAATAGAATGAATAGACTTCCTGGAGAAGTAGATAAGCCCGGATGTAATCTTTGGCCCTCCTCAGGTTGGCTTCCCTCAGCTGAAAGTTTGTTTTTCTAAGGAAGCTTTTTGGGCAAATGCAGTTTGTGCTCATGTGGGCATGGGGCATCTCACTCTTGCAAAGCCCCACTAGGCAGTCTAGTGAGTTAGGCCACCACGAGGCCTGCTAAGCTGGAGCCCTGGGCAGAGTCCCTCAGTAGGGTGCCCCCTAAATCCAACCTTAGACCCGCCAGTGCCAGAACCCTTTTTACCAGGAAGAGCTTTATCAAGTTTTGGAATAAGTTAGGGCAGGAGTCTCCTATGGGTTTTGTTACTACAGCTGTTTCATCAAAAATGACTCATACACTGATCGGTTGATGATTGCTCCTGGAAAAGCTGGGAATATCTCAGTAACCTAGCATCCTGCCCATCACCCTTCCAGTGACTGATGTAGCGTGCACATTGCTGAATGCCAAGTTCTGACCAGAAGGCTTCAGACTAGAACTCAGACTCCTTGACCTGCTGGCCTCGGCGTATGTGTTGGCTCTTCCTGGGGTCTACCTCACACACCAGCTTCCTCCTCACAGCACCAAGGCTCACCATGGATGGAGTCGGACAAGGTAGCACTCAAAATGGAGCCTGTTGTGGGAGAACCCGAGGAAACCCACCCCTTCCTGATCATCTCACATCTTCCCTCTGGGTTTGTGATGAAAGAGATGAGGTTTCTCTGACCCTAAAGAGTCTGCAGTAAAGGAAGCAGCCCTTCAGCCCAACACCTTGACATGCAGGACCTGTGAGGCAGTGAGTGGGCTGAGATGTACAAGAGACTACAGTCTGATGTCCGCTTTGACAGTGAGCTTGGGGAAAGACCCTCCCCATCTTCAGTTTCCTCATCTGCCAAGGGAGGAGGGTTTTCAAAGAAGACCCTTAACATCTCTAATCTGAGGCTCCAATAAGTGTGAGAGAGGAACTCCTGCAGGCTTCTGAGGATGCTTGGTGTCCTCCCAAGGGAATGAACATTTCTTTCTGAAACCTGGTCCTTTGATAAACAGTGTGATAGTGGAGTTAGTGGAGCCAAGCTGCCTGCGTTCAAATCTGACCCAGATTTGCCATTTACTAGCTTTGTGGCCTTGGTCCACTGTATTCTCTGGGCCTCAGTTGCCTCATCTCTGAAACAGAGATTGATAATGATTAAGGGTAACTGAGCTAATCTTCATATATACATGTAATGCACCTAGAAGCATGCTGGCATGGGCAAGCTGTTAAAATGATCCTCCCAGACCCTGGATGCAGTCTCACCCCTTCCCATCCCTCTTGGTCTCCTCCACTGATGATCACCGTTTCTGTCCCTGCACCACTGCCAGGATCACAGCTCTGCCTGGGTCCAGGGAGTCTGGGAATGGCATGCAGGAGGGCAGGACTCCTGTGTATTGCCCATTTGATGAGTACATTGCCTACTTGATGAGTACATTGCCCGAGGAATCTCTGCCTCAATCCTTTACTTATTTTCTGAAATGGAAGGAAGTTGAGTCATCTCTCTCTCCTCTTCTCTCTCCTCAATTCCACCCATAGGCAGAAACAGCTGTGTGAAAACACATGCCCTTGGCTCTGAAGGGTGAGCAAGTAATGGAGGCCCAGTTGATGTATCCCCACTACAAGGGATCCTGCTCAGAGGTGAGTAGGGGTGTACTGCACAAAACAATTGACATTTTCTCCCCCTTTCAACACAACAGGGAAGCCCCAAGAATACTGGGTGGGTGACCATCCCCTTCTCCAGGGGATCTTCCCAACACAGGGATCGAACCTGGGTCTCCCACATTGCAGGCAGATTCTTTACTATCCAAGCCACCAGGAATAGATGTATCTGTACTCGGTCGTGTCAGACTCTTTGTGACCCCACGGACTGTAGCCTGTTAGGCTCCTCTGTCCATGGAATTTTCCAGGCAAGAATACGGGAGTAGGTTGCCATTTCCTTCTCCAGGGGATCTTCAAGACCCAGGGATCTAATCCATATCTCTTGCAACTCCTGCATTAGCAGGCAGGTTCTTTACCAGCTGAGCCACCAGGGCAGCCCTGAGCCAGCGGGAAAGCCCTCTCTAAATACACACATACATGACTGTCAGCTCCCCAGGCACAGGGGTTATTCTGTTTTGTTTGCTGCTGTAGCTCCAGTACCTGAAGTGATGCCTGCCCACAGAACAAGCACTCACTCAATAACTATGAAGTCAGTGAAAGTAAGAAGTGTCCCCACTCATCAGATCAGCTTCTGTAGCAGGGTCTAGTGTTCATTTATTTTCCTCATCAAGAGGCAATGGCCAGATTTTAAAATAAGAAAGAAAAAAAAGAGAATTCTTCATCTCAGATTTCTCTTCTTAGTCATCTTCTGGCTCAGCCTCTAATTCTCTTGATTATCTACAAAGTCCTTCTTTGAACATCCCCCCAACATACAAACATCCCTGTAAGGAGTTAGACTCCAGGAGGGACAAGATTTTAAGGGTCTGTGTTTAATTCATCACCTTCAAAGACACTGGGGATCCGCATGCCCTCCTGGGGGTCTGGGTTATCTTGTACAGAATGGAGCAGCTGTCCTACCAGAATCCAGACACCTCCTCAGATGCCTGGTTGAAGCATGTGGAGACCAGCTAGTATCAGTGTTTTATTTTCTGAGGGCAGGGAATGTTGCTTTTTGATAATGCAAAGTGACAGTAACATCATCATCATTAAAGAAGACTGCTATTAAAACAATAATGGCTTTCCCTCTTGGAAACATTTACTATGTCTCAGGCACTGGACCAAACACAACATCTTATTTTATCCTTACAACAAGCCCCTGAGATTGATTTACAAGCCCATTTTACAAATGAGATAATGGAGAACTGGCAAAAGTCATATAGTTTGTAAGAGCCAGGGTTTGAACACAAGATTCCAAAGTTTGAGCTGTTCACCCTCATCTTCTACCTTCTTTCTCTGATAAGGAAAGCAAGAGCATCCATGTGAAAGATGATTTGGGAGGCATTTGCAGTGACTAGTTCAGAAACAAAGCTCAAATGTTGGTAATCAAACACAGTGAATTTTAAACTAACAGAACATTGTAAGTCAACTATACTCCAACAAAATTACTTCAAAGAAATAAAACAGCCTGCCCAAATTCAGTCCACCTGAACCGCTTTCTGCTGTGACACTGAAGACAGTTTACTTAACCCCTTCACATCCCAGTTTTCTCTTCTGTAAAAGGGGGGTAATAACAAGACCCTGTCTCCTTTAGTTGGAAGGGCTGAGTTCATATATATAAATTATAAATTATTTTCTCAGCCTATATCAGAGTAGTATTTATACTGCCCTCTGTGAACTGCTGCCTTTAAGTTCCTCATTTTACCCCTCCATGAATTGGACATCTTGGCTATTGGGACCAAAAAACAAAACAAAACAAAAAAATAGCAGTTTATCCAAGATGTCACGATAACCCAGAGAGAATCAGATTAGACTCAGACCAGAAGTTCTCATGAGGAAGAGGAAGGATCTAGAGCAGACTATGCAGAAGGTTTTGAAGGAAAAAATGCTTCCTTTTCCCTTTTTTAAAAGATGTAAACATCTTCCCAGGCTCCTCTGACATCAGCTTGTCAGTGATGAATCATCGGGAGCATAAAGACATGCACTAGGTAGGTCACAGTCTCCATTTTTAGTCAACTTCCTGGTGGCCCAGCTGAAGCCTTGCAGGAGGGCTCAAGATCTGATGCAGCTCAGGAAACCTCAGCCCCTCCAAGCCCTCAGAGGGCTGGGTTAAATGGAGAGGGAAAGACTAACAGAGACTGAAGGCCTCCCTTCTGGTATTTCTTTTTAAAATCTTAAAGCAATTTGCACAGGGTTTTTTTCCCTTTCTTTTTAACAGAGTACATGGACCCAGCATTTTCCTGTTAATGCTTATTTGTGAATGAGACCTTGTGTGTAACAGAACAGAGGGAAGCAGTCCCTGGGAGATCTCTCTGTTTGAACCAGTGTTTATTTAAAACAACAACAGCAAAAACCCCTCAGTCCTCAGTGGTTCCTAAATTTATATGTACTTGATTCTTTTTTTTTTTTTTTATGAATCCATCCAGAAACCATTTCATTTATCGTGTACCAAGCCCTTGGCAGTGCAACTGAAGATGTTAAGAGAAGCAGAGATGTGGGGGAAATCCAGGCAGAGCTCCTGGAGGAGGAGACACTTGCTAAAGTTTGGCCAAGTGAAAATGGGAAGGAGTGTATTCTTAGAGGGAGAAATTTCATCATGACTAGAATTCCAGCAGTAAGAAATCTGGGAACTATACAGAGAAGCAGGGAAGGAACACAGAAGGGGAACAGTGTGAACTGAGGGAAAAGCCCATCTCCCCCTTTTTATCTTGCTGCTTCTAACTGGCTGTGAATTTAGAAACCAGATAACATGGATATTAGGATTGTGTGTAAAACATCAGTACATAAACAACCTCAGAGTGAATATCTGACAATGAAAGGCAGGAATGGGAGGGAGGTAAGGTTTGGGCCACTCAGAAGAAGCCTCTTGTGCCCTTTCAGCCTCGAAGTGTGCTGGTGGGTGAGGTACTAGCTAACACCTGTCCCTGCACAGAATCCAGTAACCAGCCACAGTAGGAACAGCCAGAAGTCCTAAGCCATAAGAAGGGAGGATATCTTACCGGCCCCTGCACCGCCACTAAATCACAGCCCACTCTCACCCCACCCACCACCATTTGGCCCAGGACCTTAATTTAGGTGCTGGAGATGTGGGGGGAGGGAATGTCCATAGTTAATTCTCCCTAGAGCCGAGCCACACTCGCGCCCCTGCAGTTCTCCAGAAGGGGCCTCAGGGCCTGGGGAACTAGATTCTAACTGCGGGCCCCTCCTGCAGAATCTGAGAGAAGGCGAGAAAGAGCAAGATCCAGAACTAGCGCGCAGAAGCGGAGACCAAGGAGGCTAAGCCGACCAGAGAGGGATGAATTAGACGCCCTGGGAAAGGCCGGCGACTTCACCGGATAGACACGGGGCACCCTTGCCCTCTGTGCCCCCCGCCCCAGGCCTGGGAGCCCTCAGAGCCCTGGAGAGGCAGCGACCCCTCCCCGCCCCGGCGGGGCTCCCTCCCAGCCTCCCATTCTCGTTGCACCACACCGCCCTCCGCCCTGTTCCTCTGGGTCGCAGAGTGCGGGGCTGGGGGGCGGGGCAGAAGGGGTGCGGGCGAACCCCGCCAGGGCTTCTTACCTAAGCGCGAGCATCCTTCCGACCGAGCTCGGTCTGCTGCTGGGACTGCGGGGCTGGGGAGGCTCCCACGGACTCGGATCTCGCCTCCCCCCCGCCCTAAGCCCCCAGACCCTTCGGTGGCCCCGAGCTGGGGCGCCGGGACCAGGGGACAGGCGCCGCGCGGGCGGGAGGAGGCGGCTCCGGCGGGGCTCGGCAGGGCGGGGCGGGGGCGTCTGCCGGGCCCCGCCCGGAGGGGACTTGGGAGCGGGATTCTCTCTGGAAGGACAAAGGCGGCCGGGGAAGGCTTGGCTCCCCCCAACCCCCATCCCCGGGGCCTGACCCTGAACTTGAACTTGTACTTGACACTTTGTCCGGAAGGTGGCGAGGGAACCCATCTGACGGGGGGCTCGTCCGTCCACCTCTCCTGGGGAGGGGGCGAACCTGGCCTCTTCGGCGGCGCCGGGAGGGAGCCCCTACCTCCCCAGGTGCCCTCAGGGCCCGGTGCGCCCCCAAGCGGCCTTGGGCTCGAGGGTCGTGGGGTTCCTGCCCTCCCCCTCGGAGAATCGGGGTGCTAACAAGGCCGTGGGTCTCCCGCCCGCAGGAGTAGGCGCGGGCCCTGAGCCCCCGCCCTTCACCCCCTCCTCACCCCACCCCACCCCACCCCACCCCACCCCACCCCACCCCACCCCACCCCACCCCACCCCACCCCGAGCCCGGCCCGCAGCCGGAGCCGCGCGGGGCCGGCCGGATTCTCTGCACGTCGTGTCGGCGGCCGCTATTCAGCCGCTAATTGAACGTTAATGGCAGGTGCGGATGAGGTCACCGGAGCTGGCTTTTCTCACACATTTTTCATGCAAATTCGCGAAACTCTAAACAAATTTAAATAAAAAGCTCTTTGTGCCGCGCGCGCCCCTCAGTCTTCTCCCTCCCGCCCGGGGTCCTGGCTCCTCCCGGGGCCCTGGGGCCCCGAGCCTGCTGTCCGGCGGAGCGCGGCACGCGGTGGGGAGCCGGGCGCCTGGGGGCAGCGCCGCCTGCCGGAAGGCCGGGCCCACCCCGCCGCGCCGCCGGCGGCCCTGAGCGCGGCCCCCTGAGCGCGGTGGAGCGGAGATGAGCGTTTCACTGGGCTTGCCCTGCAGGGAGAGGCTGGTAGGACGTCAGGCACTTAGGGAGGCCGCGTGGGCAGGGGTTTGTATGCTTGGCATCTGGGCTGGTGTGCCTGTGCGGACATCCTGGCTGCACCCATCCCTGCACCCACCAGCTACCTCAGCCTGACTCTCACCGTTGGTTAAACAGGAATTAACACAGTGCCCGTTTTGTATAGGGATGTCTGAGGATTAAACCATGACTTAGGACATGAGCAAGCACTTAGTGCCTGGCGCAAGAAAGTCTTGATAATTGTCTGGGGTTCCAGCGCCTTGTGAAAAGGGATGCTGTCAGATTGCACATTCATAGAGAACCTTGTCAGGGTCTTTCAGGAGATTTATGAAGCCTTGCATCCCATTCTGGTCACAGAAATGAGATCTGAAGCCCAGCACCACTGCTTCCCAGCTGTGTGAGTATGCACGTTTCTTAGCATCTCTGAAGCCTCTGTTAGCTACTCTGTAAAACGGGATTAAGTCTTATGGCGGTGGGGGTGTTTGTCACTATGAGGATTAAATGACAAGACACTGATGGAGGTTTGGGAGCTGCCTCAAAATCCAGAACCTACAGAACCCCACTTCTGAGGGTAGCACACCTAAGATTGCCACCCTCAAGGCTAGAGGTAAGCCTTGGACCCGGTAGCCAATGGCCAGATAACCCTAGCCCAGATCAGGGAGACTTTCCAACACCTTGGGAGGATTTCTTGGATCCAGATCAGGGACCCACCACACCTGACACAGCAGGAATTCTTTGCTAGTGGCTAAATCTTACTTTCCTCACCCACATCCTTCCCACAGAACTGACCAGACACATGGACGGCTTTGCAAAGAAACTTTATTTGTTGTGAGTTGGGAAGAGTGCGTGTGCGTGTTAGTCATTCAGTTGTATCCAACTGTGCAATCCCATGGACTGTAGCCCGCCAGGCTCCTCTGTCCATGGAGCTCCCCAGGCAAGAATACTGGAGTGGGAAGCCATTCCCTTCTCTAGGGGATCTTCCCAACCTAGGGATCAAACCTGTCTCCCGCACTGCAGACACTTTACCATCTGAGCCACCAGGGAAGCCCATGGGGTAGAGAGAGGTGAGGTTTATAGGATGAGAAGAGGCTTCTCTTGCAGAACTTGCTGAGTCCTCCCTCAGGACCATCCAGGGGGACCACCTGGCCTTGCAAGAGCCCCAGTGATTCCAGATCCTGAGTGAGATTTCTGCTCACCGACTGCTGCTTCTGCAGCTTCAGCTTTCCTTGAGGACTTCATCAGGCCAGACTCTGGGAAGCACTGGGGCAGGCCCAGCAATGCCCATCAGGCTTCTATCAGGTCAGGGGAGAAGCAGAGTCTGCAGAAGTGTAGGTGACCTGCAGCCAGGGGACTGGGGGGCTGCAGCAGTTAGACCCTCTGACCCCACCTACTCCCACTTCCCATTTCCCACCAGGTGGAAGCCCTGAGCCTTCCCCAGTACCTTGCCCCCACTTTCCCACGCTCATTCAGGTTTGTCTTAACCAGCTGGGCTGTGTCTTTGCCTCCAGGCCACCACCCACAGGAAGTCCATCTGGACAACCCTTCTGGCCCTGGACAGCTCTGGAGGGGAGGCTATACTAACCAAAGTCTCTATAATCCTCCTCCCCACCCCTCCACTGCCCAGTCCAGGGCCAGACATATTGCAGGAGCTACATGGCATTAGGTAAAATTGGGGGAGGACCCCAGGTAAGCAACTACTTGAGGAGGTAACCTTGCAGAGGAGGGGTTAATCTCTCTATGAATGGGAGGTGGAAAGGAGGGGTTCCAGCTTGGGGGACTTCCTAGTGGCCACACCAAACAGGATTTCTTTGCGGTCTGGAGTAAGACTTCACAGTCCAAGAGACTTGAGTTTGAATCTTAGTTCTGGCACTAACTAGCTGTGTGACTTGGGACCGAAAACTTAATTTTTCTGGGCCTCAGTGTCCTCATCTATAGAATGGGTGGGTAACAACAATACCGACAGTCTGTAAAGTTATGAGGAGTTACTGCAACCCTCTGCCCATGGTCCATTTTAAATTCTTCTTTCCTGCTCACTCTTCAAGCTCCACAGCTGATTTGGGTTGATTGTAGGTGTTGCCCAAGTCCCAGGGACTCCTCTGCAATCCTGCCGATTTCCCAGGGTCCTCTGGGTGGCTACCTGGTCCAGATCTATGGCACCTTTCCCACCCCTCGACCCCATCCCACCTAGGGCCCACCCAGGCCCATCAGGGCCCAATGGAGAGTTCCTCCAGTCACCGTGGCCAGGTCCTGGCCTGTCATGTGTGGAGTCAGACCCACACCTCCCACTCCTGAGACCTTGTGTCACTCCTCAGAGACACTTGCTGGGCCACTTGCTTTCTCTGGGGTGAAGCAAACAAGGAAGGCCAATGGCAAAATTCTCTTGGAGCTCCTACTCCAACTTGGTTAATAGAGGTTAAGCCTGATATATTCAATAATCTCTTTACATTTCTCAGTGAAAGTATTCCACAAGCATGGAAAGAAAATGGAAGACTGCATTCATTCCTTCTCACCCCCCAGAGGTAGTCTTCTAATTCACACACCCAGAATCTCTCCACATATAAGCCTACTTTTCACTTTTAAATACACACAAATAAGATCATGTTCTATTGCCTGTTCTGTGATTTATTCTATTCACCCAGCAATATATACTGGCCAGCCTTCCATATCAGCTAATATTTAGAGACCTACCACATTCATTTTTGCAGCTGCATAGTATTTCACACAGTATGAATGGACCACAGGTTCATTTCCATTTCTTTACATTCTTAAAAAATAACCGCTCAGATGAAAATTCTTGTACATTCCTCTTTGGGAACGTCTACCTGTTAACCGTAAATTTCTAGCAGTGAAATCTGCTTGTAACTAAGTACATGTGTCCTTCACATTCTGATATTGCCCCATTTCATACTTTCCCACCAATGGTGTTTGAGTGTCTTGGAAGAGATACGTGATGGTAGACAAAGGCATTGAGAGAGACAGCAATGTAAGATACAGGTCATGGAAGCATCCAACGAGCCCACTGAGCATGGCACTGGACTGGCCTGTTGCCCTAAGGGCAGCGCCCAGTGCCTCTGTCTTGTCCAGGCCTGTGTGGTCTAGTAGTCCAGGGGTACCCTGAGTCAGAGGGGAGTGGGCCCACAGGGGCGCTGGGAGAGGAGGGCGGGCCAGCACGGCTGGAGTCCCGCCTGAATGGTTTCCTGCGGCCATTGTCTCTGCCCTGCCTGGTCTCCTTGGGGGAGTTTATTCAGGGGCCTTTGGAGAAGAGTTGGGCAGGAGGAGGAGGGTGTGCAGCCCTCACCAAAGGCACCCAGGAATGTGTCACAGGAGGGAGAGGAAAAGGGAGGGAGGACCCATCCCTGGGAGACACGGACGTCAAGAACCCCTGACTAATGAATAGTGAGTTTGCCCTTGAACCTCACTGGGCTTCGCCATTCTCAGGCACAGAACAAGAGCAGAGACACGTCTGAGCCCAGCTGCACGGGGACGGCGGCGGTTCATCTCAGACACTTTGACAGGCCGGGCCTTTTCCCTGCATAGCTCGGATCTGGCTCCCGGCTCCCCTGGCAACAGCACAGCGGCATGGCTCCCAGGTCCAGGCCCTGCCTGCTGTGAGCAGGAGGAGGGAGGAAGAGGAGCACCAAGGGGAGGACAGCTGGGGAGAGGGCATCGTTAACTCCTAGAAGGCTGGAGCCCCTTGCGTGGGCAACCACCCGGCACGCCGCCTTCGGTCCTCGGGGTGGAGATGTGGCGTGGAGCTTCTGTTTGCTGGAACACCCTGCACTGGAACAGGCATACAGTGTGACAAGGGCAGAAAGGGTGGCCCACAGATCAAAGGCCAAGACCTCCACAGGCTGGGTAGGGGGTAGGGGCACGTTTCCCCAGGTCCCCAGCCAAGTCCCAGAAGAGCAGGAGTGGGAGCAGAACCTGCGCTGTGCTCTCTGCCCCAGTCCTCCTCCATCCTGGCCCCTGACTGCTGCAGCTTCAAGACAGCAGCAACTGCATCTTCCCTTTCTGCTTGGCTCTTCCGCCTCTGATGATGGTGCGTGTCCTGGAGTGAGGAGCATGGCTCTGGATTCCAATCCTATGATCTTGGCAAGCAAGACCCACAGCTCCTCTGTCTCCATTTTCAGAGAAGCTGAAAAGAGGCTGTGCCATCACACTTCGCAGGACAATCTAGAGATAAGAGAAATAATATATGAGAAGGAGCTTGGTCCTCTGGGGAGGAAAGTGTCCTAGAAATCTCATTCAGGTATTATTAGGGCTGAAAGTAGGTATTTCTGCTCCCTGGGGCTGGGGGGAGGAGCTTCTTGAAGCTGTCTCAGAACCTCCTCAGCAGAACAGGCTGAAACTCAAAGGCAACAGGTTAGGAAAGGCAATGGTTTCTATCCATGTGGCCTTTGGAGGCTCAGCTTGGATGGGAAGGTAAGACAGACCTGCTGTATGTTTTCAAAAAACTTTTCCTGTATCATTGCTCTGCTTTGCTGCAACTTTATGAGAAGGGTGTGGTGATCCTCATTTTAGAATTAGGAAAAGAGAGGCTCAGAGAGGTTAAGAGCTGACCCAAGGTCGCTCTGGTTACACAGACCTGAGCCCACGTCCCCTGATTCTGTGCCCTCCACTTGGGTCAGCTGTATGGGTGGCAGAACCAGCTGGCTGGGGTCCTGGGGAGGCGGGGGCAGACAGTGAGAAGCATCATTTCCCCTGTGGATTGCTTCTTGGGGCTTGGACCTTCTGAGTCTGAAGGGCCTGGCCAAGGGAAGCACGATAAGGCAAGTCCCAAGGAGAACAATGCAAGCCCACTGTGAGGGTCTCTGGTGGCAGAGTCACAGGACAAAGGCTAGCCAGAGCAAACAGGAACAGAAGAGGAGGCCCCAGATCAGAAGGTGGGGACAAACTCAGCTAGACCTGTGCTTTCCAGACACAGTCCTGCCCCAGGACAGGTCACATCCCAGCCTCAGGTACCGGCTGGCAGTGAGCTGGGTTTTTGTCTGAACCCTCTGGATGAAGATGTCTCCCTGCATCCCGGGGCAATTTGAAGGAGACCACACTGGTTGGGTTTCCTGTGAGCCAGGGGGCTGAGGCTGAGGGTTACTGGCAAGTAGCAGAAGAGAAAAAGCAGGAAGAACTTCCAGATTACAAAATGTCACAGCTAAAAGGGACCTTAGGTGTCATCCTAGCCAGTACTCCTTTGCCAAGTCCAGAAAGGGAGAGGATTCACTCAAGGCCAGAAGAAGTCCAAGTCTCTGACTTTCCGCTAGGTAGGGTTATGCCTTCCCATGTGACTTGGCATTCTACCAGGCCACACTGTGTCCTCAAAAGCAGTGATTTCACGCAATGAGGCACAGAGAAGGACCAGATAGAAGAGGTTACTGCTGGCAAAGCATACCACCTGTGAAGGGGTGGCTGCTGGAAGCCTGGGGCTGGGGCATATGCCACTTTGAGACCAGAAGCCTTCCTGGAAGACACCACTGTCACCACCGTGCAGGTAGGGACCACAAACCTTACCTGGCCAATGACAAAACAAGCATGAGGAGATGGATCAGAACACAGACCAGCCCCGAAGCCTGACCCCCCCCCCCCCCCCCCCCAGTGCTTTCCAGAAGGGTCAGGGAGGAGCAACGGCTCTGGGGCAGGTGGGAGCTCCCAGGAGAAGCTTGTCCTCACAGAGCCTGATGGTGGCGCCTTAGCCAGGGCGGGTTCTGGAGCTGGGAAGGACTTCGGCTTGCTGCCCTTGGCTGCCGGGTCCTCTGCCAGGTGGAGCAGGGTGCCCCATTCCAGGCAGATCTGACCTGCTCAAAATGCAAAGGAGGTCAGGGACCCTGTGTTGTGCAGCCTTGTAAGGAACCACCCTCGAGGGAAGTCTGTGCGCTGGCTGATGAAGGGACACGTGATGGGACAGAAAGACACAAAAACAGATGAACTTCTTTCAGCCCAGCTGTGCCCTCCTTCCCGAGCTGCTGGTTTGGGCCAGCTGCCGCCTGACGGGCCAGTGCCCACAGG
Organism: Budorcas taxicolor; assembly: GCF_023091745.1. NCBI lineage: Eukaryota > Metazoa > Chordata > Mammalia > Artiodactyla > Bovidae > Budorcas > Budorcas taxicolor. The sequence goes on along the minus strand of NC_068930.1, from coordinate 23,663,009 downwards.
TAAATATCCTGCATATCACTACTGTCCTCATCCCCTGAATCATAGCTGCATCACCCCACCTCGAGAAGCTCAGATCCTCCATACCTGCCCTGGACCGTAGGGAATAGAAGGAAGATGAGCCCTGTTTAGTGGTGAGCGACTCCACTGGGAGGTAGGAATTATTATTCCCATTTTACAGATGAGGGTTTAGAGGCTCTAAGACTTTCAGGGGTCTGTTGCACAGTGATGCCAGAAGCAGAACGCCAATCTGGGCCTCTTGCCAGCCCCTCCTCTCCAGCCAGGGTCCCAGGCCCAGGCCATCACCAGCCTCGGGGGCTGCAAGGCTCTGAAGGGCCTGGGCCTGGCACCCCCACCTCCTTTTCTTCCCTCCCTAGGGTTCTCTCAGGGTTCGGTGTAAGCAGGGGTGGTGTACTGCCCAGCACACTTGATTTGTTCTAGAACAAATCCCCCAGCCCCTGAGCAGCCCTGACAGCATTTTCCTGGCTAGCCAGGAGAAGGAATGTCTGCCATGTGCAGAAACGGCTTCTCCTACTAAGACAGGGAGCCTGAGGAGTCGGAGGCTGGGGTGAGGGTGCGGACAGCTACCGAACAATGAGGCCTTAGCCAGGGAGCAGGCAGCAGGGCCTTACTCTTGGGAGCGTCCCTCCTGAGGGGCAGAGCACAAGGCCAGCCGGGGCCTGGCCCTCCACTGGGCGCCACCCATGCCGGTCCAGCCTCTGAACGAGCCGCGCTTGGAATGTGATTCCCAGGCTTTGTGTGATGCTCGGTTAGCCGAGTGCGACTCCCAAGATCCCCTGTCACCCCCTAAAGCCTCTGCCAACCCACCCCCCAGCACCACACTGATCACCAGATTAAGGAGCTCAGGGCTACAGCTGAGGCAGCTAACACCCAGGAGGGAGGGAGGGGTGGGGAGGGGAGGGGAGGGGCAGGGAGGGCAGCAGGCAGCTCTCCCCAGGCCACCGGCCCTGCATCTTTCTCTCCCACCCCTACTGTGGGCCCTGGTCTCTGTCCCTGCCTGAGCTCTAACCTCTACACTCTTCCTCATGTAGCTTCTGACTTCCCTTCCAGATCCCCAGATGGAGCCTAGGCCTCCCCGGCCAGGACTGCCTGCCCTCTGAGGGGGATCCCAGAGGTTCTCTAACCACCGCCCAACTCCACAGCAAGATGCACCCCCCGCAACATGAGGGAGCAGGAAGGAGCACCAGGGATGGGGAGAACGGCGAAGAAGGGGCAAGAGAAGGTGTTCAAAGCCCTTCCCTGAGACCCCAGCACCTCCTGAACCAATGCCATCCCCAAGCATTTAAAGCACAAACACAGGAATAGAAGTTCCCTTCTGTCTGCAAAGAATTACCAGGTCTGTAAGAAATGAGATGGCTAGGTTCATAGAGACCCAATGGAAAGAACTGGAGGTTTTGGCCTAGGGAATTTTGGACCGTGAGGGTCCCAGACTTATCCTTTCAATCACTGGGAAGCTGTGAAGAGAGAACAGGACCAGTGGGGCTGGGTGGGAGAAAGGCAAGAAAAGGGACTGGAGCCAGTCCCTTGGATCCTAAGACTCCTGCACCTGGCCAAGAGGGGCCATGTTCCAGGTCCTCACTCCCTGACCTTCCAGCATTTCTGTGCGGGGCTGTGCAGATCTGGAAACTCTGACCCATACAGTCATCTGGAGGGCCAGCCCAGCAGGCATCCAGCCCCTCGTCCTCCATGCCAGGGCCTGCAGGGGGCGACCGGGACACACCCAGGGCCTCAGCCAGCAGCTGCTCTCACTCCCGTTTCTCCTTTGCCGCCACTGCCAGGCTCCCCTCTGCCAGCCGGGGCCTGCTTGCCACCACTGCAGGGCAGGGGCAGCGAAGGAGAGCCGGGGGTCTGGGGGCAGGGGTGGTTCTGTGAGGACCTGGGCACAGAGGCTCTGCCTGCTCCTAGGGCAGAGGGCCACACTCCAGTGTCCGCAGGGGTAGAATCTTTCCTCTAAGGTCCGCTCACTGCCCGCCAGAATCCACTGGTCCCACGCCCGTCGTCGTGCTCAGGGAGTGCGAAATCAACACAGGTTCGAAACGATCACAACCATCACAGACTTTCCGAGTTAGAAGGAACCAAGAGATTCCTGAAGTTCTCCTCGCTCACTGTGCCAGGGAGAACACCGGGATCCAGTGTGAAGGATGAACTGGCCTCCCCGGGGTCATGCAGCAAGCACGTGCTCCTGCCGCATCTGCTCAGGGCCAGGCTCCTGCGAAGGCCTAAAAGAGGTCTTCTCCGTTAGACCCCAAACGAGATCCTGGCCCAACTGTGGGCGGCGGGGGTCTGGGGCCAGGGGAGGCCATAATGCGATAAGCAGACTGGCCATCTGGCTTGGGGATGGAGGAGACTGGCCGCTTCTGCTGCCTGGTCCCGGGGGGCCGTGTGTCGCGAGAGACAGACGGCCAGATGGACGGGCGCTGGCCCGGGTCTGGGTGGAAGCCAGTGAGTTCCCTGTAGCCAGAGCTAACCAACTCACAGGCATGGCAGGGTGGGAGTAGAGAAGGCATGGCCCAGGCGCCGCCAGGCCCCTCGAAAATGGCAGAGATAGGAAAGCGGGCTGGGGAGCCGAGATTCCCGCCCAGGCACAGAGCCTGACTCCCCAGGTGAGCCCTGACCCAGCTCAGCTCCACAGCCATAAGCAGGTCCCCCTCCCGGGGAAAGGCAAACGCGTCTCCCCTGGCACCTTCTCAGACATGCATGCAAAACTAATTAACATGGGGAGACATGCGAGCAGCCGGCCAGCTCCACACCCTCGAGTCCACGCAAACAAGGCGAGCCCTTGTCCGGGGGACGTGCACAAAGCTTTGTTGCTAATTTAGGCATCTGTCTCTGTCTGGTCTGGTCCTCCTGCCTGCGCTGGGGTTTTTCCCAGCCCCTCGGACAATGCTGGGAACAGGCCTGCCGATCCCTTATTCAAATCACACCCAGGACAATGAGCTCATTGTGCAGGCCACAGAAAAAGGGATGCTATGGTGGGGGGCGGTGTGTGTCGGGGGTGGGCAGTGGAACTGGGCATCGGGAGTGGAGAAGGGTGGGGTGGTGAAGAAAATGGGAACCCAGGAGAGTGTTTACTAACACAGCCCCTGCAGCTGCCTTGGGCCCCGCTCCCTTCCCCCACCAGGCTGGTAGCCTGGGAGAAGTCCTGGGACTTGAATCAGAGGTGGGGGTCCCCGCAGTAGATGAGAGGCCTTGAATCTACTGGGCTGGTGGATACAAAGTCTGGCTCAAATCTTTGCCTTGTCGCCCCCTCCCACCTTTAGCAGTCTACAGCTACCCTGGGTGTCCATGGCCGGTGTGCCTCTTGTAACTCGGTTTGGGGGTTCTTTTTTCTCTTACAGCAGAATGTAGAGATCCGGACTGGAGACAAGGAGATGGGGCTGGGGGGAGAGGTGCTGGCGGCTGCTCGGGGTGGGAAATTGCTGTCTCGGCTATTGTCTTCAGGCAACATTTCATTTACTCCTCCTTCCCGGCTAATAAATTAGAGAGGAGGCTGTGAGCTTCGAAGGGACAGGCTCCCCACGGACGGCGGGCAGGCAGGTGGGAAGGCAAGTCTGTGAGCTCTTGGCAGATGGGGCTCACCCAGCGCTCGGCTGCTCACGCCACACCTGGTCAGACACTTGCACAGAGCCCAACAATGACCAGCATAAAAATACCATGTGTGCGTGTGTGTGCATGTGCGTGTGTGTGCGTGTGTGTGTGTGCGCGCGTGCTCAGTCGTGTCTGACTTGCCCTACAGGCTACAGCCCACCAGGCTCCATGGGATTCTCCAGGCAAGAATACTGGAGTGTCATTTCCTCCTCCAGGGGATTTTTCCAACCCAGGGACCAAACCTGTGTCTCTTGCCTTGGCAGGCGGGTTCTTTACCACTTGAGCCATTGGGGAAGGCCCATATATATATATATATGTATACACACACATATGTATCACATGTAAATTTATATACAGTATACAAATCCCCCAAGGTTCCTGAAGGGGTGATCTGGGGCTTGAGCCCTTCGTCCTAACAGTTCCCCAGCTCGTCGTCGCACTGAGCCCACCTAGACAGGCCGACGTAAACAGACATGCACAGCCTGACACTGACACGCAGACATAGAAAGAAACACACACACCCAGAGGCAGCCCCAGACACACACTGACAATGGTGTAATGAATGCAGGACGGCGAGAGCATTCAGTCCAAAGCCCACACCGCTGGTCGCCCAGCACCAGGGTGGCTCAAAGGTTATGGAGCAGCTGCAGGCCGCCTCCCCACAGTCTCCTGTCCCAGGCTCTCGGCTCTGCGGAGCTGAGGTGCAACACCATGCCAGGCATCCAGGTGGGAGCAAATGTCTCCTGAGACAGAAAGGCTTAGAACTGGACTCAGCCCATAGTCAGGGCAGTCTGAGCTGCCCTGAAGGTTTTTCTTAACAGTGAAAGAAAAGGTGTTTATTAAAAGTCTTCTCGACTGTCCTGCATTTTGACACGTCTTGAAGTTGGGGCAAAGTGGAAATGCCATACAAGATCACCAATAGTTGATCTATCAAAAAGTTTATGATCACAATAGTTTATGATCTATCAAAAAGAAATTTCACATGGGCCAACCTAACAGGAGGAGAAGGCAATGGCACCCCACTCCAGTACTCTTGCCTAGAAATCCCTTGGATGGAGGAACCTGGTGGGCTGCAGTCCATGGGTTCGCTAAGAGTCGGACACGACTGAGCGATGTCACTTTCACTTTTCACTTTCACGCTTTGGAGAAGGAAATGGCAACTCACTCCAGTGTTCTTGCCTGGAAAATCCCAGGGACGGGGGAGCCTGGTGGGCTGCCGTCTATGGGGTTGCGCAGAGTCGGACATGACTGAAGTGACTTAGCAGAAGCAGCAACCTAATAGGCAACTGGCTGCAAGAACTAGTGAGTGTATTTTCCCTTTTGAAATTTCCTCTCCAGACTGGGTTATTTTATTCTGAAAGAAGAAAAGAAAAAACACACCCAATAATCCAAGACTCAGATCTACTTTTGGAGCATCTGTCTATAGCCACATAACCACATCATGCAGAGACGTCACAGTAGCCACTGGAATGACCTGTGAACACACACACGTGCACGCGCACAACCTGCGGCCTGTATCAGGCCAAGACCCACATCCAGGCTCCCCCACCAGGGCTCCTGCTTCTCCTTCCCCCATCGTCTGGCTCTGGAGCATGTCCTGGGGAGGACGGAAGGAACAGGAGACTAGGATGGCATGGGCAATGGGGCAGCCGCGCTACTGGCTTCTTCTCCAGCGAGGTGTCTGGGCTAGCTGAGAGTCTGTGCATGTACTGGAGAAAACATCAACCATACAGCTTTGAGACTAAAGCATGCACTATCAACTGGCCACCAAATATAAACCCAACTGTGCAACTCTGTGCATATGACATTCACTCCAACTACCTGTAGGAGAGCCATGCCCAGGAAACTAGAAGGGTGCAAGGCCACCCAGTGTGAGGGAGGCCCACTCCTTGCCAGCAGTTGAACATTTATGGTCCTGTCGCTCACAGAACACAGAACGTACCACATCTTCCCAAGAAATCACTCTCGCCAATCTCTCTGGAGTTTCTCAGGGGAGGAAAGATGGAAGGTTTCAGAAGCAGAGTCCAGCAATGCTCTGCATCTCACTACCTGCTTCTTAGTTGTCCGGAGAGGAAGGCCTGTTTCACAGATGCTCATCTTGCCCACCAGTGACAGCTGGCCCATCCCTATAGAAGCTGAGAGCAAGATCCTTCCTTGAGAGTCTCCAGGTGACCTGGGATTCCAGTTCCAGACTTCCATGCAGCAGGAAGTCGCATGGTCTCTCTCACACCTCTGACAAAGTACTCTGACCACAAATGCCCTGTAACTCCTAGTGTTACCGCGTTAACTTTCTAAACACATACTATATTAACCTCAACAAGAAAACCGCCAAAACACAACCACCAACAGCCACAGTAAGATGAAATCTGTTTGGCCTTCCCTCTCCTGAGAGGCAAGTGAGAGAATGCGAGCCTGTAGCCAGGGCTTCAGAGATGGCAGTTGCATTTGCACGGTGGGCTCCAACCTAGCGGCTACCTGGATGACTCTTCCAAATAACAGAAGTGTTGAGAGCAGGTATCTGGGTGCCCACCACTGCTACCTTACAGGCAGGTTCACCTCCCAACCACTGCACTCAGGGTCTAGTCTGAGCAGAACCAGGAGAGAATTCTGGCCTTGAGGTCCCAAACAGTGTTGGATTTCTTCTGAGGAAAAACCTTCTGCACAAGAATTAGAGGTAATTTATCATTTGATTGCATTTAAGATGTTCCTTACCAATCTCAGGGACTTCTCTGGTGGCTCAGACAGTAAAGAGTCTGCCTACAATGCTGGAGACCTGGGTTCTATCCCTGGGTCGGGAAGATTGCCTGGAGGAGGACACAGCAACCCAACCCACTGGATAATCCCATGGACAGAGGAGCCTGGCAGGATACAGTCTAGCCTCAAATGCAGATCTTGATAGGTGACTGCTATGCTGATTCCTAGGATCAAAGCTGTGTTTTAAATGAAGAAAAGGCAATTGAAACGTCACAGTTCTATAAAGAATCAATGGAATCTGGAAAATTAAAGTTCTAGGCCAGACTAAATGGCAGCTTAAGGTCACCAAGGGCAAAACATGACATGGCCCCTACCAGGCTCTGGGTGTGTGGAGAGGGGCAGGGAAGCCAGGAAGCTGCAAATGGGTGAGAGCTGTCACACCCCCAGCACCCGCTAATCCAACACCCCCTGCCCAGGGCCTAGCCTTCCAGTCATGAGTGAATAGATGAAATTCTGTATCACACAAGCTTTAAAGGGCTGGGCAAGGGACTGTGATTTTCTTCTCTTTATCCTCAAGGCCTTGCCCAGAGCCTGACACGGAATGCTTGGTCAATGAAACTTGAATGAATAAATGAATGAAGTAGGAAAAAAAACAGTCTGGTATGGGAAGACTTCCAAATCCTGAGCTCCACGGTTCCCTTGCTAACTGGGGTATGGTTCCATGCACAGCCCCAGAAGCGCTGAAATCCAGGCCAGGAGCCAGCAGAGGTGAGAGGACCAGGGTGGATGTGTCTACCTGACTCAGGCTGGCCTGGCAGCATACACACCCACCGTGCACAGGGTGACAAGACCACTGCCCTTAGCCTGCCCTCCCCTGTCACTGTTCTTGCCTCCACCATCTGACCTATTTTTCATACCCAAATTTCTAGGTCAGTCCTGTAAGACTCATGCCTATACCTGAGCCTCTGTTCAGGGAGTCCTGCCCCTCCTCAGCCCAGAAGACCTCTTTGGCTACAGTGATCCTGCTCTGATGCTCTGCCCCACATAAATCCCTCCTCTCCTGACTCTGATGGCCTGAGTCAGGCTCTGCAAGTCTCCAATGTGTGCACGCTTAAGCTGCTTTCTGCCCCGTGGGCTTAGGGGACAGGTCAGGGCTTCTCCTCAGTTCTCTCTGGACCTTGGAGCTAGGAGCTGGTGCAGTTAGGACACCATGACTTACTGCAGACTGGCTGAGCCTGATCCCTTGCTCACTGCATTCCCTGCTGCTCCCCTCATGCCACATGTTTGGCCCACCAGTGAGATGGCTCCCTGCAGAACCTTGCTGGTTCCTCCTCCCCCCCCACACACACATCCACTCCAGGACAGCAGGTGGGGGATGCAAACTGACACTTCTTGAGAGCTGCAAGGTTAAGTATTACTATCCTCAGTGCTGCAGATGGGAGAACTGGCTGGGAGAGAGAGAGTGTGCAGGTCAGACAGACCCCCAAAGCCCACTGAGCCACATGCACCTCCTTACACCACCATGACCTTGAAGCCTGCAATCCAACAGCAGAAGAGAGAGAAACAGACTGCAAACAACTAAACATGGGGTAAGAGAAGCTGCAGACTCAAAGGGCGGGGACGGCTGTAAACTGGAGACCTCCTCCTTTTTACTCTCAGTCTCCCAGCACTGCCCACATGACACACCCTCAGGGGCACGCACCACCTTCCTTGTCCTGCGCCGCCAAACTGGGTGAACGGGAAGTGGGTCTAAGGGTCTCTGCTTAAGGACAAGATTAGACAGAAGACGTGGAGACCTTTGCCTTCTCCAGAAGACACAAGTCTGGGACTTCCCTGGGGGTTCAGTGGTTAAAAATCCATGTTCCAATGCAGAAGACAGCATGCCACCTTAGGGCATGTAACAGGGCAGGAAGCAGAGCTTCTATCTTGTCCTGGGGAAGGTGTAATCCCTTGGCACCATGGGCAGACCGGTGGGCTTGAATCCACCCCTGACTTCACAGACTGAAGCATAGCCAGGCTACGGACCACATGGACAAGTAGGAGAAAGTCAGGGCTGGTGGGTTCTTCTCACCCCTCTGAGCACCTCACCAAGACTCCCAGGGGCCCAGCACTCAGCCTTCCTACCTGGATCATCCAGGTATAATACCAGCCCAAAACGGAGACACTACAGAGCCATCCCCTGGCAGCCCAAGTGAGCTCCTGCTGCTTCCTAAAGCCCAGGCTGACTCCTAAGGACACGAGGACTCACGGGGGACTCAGGCACCCCCAGGCAATCACCCAATGCCTCTAGCTTCTGGGACACACCTCACGTGAACACCCCAATGGCATCTGGCTTAGAAAAGAAAGGCAGATTCTAGATTACTTGTATCACTCTCTCTGCTCCCCAAGAGACAGGCCTTAAAGGAGATAAAGTGTGCAGAGCGTTAGCGCGGAACCTGGCACAACGTAAGTGCTCAATAAATGGTTCCTGTCACCATTATCATGACTCATTACGGTTTCCTGGCTGCCCACTCCTCACCTCCCGGCTTGTGTGAGGAGCCCTCTTTTCATAACCTCGAGGCTTAACGGAGCTCAGAGGCCCTTAGCCCAGCCCAGGGTTTCCAGGGCAGGAAGTTTCAGAGATGGGGAGGTAACTGGGAGTGAGGCTGGACCCAAGGTCAGGGTCCTCCGAGGTGAGAAGGCCCCTCTGCCCTCTGACAGCAGGATGGGCCCAGCGCCTCCCCAGAAAATCTCGCTGAAGACTGGAGGCTTGGCAGAGAGCCAGGGCAGGAGGCTTCTCCAAGATGCTGGCTCTGAGCCAAGGCGCATCCCAGAAGCTTCAGCTCCCAGAGAGCAGCAGAGGTGGAGGGGAGAAGGGGTCACCAGAAGAGGGGCAACGAGGATCCCTCAAGCCAAAGGAAACCTGCTGCAAGTGGGTCTGGTGTGAACCTGGGATGCACGCCTGTCTGCTCGTGCCCTGAGGGCTCCACACATCTGGGAGACGATGAAATGATAAAATCACTTCGAGGACAGGAGTTGATGGGGGGTGTGTTCCACCCCAGGACCACCCTCCTGTCATCTACATCTGTGCCCCTACAAACTCCACCAGGCACCACTAAACCGCCAAGCAAAGACTCTTCTGGGGTTCCTCACTGGCTCTCTTCTCCCCACCCATCCTAAAACCTAAGAAACACATGCTGCCTGTAGATTCAGGTCTTCTGTCTCTAAGGACTGAGGGGTGAAAAGTGTTAGTTACTCAGTCGTGTCCTACTTTTTGTGACTCTATGGACTGTAGCCCACCAGGCTCCTTTGTCCATGGGATTTTCCAGGCAAGAAAACTGGAGTGGGTAGTCAATCCCTTCTCCAGGGGATGTTCCCGAGCCAGGGATCAAACCTGGGTCTCCTGCATTGCAGGCAGATTCTTTACCATCTGAGACATCAGGTCTTCTGCGTCAAAGGACTGAGGGGTAATCCCCATTTAAAAGGCTGTACCGGCCTCCTGTCTGGCTTTTCCATGCACAGATATCTCATGGCCAGAGAGCTTTCAGGGGTAGATCAGCATTAGTTACTGAGCGCTGGGGCTGGAAGACGTCTTAATTCTCTAGTCTAGCTCAATGAAAATATGAGTGGCATGTATCACTTTAAAATTTCCTAGATACTTCCCTGCTGATCCAGTATATCTGTTTCTGAGACTCTGCGCTCCCAATGCAGGGGGCCCAGGTTTGATCCCAATCAGGGAACTAGAACCCATATGCTGCAACTGAAGATCCTGCATGCCCCAACTAAGACCTGGCAAAGTCAAATTAATTAAAAATTTCTGGAAGACACACCAAAAAGTAAGAACAGTTAAAACCAATTTATTTTATTTTTTAAATATTTACTTGACCGTGCTGGGTCTTAGGTGCAGCATGCAAACTCTTAGTTGTGGCAGGTGGGATCTAGTTCCATGGCCAGAAACTGAACCCGCGCCCCCTGCATCCAGAGTGTGAAGTCTTAGCCACTGGACTACCAGAGAAGCCAGAAACTGAACCTGCGCCCCCTGCATCCGGAGTGTGGAGTCTTAGCCACTGGACTACCAGAGAAGTCCAAAATTGACTTTTATTAAAAAATTTTTTAAATGCAGGAGGCTTTTAATAGTAAAGGGATGATTAATATAAGCTGCATGTGTGCATGCTCAAGTCACTGTCATGTCCGACTCTTTGCAACCAAATGGACTGTAGCCCATCAGGCTCCTCTGTCCGTGGGATTTTCCCGGCAAGAATACTGGAATGGGTTGCCATTTCCTTCTCCCTAAAATTAACTTTAATAACATATTTTAACTCAGTATTATCATTTCAGCTTGTTGCACTCACTACAACTCATGAGACCAACAGTGGTTTGCACACTGGACAGCGCAACTCTTGACTCCAGCAACCGCCCCCATTTTTGGAGAAGGATGTGGCCCCAGTATCTGAGGAGAGGGCACCGGGTTAGAAAGGGAGGCCCCAAACTCGATCGCTACAGCTGGGCCCATTGGCCTTTCCCTTCAGCCTCCTGGTAAATACTTGTGGCCTATGAAATAGATCATTTTATGATAAATACAATCCAAGGGGCCTGCGATTTAAACCTACTTGAAATAGACAAGCTGGAGAGGAGCAGAAATAGATATACTTGACATCACGCGCTCTGCTCCGGAACAAAGACCAACAGGAAGGAACAGACGGGAGGTTCTGGGAGATCTCTGCATGGGAGGCAAGTCTTGATGAGGACCTCTGTGTGTGGCATCCGTGAGCAGGGCCACCTGGCTCCTACAGGCTGTAAATACCCACACTCCAGCCCCGGGTCTGGTGATTCTGCTACCACGTCTCCCTGGAGGAACTACCCACAAAAGCTTCTCTCTGCTTTAGGAGGCAAGAACAAGTCGTGCATTTACCCAGTGCTTCTAGTCTTCTTACTCGGAGTCGCCATGCCAACACACAGTCATAATTACCGAGGAACGCGCCAATAGTGGCAGCATTGACAAAGACACTATATCAGGGCCTGTGAGCTAAGCAAGGTCAGGCTCCTCGCGGCCCCCAGCTTCCTGCCCACTTCCTTTATTCCACTCTGATCCATCTCTTTCCCTTCATTCTTTCTCTCCCACCCAGATGGTCTTTGATTATATTTTCTCTGCAAAGAAAGGCACTATGGCTCAGTGTATAAAACACTTTTATAGCAATTAGGAGACAGGTTCTCCTTTGAGCCCCGATTTTAACTTGTGGGAAAAGTCACTTGAACATCTAGGCCTCAGTTATTTCTCTGTGAATCGGGAGAATATTTTTCGGACAGTGTCTATTCAGTGGGTGGGCGCCTGCATCTAATTTACCTACTAAATTTAGAGGCTGATGCGTGTCCAGTCAACTCTAAGATCTTCTTTATGATTAGCCCCAGAGGTACCAGAAGCTCAGGGAAACAAAAGAAGGTTCAGATCAGAGAGGGAGCTGGTTCTATCTAATACCCTGAGAACAGCAGGGCTTATATCTCCCCCCAGGAAGGGTGCAAATCTCAGAAAAGGAGCCAGGAGCCGCTGAATGGTGGCCTCTATCCAATTATAAAAAGATGAGTGGGATGGATGAGGACTATCAGACTAAGTGGCAAGCATCCTGAGGCCCCTGTGAGAACAGGGACATGCACCCATTTAAAATGAGAGGTCAGGAAAAGAAGGCAGACAGCCATCACCCGGGCCCGGCACAAGAGCGCCCCGATTTCAGAACACCCAGTGCACCAACATCTGAACTTACAAAGGAGATAAATTGGAGGCTGATGATTAGCATCACAAAATGATTATTCCCTTTGTAAAAGGCTTCACTGCAGGACTGCTTTAAATAGTGCATTTAAACCATGATCTGATTTGCTAAATTCGATTTATACACATCTACTGCCTAAGCTGGCGTGCGGCTGTATTTACATGTCTTCCCTTGGCACGGAGAAGGGGAGAGGCCAGCCATTATTTGGGGCCTTTAATCCTTGTAGACAGTAACTAAGCTGGGGAGCTGGACCCTGTTTTTCTTCCACAGCTGGGGCTTTAGCTGTAGACTGGCCTCAGCTCTCCACTCTGCTATGCCTGGGCAGAGCTGGCCCAAAGACGGATAGGGTCTGTTGGAGCCTTGCTGATTCCATGGGGGCTCCTCACCAAGAAGCAGACCCCTCCCACTTCCCCTCCTACTCCCCCCCACCACACACACAGGGGTGACAACTTTCTAGTACAAATTTCCAGAGAATCTGGTCTATGACATGCTCACTAAATTTATTTAGCACGAACAGTTATCATGCCAGGGGTGCAAAGGCTACCTTTTGGGAGCCATGGAAATCTGCTAATCTGTATCAGTTCTGGGGATCTGATGAGCCACAGTCTGTGACTTGCACTTAAGCTGCAGGAACCAAACCTGAGCAGGCTCAGAAAGGCTGGCTTTGCACCCAAAGAAGACAAAAGAATGGGTCCACCAGGTCTCATAGCAGCTGTGTGTGCCGGGGCCATGGGAAAACTCTCCTTACTTCACAAAAAGACACTTGCAGGTCTCTCTGATGACATGTCCCTTCAAGAGAGAAATGACCCAGGGACTTCCCTGGTGGTCCAGTGGTGAGGACCCCGTGCTTCCACTGCAGGTGGCACGAGTTCACTCCCTGGTCAGGGAACTAAGATCCCACACACAACGGAGCCAGAACAAAATAAAAACAAGAGAGAAGTGGCCCCTTCCTGTTAGGTTCAACAATGTGATAGGAGCTGGACAACTACCAAAAGGGGGAAATCACCTAATTTACACCATCTGCCAAGAGAGGTCTAGGCAATACATGGGCTCAGGGATGCTCAAGAAACAAAGTCCCTCCAGAGGACTGAAACCAGAATGTCTCTCTACCACCAGATATTCACAGATACCCACAATGAGGAGACCAGCCTAGCACTAGGAACCAGGGCAAACAAATTTATAGTGGGGATGGAGCAGTCACTAAACACAACTAAACCATTGCTGAGAACCCCACGAAAGCCGCTCATTAGAGGATGGAAACTGGACTGGGAATCAGGACTCCTGGGTTCCATTCTTCGCTAAGCAAACTTCATGACTTTGGGGGAAATGAATCTTTCTGGGCTGGATCCTCATCTGTGACATAAGCCGCTGACCTATGTAATCACCAAGCCTTAAATTTTCTATAAATCTTCTAGAGGAAATAAAAGTCCCTATCTCTAAAAATCCTGATAAGCTTCCTTTTTTGAACAAGGTTATTAATCATCAAGCTTTCTTCTTTCTCTTGGCTGCCAGGAGGCTCAGAATCACAATATTAAATCAGAACATCTGTTTTAGGCTCAGACAATAAAGAATCTGCCTGCATTGCAGGAGACCCGAGTTCAATCTCTGGGTCCAGAAGATCCCCTGGAGAAGGGAATGGCTACCCATTCCAGTATTCTTGCCTGGAGAATTACATGGACAGAGGAACCTGGCAGGCTGACACGACGGAGCGACTAACACATTTAGGCCAAGAGGTTGGGGATGATGGGGTGACAGGAGAGTCCTCTTTTGTGACCCCTCCTAGGTGATGTGGGGATGAGGGCTTGGATTCAGGACAGGCTTGGTGTGTGTTTGAGAGATGAGACCACAACAGATGAATCCATGAGTCTGTTGTTATTTATGCAAGTGCAGTCTGTGGGTAAGAACTCAGGCTTTGGGGAAGACAGGCCTGAATCCACCTCCTGGCTCTGCCACATCTTAGCTATATAGCCAAAATCACAAAGAAGTAATCATCACCTTATGTATCAAGCTGAGACTCCGATGCATGCTTAGCAGCGGGCCAGGCACAAAGCAGGACTCAAACACAGAGAACATTACTGGAGTTTCTTAGTCTGCACAAAAGCATAAGCGTGGAACCTGCTTTAGGGCAGCGGTAGGACTGAGCTTAAATTTTTCAACCAGGTGGACGGGGTTGGGGGCGCATTAGAGCCATAGCTCTGGCTTTTGGGCCGAGACCTGGAGGGGCCGACCTCAAAGTGACTCCAACTGGCCAGCGAAGGACGCGACGGCCCCGAAGCAGTCCCGGATGATGAGAGCGGTGCCTCCAGGCCCGTCTTGTCCCCCACCACCGCGGCGCTGCGGAGACCCTCCGAGAGACTGCCGCCCCCGTCGGCGGGGCTCTCCGCTCCTCAGCCCCCTCTGTCCCTCTCTTGCGCTCCGGGGCACAGCCAGTCCAGGGAAGAGTGGCTACGGTGAGCTCGCCACTCGGGCCTCGCCGTTTCAAGAAAACCGGACGTCAGAAATGAGTGCGAAGCGGGCCCGCGGCTCCAGGTTCCAACATAACCTCCCTGTCCCGCCCGGTCCGCTCCAGCTCTGCCGCAGCCGGCTCGGGCCGAGGGGGAAGGCCGTCTCGGCCCCCGTCTGATGCAGGTTAAGTGAGGCGAGCTCCGGCCTGGCGCCTCTTTTTTCGGCCGCAATGCGCAACCGCCGGGCTCCGCGTCTCCGGCCGGGTGGGAGCGCACGGAGCGGCCTGGGGACCGGGGGAGCCGCGACGGAAGGTCCGGGCGGGAGCTGGGAAGGAGGACGGCGGCCGTTCCCCTCGCCAGCCGCCCCACTCCCCGGGGTAATTAAGGCCCGAGGGCCTGCCCGGGGCGAGCGGCGGCCGGGACACAGAGGGCCGGGCGCGCTCGACGCGCTTCCCGCTTCCGTGGGCCCGCGGCCCGGCAGGCGCAAGGAGGGACGAGGAGGAGCTCGGCGGGGCCGCGACGCCGCGACCTACCTGGTGCCCACGCAGCCATCTTGCCGCCGCTCCTCGCGCTCTCAAAATGGCCTCCCGGGCCCCGCAGCGCGCCCCACCCGAGTCTCGGCGCCTGCCAGGAGGTCACGGCTGCGGGCTCGCCGCCGCCTTTCCCGCCGACCTCGGCCCGCCCCGAGGGCCTCCTGTTTGCTCAGCCCCCTTCCTCAGAGCCCGCGCTGCGCGGCCCGCGGGCGCGTCTGGTTCCGAAGGCCGCAGGCCCAGGCAGTGCCCCGGGTATACACGAGGTGTGAAGGCTTACAAAGGAGTCTCGCTCAGCTTAGGCTCGCGCCCCGCTGCGGCCCTCGAGTCTGTGCCGGGGACTCCATTTTCTTCAGCTGCACCCTTCCCGGGCCAGCCGCGCACTCCCAGGCGGAGGGCCAAGGCGCGGGCTACTGGGGGCCTCGGCCTCCCGCAGAAAGCCGACGGTGTCGGGGGAGGGGGGGGAGCCCGGGTGTCCAAGAAGCCAAAGCCGGAAGCGTCAGGGCCGCCATTTACGTGAGGCCTACTGTGTGCTACCCGCCTGCTCCGCGCCAGCCCTGCCGAATTGTATCACAAAGCACCGCAAGCCAGAGAGTGTGTTAATGGCATCTCATAGGGCGTTGGGCGTGTGTGTGTGTGTGTGCGCGCGCGCGCCATTGGATCTGGGCTTAGAGAGGAGGGGTCGCCTTTCTGCTGACCCAGGTTAAAACACAGCCGCTCCACCGTCCCGAGCTGGGAATCGCCCAACTCCCAGGCTGCCGGCCGGCCAGCCGGCTCTTGGAGACAACTCAGGGCAGAGGTGGGGCTCGGGAGGACAGCTCCTCCTTCCATTCCCTGGCTCTTGGCCACTCACCTTGCCTCCGGCGCGCCCTCCTACGACAGAGCCCGTGCCCACTGCTACTTCGTGCCGGCGAAGAGGGCGCCGAGCGCAGGCGGAACGGCGCCAGGAGGCAAGCGCTTGCAGGGCAGTAGCTGCAAAACAGAGCGGAGAATCAGGAGCCCCCGCCTCCCCTTCTCAACCCATGCCGGCCCAGAAGGGCGCCCGCGTCCACTCAAAGGTCAGGTAGAGGCATATGCGTCCTCCAGGTCAAGACCACAGCCCAGGGAGGCCTCTGGGCGCTCTGCGCGAGTCTCTCACTCGTCTGCCCAGGACTCAGGAGGGAAGACGGGGCGGAGGGGAGGGGGCACTGGTGTACCGGCTAAGGGGGATTCCGGCCCGGCCCAGAGCTCCATACGGCCAGTGGGCCAAGCATCCACCCACCAGCGAGAGTGCCTTGAACCCCTAGGAGGGTCTCTAAGAGCTGGAGCTCCAGAAATGGAGAATCGTGAGTGGGGCACCTGGGTTAATGCAGAGGCTACAGCGCCCCAAAACACTCCTGGCTCCCCTCACAGATTTCATGAATCCTGAGATTCAGAATCTGCCAGAGCTGGGATGCCAGGCGCCTACTGTTAGAAATCCCCAACCCCCGAACTGACAAGGACCAACTGGTTATGCCCTCTTGGCGAGAAAGTCAATCCCTATACTGCTCCCTTCAAGTCTGTAAACATTGGTGTGTCCTCCCCAGCCTGCCAAGCTTGGACCTTTATACACGGTCTAGCGCCCCGCGCCGCCCCCCATCCCCCAGAAAACTGGGTGCACCTTGGAGTCTTGTTTCGCCTCTTAATTCAGGGGCCTGGGGGCTAATGGCAGGCACTGGTCAGTTCTCCCAGGGGGTTCTGGACATCCACTGGTGCTTTCACTGTCTCCAGAAGGTGGAGGTTTGAATTTCAGATCCAAGTATTCATGTGCACCCCGGTTTGACCCTGAAGGTAGCTATCATTGACTTAGCACCTACATATGCCAGGCGCTTTATTTGTATATTTTACTTAATTCTAACAGGACCCCTGGACGTGTGGGGACTATTATTCCCATTTCACAGATGGGGAAACAGAAGCCCACAAAGATGGTGTGACTTGTCAAGGATACACTTGAGTTGTAATGGCTAAAGCATGTCCTCAAATCCTGCCTCACAGGCATGGGCAGCCCCACCCCACCCGCAGCTGCTGCCCTTCTGAAATCCAGACTGCTGCATTATTAACCCATTCCAGGATAGTCCTGAGCCCTCCACCCTAGTGCCTCAACTCAGAATTGTCACGCGGAGGGGCAGAAAGGGTCACAGAGGAGAACGTGTCATCCTGCTCTCCCCATGACCTGTGATGGGGAAATTCTGCAACCCTTCTGCCCCCCAGCCACCCCCCCTCCCAGAGGCATTTCCACCCTCTTTAGACTGGGTCCAGAACCTTGAGGGAACCTAGCAAAGCCTCAGACTGGCCATTAATCCGCTCCTGAGTTTTAAAATCCCAGTCTACACAGTCAAAGAATTGGGTGACCTGTATTATAATCAAGATATCAAGCAGGAGAAAATGAGATGAAGGGGCAGGAGGGCATGATATTTTTACACATAACCCCAGTGGAGACCTGGGGGGATTCAGGAGCTATAAAGACGAGAGTTATGAGGAAATTCCCCTGTCTCTGTTTATCTGCAAGAGATTTCAATCCCAACTGATAATCAGACAGGAAGCTAGCTATAACTCCCCCAGCCTTCAAGCTGAGAGGTGCTTTTTTTCTTTAAATGACGTTAATGTGACGTTAATGTTTTTTTTTCTTTCTCTCGCTCTTTTTTATGAAACCTCTATAAGAAACAACTTCTAATAATTAAAAAATTATGTCCATTGAACCAGAGGTGAAAGAAAGATAAAGCAAAATGGTGAGGGGGAAGTTTGGGCTTTTTCAGAAGAGGACCAGGGAGACAGCCCCACCCTCAGCTGCCTGACACAGCAAAGATGGCAGCTGAAGGTTGCGATGGGGTGGGTACAGCCAGACTGGAGAGACACTAGGAAACAGGGGAAATGGAGGGAACAAGAATCTGAAGTCACACACACTCTCCAGGGGACAGAGGAGAAAGGTTCCTTTCAAAATAAACTCAAGTGGAAGAATGGGAGACCAGCCTAACTTGGGACAATGGCCGTGCTACCCAGCCCCCCACCCCGGTCCAGTTTGCAGTCCATCCCCACCCTAACAAGACAGAGAAGGTTGGAGAAATGCCACTCCGCACATCCCTGCAACACACAAAGAACCCGGGTTTGGCCAGAGACAGAGGAGAGCAACTCCACTCACAGTACCTCTTAATTCATGGGGGGACACAAACTAGGTTGCATGCTGGTTGCGGGGCGGGGGGAGGTGAGGCTGACCAGTGAGGGGCTCCAGTGCTTGTGCAGATGGAAACCGAAAGGAAGTTCTAATTAGCACAAAGCCGGCACCTTCCATTAATAGCTCTCCATCAGCTCCTGGCTGCTACTGATGGGAAGCAAGTTGCAAAGGCAAGTGTGAGCTTCACCTGTCCCCCATCGTTAACAGACCTTAGGTGAGATGAGGGCTGTCGTGAAGGAAGACCACCCCAATCCAGCTGCCCCACCCAAACAAATCTAATTACAGGTCGGGCTTCTGGACTCACTCAAGGGGAGCGTGTTTAACTTGACGCATCCACAGACATGAAATCTAAGAAGTCCTGGCACACACTCTATGCATATGACACTAGATGGGTCAAACAGATCCCTGGTAGGTGATAGCAGCAGACGGTTGGGCAGGGATTGACTGGGAAGAGGCAGGAGGGAAGTTTCTAGAATGAGGGAAATGCTGTCTTGAGTGTTGGTTACATGGATGTAAATGCACTGTACACCTATAGCTGTTTCAACGTGTAAATTTCACTTCTAATAATATATATGTAGGTGTAGAAGTATGTGGCAGTATATCTCAAACATATGCACACAAAGGTCTCAGCTGATGACCGATTTCTCCATAGCCTGTGATCTCCTGGATGTGAATGTTCACACCCTTTTCAAGGGTCATAGTAGAGAAAGGGGTCGGAGCAGATGGGGAAGTGGAGCCGGGTACATCTCCCAGACACAGGGCCTGGGCTGGCTGGGTAGGGAGGTTGAAGGTCTGAATTGAATCAATTAGCTGCAGAAAACTTCAGAAAAGAAGTAAGGCCCTTCATAAAAACAAAGCCCCCTCCTTAATCCCCAAAGGCAATCCTCTCCCCCATTCCCATGGCCATTCCTCAGTAAACAAAGAAATCCCTCCTTCGACATCCACACCTCAATATTCATTAGGAGCGGACGTTAGAGACTGCATTCCAGCCTCCCCGAGTGCCCTAACGACTGGAAACCCAAAGGCAGAGGACTGAGGGGGGTCTCCTCTCGGTCTCTCCCTCTGCTTTCTCTCCACAGTTCCTCTCCCCTTCTTACGGAGGTCTGTCCTTTCTCTCCTTCCCTCTCTCCCTTTCTTTTCCTCCTTTTCTTCAAATTAGTGAATCAGCAAATCAAGGCAAAGACATCACTAACTGTACTTTGTTCATTTATTTTGACAAGTGCAGTTTAATTTTAATTATTTATGATAATACTTCATAGTAGACGAGTAAATGTGCTGGGGTATATTTGGTAACATTAATGAAGTCTGCCTAATAGGAACCTTCACTCCAGCACCCTGCCTGGAGAGCTGCCTGCTGGAGAAGTGGGGTGAGACCAGTGATCTGTGATAGGGTTTGCAATTTTTTTTGTGGGGGCAGGGGTGGGAGTGGGATGAGGAACTTAATGGGTTTGAGGATTAGCGAAGGGAAAATTAACCCAATTCTAGAGAAGAGGCAAATATGCGAGCCCATAATCATGTATCGATGTGGACTGTGTATTTAAACACCAAGAGAGCACACTTTGTGATAAGGAAGCCCAGGCATGCACACATCGCACATGCATATTTACACATGAATCTCAAATATGCAAATCAGCAGAGGCCCAAAGAAATTAGGCTCTGGGCAATTAAAAATTGAAATAAAAATGGAAAAAGTATCTTCTTCCTACTTATCCTTCGTTTCAAGTGGGCAAACATGGTGCAAAATGTGGAAAATAATAAGAAAGGTAGAGAGGGTTTCCTTCATTGGTGACTACTTGGGAATATTCCCTCCAGTACACACAATGAACCATGAAAAACTGGTCTCAATCAATGCAGTGTTTGAAATGGGAGTGATCTTTTTACGGCTCTTCCTTAACCCTGCTGCCATGCTTAACATAACTGATTGTCATATAAGTGTATGATTCAGTTTACAGATCACATATATACACGAATGGGTATACTGTACACACAGATGTTCAGTCATTTGGTCCACACACACAGATATCTGGTACACCTCAAGACAAGCCTCCAAAGCATTTACATTATTATCTACAATAATGATAGACTTATCACAATACAATTAATGCTTAATTTTTAATGTAAAGAAATAGTTGACCCTTCATTTTAAAATAATAGGAAAAAAAAAAAGTACCTCAAGGTTCCCTGTTTCCCATCTCTGTCTTGCTTGCTCATACTCAGGGTGGTGTAAGGACATTTCAAGAGACAGAAGTGGGTTACCTTAAGACCAACTCCACTGCCTGCCTCAAGAAGAGACCAGGATTCTCCCACAGTCTACAGACTAAATTTGGTCCAGCTCTGGGGTCAAGAATGAAAACTCAGCGATTGCTGGTTTCTCTTACTGGATGATTGCAGTGGGAAAAACCGAGGCTGCTCCTCAAATAAGGTGTGCCAAAGGCGCAGATAAAGGGGCGCTTTTTTTGGCATAGCCATGTGTGTGAGAGAGGGTTAGTAGAACCTGCCTGCACCCATGAAATGCCTTATAACAACTCCCTGACCTCCAACCAGAGGGATATCTTGGCCATTAGAGCAGGATCATCAGCTGGAGACACCTGGCTCCCAGCCTTTTCGCCTGGCTCCAAGCTCCTCAAGCCCGTCTCCTTAAAGCCGTGGCCTGGCTCTGGCGTGGGAAAGGCAGTTTGGAGCTTTTCACAAATCCAGTATCCCCTTGAACCAAAACCAATTAGCCTGGCCCAAGGTCCTGTCATTGAGGCCCTGGCCCTCTTTTCAAACCCCTGCGGCTCAATTGCGGTGAGGGGCTGGCCAGTGAATGCCCGGACCACTTAAAGTGGTGCTTAAGCCGAACCGGCCTGGAAGGAAGGAGCCAGCACTATAGGAACTGCAGCGGCCCATTCTCAGAGCCACTGACCAAGGTTTTGTTCCAGGCACAGCCCCCCACCCCCAACTCTATTTTGAAAAACCCTCCCCTCCTCTCCAGTTCCCAGCTGTCTAGAAGAGAGATGAAAAGCTGGCTCTAGGAAGCCATGAGACACCCAAACTTGGCTACCCCAGACAGAGAAGACATCCCTGAGTTCTGTCCCCAGTCACCTTGCCCTCCCTGCTAAAGAAGGAGGTCTAACATTGATAGAGCTCCTACTGTGCACTATGATCCAACATGAGCCTGCACACCAGCCCACCTTATGGATGATATTAAATCTAAGAGGATGTGACTTGCCCCAAATCACAGCACCTAAGAGCAAGGCAATTTGGAGGGGGGGGATCTCTGAGAGCCCCAGAACTCCACTCTCTGAGGAAGAGAGACACAGAAGAGGGTAAGAGGTTGACCAAGATGAGACAGAAGGGAACACCACCTGGAAGAATGGGAAAACTCCTGAAAGAGCAATTCCCAGCACAAGCTCAGGTCTCTACCAAGGCACTGCCCACATCATCCATTCTCCCCCTGCCTGACCCAAGCTGAACTGGGATAGGAGTAAGGATGAGGTGCCACAGCCTTCCTCCAACCCCCACCTGTCACCAGCTTCCTGTCCAGGCGGACTGAAGACTCACCCTCTGTGATGGGCGGCACTGCCAGGGCGCCCTGACTGTCGCCATGGTGACGCGCATCCCACCCTAGGCCAGAGCTGATTGGTCACTCCATCCAGTCTGATGGAGGGGGGCTAAAGTCTAGGCGGGATGGGGGACCGAGACACCCCGACACACACACACACACACACACACACACACACACACACACACACACACACACACACGAGAAAGACAAATGCCAAGGGGGAACTGAAGGCTATTAAAATGGCGCCGCGGCCTCTAAGGGGCCGCTGCGCTGGGTGCGCATAACCGGGTTGGAGAAATCTGGGCGGTTTTCTTGACCGCGCCGCGTCGCCTGGGACCTGGAGGACGCATAAATCCCGCTGGGGCTGCCCCGGGGCTCGAAGCAGACCACTCCCTGCCTCTCCCCGACCTAGGCGTACAGGACTGCACACCCCAGCTGGCCGGATCCGCCCTGCGCACGGCACGTTCGGGCTGGGCGAGCGCGGCGGATTAGCCCTGAGCCCACAGACCCGAGGGCGCGGGGCCCGCGCGTTTGGGGGTGTGAGGGCGGGGCGGGGCGGCGGCCGCGCCTCTAATCCCAGCGCTGCGTGTGGGAGCGGCCGGATCAGGGAATTAGCGCTGTAACTTCGGATTAGTAACGCTCGCTAAATGAGCGCCTAATTCCGACCCTTCATGCTTTTCAGCGTCGCGGCTGGGCCCTGAGAGGCCTTCTGGCCTCGCTCCCTCCGCGCTCAGGTCCCATTTCCCGGGAGGTCAGCCCGCGACCGTGGAGAGCTCCCTGACCACCCTAGATCAGGCCTCTAGCCGTGCCGCAGCCTGATTTTCGGCGGCGCCCAGGGATGCCAGCTTTTCATTCGCTGGGCAGAGGCCCCAGCAGGCACTCTCGGTTGGGAGTTCGTGGACTACTGAGCAGGAAACCCTTTACGTCTCACTCACCACGGCGGCTACCCTGATCCTTGCCCTACTAGTGGCTTGCCGTGCGACCTTTGGCGAGAAACCGGGCCTTACCGAGCTCGCTGTTATAGATGTCAAATCAAAGAGGTTAGGTAAAGAGCATCTTTGAGACACCAACCACTCCCAGCTTCCAAGCTCCATCTTTAATTGCGTTCTCAGGCTCCCTAAAGCCTTTTTGAGTGGGTAGCAGACACGTGGCGCAAAAATGAAGCCCAAACATGGGGAGCCTAGTGGCCAGAGGAGGCTTGGGGGAAGGCCTCCCTGGGGCATGGAGAGAAGAGCCAAGAAGGGCCAAGGCCCAGCCGGCTCCTCCAGGCCCGGGCAAGCCAGATAAGGTTTGATGGGGTGAGGCATCGATTTTGACTCTCTGCCTCAGGCTTTCAGTGTCCAGAGGGGATGTCAGCATGGCTCTGCTAGGGCCGGACATTCATACCCTGAAGCCCAAATCCGGCAGGTTGGCCTCTTTAGGAGGGGCACTTCTTAGTGGGTGTAGGTTGGGGTCCAGGAGATTAGGATGCAGGCGCTCTCTGTCTGCCAAAGCCCCGCCATGATCCTTTCCCTGACCCAGGGGTTTGCATTAACGAATTTTCGTAATAAGCGGAAAGAAAACCGTATTCTCTCCTGCTCAGACTCCTCCTCCCCTGACCTAGATTTCAGGACTGACCAGAGGGTTTGAGACCCTAGTGTTTAAAAACAAACAAACAAAAAACTCATTTGAATTGTGTAGACACAGCTGTGAAGGTGCAAAGCCATCAGGCTAATAGAAAGACTAGTTCTTGCAAAATAGCAAAGGATAGGGGTGGTGGGAAGGGAAGATGGAAACCCGGGACCCAGGGCCAGCTGGCTGGGAATGGAGGCAGGAAGGGCTGTTCTGGTTTCTTCCGAAATGGGGTCACAATCATTGCACAGACTCCCAGGTGTGCTGAGAAGAGAGGGCCGACCCCAGTGATGCTGCCTGTGGCCTCCAGGATCCTGAAACAAGATAGCCACCCCCTCCCTGCCTCTTCCCAGGGAAAAAGGGGAGACTGGCCTTTAAAAATGGGAGGCGGGTATCACACAGGATCTGTGAAAACCTTCTAGCTGGTGATTATCTCTAGGGAGGAGAAGGGGGACAGAGGGAGGACAACTTGAACTTCCCTGCCTTATCTTTTGTTTTCTTCTTTAATTTTATGTTCAATAACTAACACATTCAAGTGGTTCATAATTCAAAAGGTGATGTAGTGGAAAGTCTCCATCCACCATTAATCTTAGCCTCACAGTTCCTCTCCAGAAGGCCGACGGACTTCCCTTCTGTACTGTTTGAATTTTTGCCTTTTACACATATAACCCATTTAAAAAAATTCTTTTTTTTTTTTTTTTGTTAAGCAAAGACAAAACAAAAAGGCTTACAGGGATAAAAAATGGAAAAAGATTTCTGTAATTAAAAGAGGACTGGGCAGGTTCTGGGTAAGATGATGGGAATGATAAGCCATATAAACACCTGAGGGAGATGGTCTGGGGAGTGAAGTGGGCAGAGGTGGGAACAAGACCTGGGCCCAGCTCTGCAATTCTGAGCTGGGAGACCCTCCAGGAATCACTCCAGGCCTCCTGATTTGTTTCCTCCTGTATAAAAGGGTAATAGGATGGAGGGCCATGTCTAAACAGTGGCTCAAGTTCATTCCAGCCTGCCTGTCATAGCACTCACACACGTACATTCCTAGAAACCCCCCCAAACCATCAGGAAATCTGAACCCACATTGGCTGCTTTCTTCTCTGAAGCATGGCATGGTGCAGGGCTGGGTCTACAGCCACTCATCCCTGGGAGCTCGGGAGGTTCCACGGCTTCCAGGACAAGTCAGTTGCCAGGGAGGAAAGTGACCGGAGGCAGATGAGGACCGCAGGAGGGACCCCAGCGCTGTGTGCTGTGTGGGAGCCTGATACCCATGCAGTGAGCAGGGGTGCGTCCCCACACCCCCACACCCAGCTAAGAGGGGCTGGGAGCCTGAGTGGCCGGGTGTGCTGCATTGGGTTGCCATGGGAACGGAATGCAGATTTCCCCCAATTGCTTTTTTATTTGCTAGACATTGTAATACATCTTATGTTCCAAAGGGGTTGGGGGGGGGGTGCGGGAGACTAGTGGGAAGGCGCCGGGAGCCTGCCTGCACCCTAACCACTCCGGGAAGTTGGGGAGGCGCGGGCAGGAATGGCCGAGCCAGGGCTAGTGCAGAGGTTGGCGGGGTTGAGCTCCGTCCTTCCCGCCCGCTGGCTGGCCAGCGCTCGGTTTGTATGCAGGGCAGAGCAGGCCCGTCGGGGAGGGAGGCCCCCCGCCCCAGCCCCTAGCCATTGAGCGCACTCCTCGCCGGTTCTGCTCCGCTTCACGCTGCACACAGACCCCCCAACTGCACACAAAGGCAGCTGCCAGAGCCCGTGAAAAGTGATCAAATTATCAAGAACTTGACCTCACCGAGGGGCGAGGCTCCGGCAACCCCCAAGCCGTATGCTAATGACGCTCAGGGACTGACTCGTCGAATAATTCGATAAAGGGCGCATTGTTAGCGGCAGGGCAGCCCCCCTGCCCACCCTTTCACTTCCCCCCACTCCCACCCCCTACCGGCCACTGTCTCTCTCCGTCCACATTTGCATCCCAAAATCCCCGTCCGCAGCTCCGGGAGAGGATTGTTCCAGCCTGATTTATGGGGTGAAGGCGAAGGCTGGCGCCTTCCCCGCCAGCGACCCCTCTGCAACCCCAACTCCCTTCCCCCAGCCCGCTCCACTTTGGGGTTCCAACTTCGGCGCTGGGGGATGGGTGGGGGCGGGGAAAGAGGAGGAGGAGCGGGGAAAGCGGGCGAGCTCCTCCAGGGTTCGGAAAGTGTCTCGGGGGACAGCCGAGGTCAGGTACCTGGTCCGGGCGCGGCCGCTCCGCCGGGCTGGAGTCCGCTGGGCCGGCACTGGGCTTCTTCGGGTTCCTCGGGCTGGTGGGGGCCGGGGCGGCCGGCGGGACGGGCGCTCGCACGCAGAAGTTGTGAGAGTCATTTCTACTTTCGGTTATCTAGCTTTATGACGGCTCTGTGGCACTCATACAGCTAGATAACCAAAGAGAGAAACGGGCCTCCCTTCACCACCGCCGCTGCCGCGCCGCTGGCCCCACGTGCCGCTGCCCACCGGGCGCGGAAACCGGAGCGGGCGCCGCTCTTGGAGCCGCGGGCGCACGCGGAGAGCCGAAGGGGACCGACAGACACACAGACACACTGACTCCCAACAGCCGAGGCCGGCAGCCCCCGCCCAGTCTTCTCCACCCCTCCCTCCTTCGCCCTCCTAGAGCGTTCCCGCCCGGCTCCCCGCGCTGTCCGTCCGGGAACCGGCGCCGGCTGCCCGCTCCGACGGCGCCCCGGGGCGCACCGAGGGCACCCGCGCGGCGCGCGTCGGCAGCCCCGGGCGCCCCGGCCGCCCCCAGCGCTCTGGACTGCCAGCCCTCCTCTCTCAGGCTAATCGCCCCGCGGGGAAGTGACGTCAGTCCAGGGGTTGACCAATCACCGCCTCTCATTCAAATCCCAGCCCCCTTCCCGCGCTCCGTACCACCCAGCCTTACAATGGCCTCGGCGTTCACAGCTTCCCCTCCGCGAGCGCAGGGAGCGCCCCCTCTGCTCTCACAAGCGCTGGGGCTGCGCGCCTGGGTGCGCACCGTCTGGCCTCTCCCTCCAACTCCTTTGCCTTCCCCCAAGTCCCTAGGAGCCTGACAGCCACCGCGGACCAGCAGAGTTAGGGAGCTATGGTGACAGGTTTTGGGGACGCGCTCTTGGGGCGTGGTGAAGGTCTCCCTAGAACGGCCAGAGATACGCGCTTGGGAGGCCGATAGCCGAGACTAGGCGCTATTTCACCTTTAACTTCCCTTTCCTTCTCCCACGCCCTGCCCCTCACAGTCGACCCAGCCCACGCGCCTGCCGAGACTGAGTGAGAAGGGAGGGAGGAAGTAAATGTACTGGTGCGCGTAGGTCGGTGTCCCACCCATTGGTGTGTGCCTGGCACCCAGAGGCTCCGGAGCCGTACGACACTTGGGCCAGGCCCTGGCACTCAGTACCAGGCTGCTGGGTCCCTCCTCTCTCTGCAAGCCTGGGAACGTACAACTGATTGTGCCCGACCCCTTGGAGATGTCCCTGGCCCGAACTACGATGCTGGTTACATTTCTGTGCCACTGAAAAATGAAAGCACAAAGCTTTGCCTCGGCTCTCCTTCTAGGACTCTCAGCACCCGCCTGGCCTACTCACTGCAAGTAGCTCCACGGGGGAAGGGGCTACCACCCAGGACCTCCCAGAGTCACCCCCAAGTAAGCCTGACACAGACCTGGAGGCCCCATTGTAGCCTTCCAGAGGTGCATGGCCAGGGGCAGCCTTTCTCGCTCACTCCAGCCATCATCCCTTTCCTCCTTGATGCTGTGGCCACCCTCCAACCGTAGGCACTGAGATTCACCTTCCCACACCAGCCATCCCAGGGAGGCAAAAGATTAAATGCTAAAAAATGTGTTATATTTGCTCCCAGATACCCCCCAGGGCGGGTAGTGAGTCCAAGAGCTAGGGAGAGATTTGGCAATGGAATAGGCAGGTGGATTCTCCACTTTCAGCAGCCAACACACCAGTTTTCTCTGACCGGAGACTGCTGCCACTGAGCAGAGCACCGGGGAGGTTGTGCGGAGGTACCCATGAGGATCTATTTTCCTAGGATCCAGGGGCGCTGAGCCACTCAGCCAGGCAAATCTCCACAGGATGTGTTCCAAACAGGAGGGCCAAAGCAGGTGGCTTGGAAAGGATTTCATGATTTTTCTAAATATCCCTGATCTCCCTGATCTTTCCCTAAAAACAGGACACATTTACATTTTGCCAAGTTCTCGATTTTGTCAATTCCTGTCTCCCCACCACTTGTCTCATCCTGAACCTAAATCCAAGGCAGCCTGCATCCCATTCCCAATCCCAGTCCGCTTTTGCCAGACCAGACCTGGTGTTTACATATCTCCCCCCAAATCCCATTTTGCACATACATCCCTTTTTCCCCAGAAGGTGAACAAGAACTAGACAGAACCACAAAGGACGGAAGAACAGAGCGTCTGACAGCAGCCTCTGGGAAGGAACCACCTGAATTTGGGCCTGAGACAGTTAATTCCAAAGGATTACCATAATTGGGAGGCGCCCCTTGCTTCCCCTCCTCCAGCAGCTCCAGGAACCCGCACCATCTCCCCTTCTTGGTGTGTGTGTGTGGGTGGCCTCCAGAGCCCTAGTCCTCTGGGCCACCCCGGGGTGGGAAGGGTGGGGCTGCAGAGGCAGGAAGGGGTGGAGAAGCACTGCTCACCTTCGGGAGAGGAAGGGGAGAGAGGGAGCGTGGGGGAAGAGAGCGAGGAAGGAGCCCCTCGGAGTGTGATTTAACCAGGATGCTGCACAAAATGGCTCCTCAGCGAGGCTCACGGTAACAGCGGCGGCGCCGGAGGCCCAACTGGCCTGCTGAGGGCGAGTAGGGGCTCTGGGAGGAAGAATTAAAAGCCCGATTTAGACTGAGTTCAGATGCGAGAGGCCACTGTCTTCAGGGCCACGTATCCGCCACCCTTTCTGAGAAATTGAGTCCCTTGGCGGGGAGCAGGTAAAGCCAGCCAGCAAAGGTCCCAGGCCCTGCCTGAGCGGGATGCTCCCAGAAGGAGTGACCCCTACACCTCACTTGCAGCTGGCCCTTTGAGCACTGCTCCCAAGAAGGAGGCTACAGAAAAATCTGACCTTGAGGGCACAGGCATGGGGAAGGAGACCACTCTTCGGGGTCAGGGCTGACCGTGTTCTCCTCAGGCTCGTGGCCGGCCTCCACGCACAGCTTACACCGGGGCCCAGGAAATGGTCCAGGTTGGAGCCCATCTGGTGGAGGTGCATTGTGTGGGCCTGACACCGACAATTGAGGTGGCAGGCTGTTGAGCAGGCCGATTCCAAGCCCGACTGGGGAGAACCCCATCTGCCCTGGCCCGGATCACTCTCTTCTCTGCACAGCGGACTGGGTCTGGCATCTACACGCTTTGTCCCACGCCAAGCCCCTGGCCTTGGCACCAGGGGCCCAGCACAGGCCTTATGGGGAAGCACACACTGGGGCTGACTTGAGTGCTGGGCAGGGAGATGCAGGCGGCAGTGGTGCGGCTGGGCCCTGGCCATGGTGCTGAGAAGCACCGGCCGGGTCTCTCTTGCCCCCACTCCCTTTGCCCTGATTGTCTTCAGCCTCTTCCCCCCCGCCCCCCCACCCTAGTCCTAAACCAAGCTCCAGGGACACAAGCAGCTACCAGGAAAAAAGGGAGCGACCCCTGAAGAGAGTCCTGTTGGCAGGTGACTCCTCAAGAGGAGGCTTCCCTCCTAGGCACCTCCCCCAAGGTCCAGAGATTTCATTTTTCATACTTGAGTCTCGTCAAAGGACAGAGAGGCTCATGGGTCCCTCACACCTGCATCTACAGAAATGCTCATTCCTGCTTCAGCCACATGTGCCCTGTAGCCCTGCAGAGCCACGCAACCCAAAAACCCCTCCTCCAAAACCTGGCCCAGGCACCCATTTAGCAGCCGGCCTAAGGCAGGTAGCAGGTCCCTTGCTCATGCAGGCACTTCTGTGCACAAGCGTTCTCATATCCACTGGCAACCTCAGCTGCTAGGGCTCCAAGTCGGCTTTGGCCCAAGCAACTGTTTCCTCTTGGTCGTTATAGCAGTCAGTGCGAGGGCCCTAACCACCCCACAGGAGTGTGACCCCCACGTTAAGACACAGTGAGTTAACTGGTTACATGGAAGGAGAGCGAGCAGTCCTGACTCCAGCCAGCAGCCTGCCAGGCCCGTTTTCCTGCTGCCAGACTGGCCCTTATCCAGAGGCTGGGAGCCTGAGACCCACAGGGCTCCCCAAGCTCCAGCCCAGGCAGATGCAGCCACCGGACCTGAAATTCAGCCTGGATCTTGTGCTCCCTTCCTGAGCTCCTCTGGGACTAAAATAGGAGACGACATCCCTGGTCACAACCCAGGCCAAGTCCAGAGTGCCCTTTCCCCACTCCCTCCCTTCCTTCCTCCTCCCTCAGGCTCAAGCTTTGATTAAAATGATCTTCCTATTGTCTGGAGTTTGGAAGTCCAACAGTGGACTGCCTCGGATGGACCCAGCTTCCTGCACCCAGGACCTCCACATCACCTTCATATCCACATGGTCAGCAGGGCTGTGGTGCTCTCTATGGCTGCCACATCCAGCCTCCGTTTCCTCAGCAGCTAAAGCTTAGACATTCAGGGTGTGGGTGCTGGGGTGACCCAGGAACCCAGAAACAGCCCTCCTGAAAAGATATGGGCAGAGCAGCTCCCCTCTCCGAGGTCCAGCTAGCATCACTGATAGAGGCTCCTGTGGTGGAGCTTTGCATATTACCCCCACCTCAGTGCCCACCTGTCTCACCTTCTGGCCTCTGTTCCTTGATTGAGAAGTTTGGCCTCCAAACTTCATTCTCTCCCTCTACATAGCTAGAGAAACCGCCTTTTCCAGGGTAGGGGTAGGGGGAGCTCAGAAAGGAGTTCCCTTTCAGCCCCAGCATCTGTTTTTCAGTCACAAAGAATCACACTGTGTCTTTTCGGATGCATTTACAGTTCCCATGAACTGGCTGGGAGCCACTCCCAGCTTCTTCTACCTCCCTGCTTTTCTGGGGGGTCAGCCTGGCTGCTGCCCCCACCCAGACTTCTCCCAGAGAAGGCCCTCACCAGAGCCTCAACCTCCACTGGCACCCTCATTCTTTCTCAGTTCACTGGAACCCAGGCTGGAGAAGGCTGCAGGCACCCCCAAACAGATCCAAGAGGCCTGTTCTGGGGCATGGAGAAGGGAGCAGAGCAGAAAGGGTTTCCCCACAACTTCCCATTACAGAAGGGGAAAGCCTGCCATAAATCTTGTCTAGAGTGGATGCTGTGGGTTGCAATATTCCTTAAAATATTTTCCCAGGAATCCACTTTCTGGATTGTTTTCTGTGAGATGGGAGGCAGGGATAAGAAGGAAGAGGAGCTTTAGGGGCGGGGTGGGGTGGGGAAGGGGGGGTCGGGGACTCCAGGGAACCTCACTTCGGAAACATTGCCTCCTCTGCTCAACCTGTCGGCCATCCCACAACTTCCGTCGGCCGTGCGCCCCTCCCCTCCCTGCACACCCAAAGTCCTCACCTCTGGGCGCTTCCCACTGCCCCACGACCCTTGACCTTGGCCTTGGTGATTTGTTGGGGATGGAGGTGGGGGTCAGGCTCCAGAGGCCGATCCTGCCTTCCACCCGCAGTCGGAGCGCACCCCTCACCCCGCCCGGCGCCAGCGGGAAGCCTGGAGCCGCCCGTGCTGCCCAAAGGGGCTGAGCAGGGGCGCCTCAGGCCCCTCTCCCAGTCCAGACCAGCTTCTTGACGCTGCCCTAGGCGAGGCTACCGCCCTGGTGCCCGAGACCACGCTCCCCAGCTTCACTGACACACAGCCGGCAGCGGCACTTACGGACCGGGAAGGGGGCCGGGGGCCCGCGAGGCGGCGGCGGGGGTGGGGCGGCTGCGGGGACGGCGGCTCCGCGGTCCCTGATCTGGCGCGTCCCCGGGCTCAGGCCCGGCTCCGGCCGCTCTCCGGGCGCCCGGGCCCCGGCGGACGCACGGCCAAGAGCCTCCGGAGGCGAGCGTGGCAGCGGTGGTTCGGGGGCTCCCGGCGGTACGCGGCTTCTACGGCTCCGAGCCGCTCTCAGCGCCGCCTCCTCGGGCGGGCACGGCCCGCAGTGACGTCAGCGCGGCTCCCCCCCCCGTCCCCCCTCCCCTCACCCGGACCAGTGCGGAATGGAGGGGGCGGAGGCAAGCGGCGAGGGGCGCCCAGCCCCGCGCCCCGGCCCTTGCGCCCCCACCCCGCTCGCCTCCCAGCTTTTCCCGGGGAGTCGCGGCGCCATTCGAGCCCTCCTTTTCTCTCACGCCGCCTGACTCGTGCAGAGCCGACGACTGGAGGCAGCGGGCTGGAAGCCTCGCTGGCAGCTCTGAGCTCAGGGACCCGGGGAGAATGGAGAGCTAGGAGGATGGGGACGTCTCCCCTCCGTGCTGGAAGGGGACGTCTTACCTGGTTCCCTACGCGAGTGTGGGTTAGGGTGAGGATATCCACGCTGATAGGCCAGAGCCTCCGTGGGAGCTCACAAGGGATGTTTTAGCATGGGGAAACGTGTCCCGTGCAGAGCTCAGAGAGCCCTCCAGCCTGGGTCCTGCCTCTCCAACGCCCAAGGCCTCCGCCTCCTCTTCCCCGCCGGCCCGCCCGGGGCTGTGCACCTACAAACTCCACGCTCTCGGCCGATGGCGCCCCGGAGCCGCTGTCCAAATGCTGAACCCGGCCTCCTTAGAGGCTGGCTCCCGAAGCCTCGTTCCGCTCGCCCAGAGCGCTCACAGGGGCCGGCAGGGGGTTCTGGGACACCCAGCGCGGAGTCCCGGGAAACTTTGGTGCTCCACGGAGAGGTCGGAAAGCTTTGAGGAAGGAGGCGAGCGGTTAAGGAAAGGAGGGAGCCGAGAGGGCAGGCAGAGCCGCGCGCCGTATCGGTCGCCCTGCCCTGTCGCCGAACCGCCGTCTTCCCCCGCGCGCCCTGGCCGCGCGTCCCGGGTCCCCTCTGCTTGTGCGTTTCTCCCGTCGCCACAGCAGGGGAGGTCCCTCCGGCTGAACTTGTCAGCGGGTTTCACCATCCATCACGAGCCAGACAGACAGGCCAAGTTCACGAGCAACGCTGTTAACCCCTTGCAAACCGAGCGCCTCCCATAAAAAGGAGCTGCCTGACTGGGGCGCGCTCTCTCCGATTCTAGAGGCATTCATTGCCTCCCCAAAGCTGTGGTCGCCACAGCACTTTTTTTCTTTCCCGTTTCTCTCTTTCCTGAATAACTCGGGAAAAGGGATGGAAGAGAGAAAGATGATTTGTCTCCCCATCCCACCACCCCCAACGTATTTCCTGACCATTTTCCTCCGTCATTTTGTTTACTGTTTTGGTCTCCATAACCTCTCCAGTTTCTCTTCTAAATTAATTTGACAGCAGTGTAACTGAGTGCTTTTCTAACTGGCTCCCCCCTTTTCTGCTTTATGACTGTTCATGGTGGGGGGGAATGAGATTTAGAAAAATATGAGATAAAAATAATAAATGGCCCTGATTCCTAACCTAGAGGCCTGACTTTCAAGGCAAAAGATAGAGAAAAAAATATTTTCATTAGAAGAATCTCAATTGCTGGTCCTGTGGGGAGGGGGGGGGAGTGCCAGCGGTCCTGTGAGCCGAGATGGGGAGGGAACCCATCCTTCCTGAAACGGATGGAGAAAGGAAAACAAAAATAAGCTTTCAGGAAAGGATCAGAGAGGAAGACCCCTCCAGATAGAGGAGCCTCAGAGAGAAACGGGGAGGTAGAGGGCTAGACACAGGGACCCAGAGAGAGAGGGTACATTTAGAATCTCTACTGGAGAACAAGGGCGGGGCCCAGTCACTCCATCCCCCCTGCCCACCCTTTGGCCCCCGCTCTAGCATTCAAAGTCCAAGAGAAGCTTTTTTAGCCTCTCTGGGCAGCCCAGCTCCTGAGTCTGGTCCACAGTGAAAGCCTGGAGTCTGGATCCCTGCACTGGGCAAAGACTCAGTCCTGCTGGGGAACCCTAGCCTCCTCCAGGAGAACTTTCTCAGCCTCTCCCTGCCATCCAGCAGACTTGGCCTCCCCCCACCCCCATTTCCTATTGAATTCCTGGCGTCTGGTAGCTGGCGGCAGCTAGGGAGACCTACCAACTTTTCCCCTGTGCATTTTCTCACCCCCTCCACTCCCCAGTGCTTTCTTTTCTTCTCCCAGAGCTCTTTTTGAAAGGAGGCACCCAGGCCCAGAACGTGTTCTGCAGTTTAACTACTTCCAAATTCTTTGTTTGGGTCACCCCGGGACTCCATTGTCCGCTATTGAGAGCTGGGGCAGGCGCTCTCCTGCCAGCGGGCCTGAATCCATTAGGCCGCTGCTCGGGTCCCTGCCGCCCATTGAGGCACCCGCCAAACCCGGGCTCCTGGCCCCCTCCAGTCCTCTCCACACCCGCACCCAGCTGCCCTTTTTGGAGCCCTCAGCAGAGTCCGCCCAGGGTTACGTGGGTCTCTCCCCTTCCGGAGGGAATGGGCACGGATGCAGGCCTAGTATGATTCTTGCTGACCCTGTCCCAGCCTGCAGGTTCTCACCCTGGGGGTTGCCGAGACCCTGTCATCTGCCCTCCGGGGCAGCTTTTGAGGAGGCCGCAGTCTTGGCCTCAGCACTGGGCAGTGAGGGGACAGCCAGCACACACCGCTGCGACTTAACCACCTGCTTACCTGCTCTCCTGCAGCCAAATTTCCCTTCCTCTCTTTCCTCCCGGCCCAGACCCCCAGCTTCCAGTTGATTCAAGCCTCTCCTGAGTTAAGGGAGTGAAAAAAGGCAGCCCAGTGTTAGAGGAGAAGCACAGAAGGGCACATCAGCTCTGTCCTGTGCCCACCAGGTGCCCTGTGTTCCCTCCAAAGGCCCGTCTCCTCAGCATAACAGGTCTTCTCTCAGATCACTAGGAAAAGAACGAGAGAGATGCTCCGGTCTGAGGCATGACTTTCAGGCTCCCAGGGTGCCAGAGCGGGGTCCCCAGTGGCCTCACCTCTCCTGCCTCAGGACCAGAGGAGAGAGAGTGCCCACGAACCCCTCCGAGGGCTCAGCTCGGTGGTGCGAGCCTGGGAATCGGACTCCGATGCCTAGGCCCTACAGAGCGCTCCAGCGAGTGTCCCTTCCGGTCCTACAGGATGGTGTTTGCCCTCTGAGCCCCGAAAAATCCCAGGAGAGACTGAGAGTTCAGCTTGAAGCCACGGGGAAAACCATCGAGATTCCAGAACCGGTGCCCAGGAAAGGGTCGATTTCTGTCAGCATGTCTTTTCCTGGCTCCCTAAGGTTCCCTTCCCGCAGCCCCCATCCTACCCTCCTACTCCAGGACTATGGGGTCCCCGAGTCCAGGGTGAATAGACCCCTGGCCCCAGAGTTCATTCAAACCTCTGGCTCGACCTGCTTCGTCCATTTCGAGGATCGGCACGCCCTTCCCAGGAGCAGAACTGGAGGGAAAGCGGTTAGACGAGCTCTTAGGCGGGCCGGGGATAGGAGGACCAGACCTATCGCGGGAGAAGGGCCCGGGAGCGCAGAGGAAGGGCGCTGGATGGTGGTCTACACAGGCCGCGGAGGGAGGGAGGGAGGGCGGTTGGGCGGCCTCATTTGCACGATCTCTCCCAGGAAGCCCCGCGACTCGGACCCCGGGGCGGGGACCGCGGAGGGACGCGGAGACTTCGAGGAACCGACTGCGGCCTAGATGGATGGCGGAGAGGCCAGACTAGCGCCCCTGGCGTCTCTGCTGCAACACGCGCAGTGCCGCCTGGACATCCTCCTTACCACAGGGTTCAAGACCCGAAGCTGGAGAGGCTGAAGCCCGCGCACGCCCAAGACCTGGCCATGCAATGCCAGCACTCTTGCAGGACGCAGGAGTTATGAGGATATCCCGGCCTCCCACCCTAAGCCCTCCTCCTGTTCTTTCCGTGTGTCCGCTGTCCTCCTGTTCACTGTTCTGACCTCGCCGCCCTCCGGAGCGCGGCTCTGCGCGCTGTCCAACAGCGCCCTCTGGCGGCGGTTCCTGGGAAGTACAGGCGCACTGCGGCCCGGGCAGGAAAGCCTCCAGACCCGCCGGGCGCCAGCCTGATGGTTTAGGGTTGTCTCTTCTCACCCCTGGCTCCTCTAGTCTTCTCAGCCTGCACGCACATCACCCGCTCGCGTGCACCGGGCCCTCTCACGGGAAACAGGCACTCAGGTAGTGGGAACAACAGTGAGGCAGCCAGTCTGCAAGCCTAAAGCTCACCTGTTCTACCTGGGACTGGAGTCTCTGCTATTCTGGCCTCCTTCGGGAAGATCCCATGAAGACTGAGGGGGATCAGGCAGGCTCAGGACCTCACCCCCAGGGTTCTTGCAGCCAGGCAAGCTGTGCCCCTTGTCACTTCCCATCTTTCCCCTCCCCACTTCTGCAAAAACCCTGAAGAATGAGATTAGGTCTGAGGAATGAGAGATGGGCCAAGGGAACGGTGGAATCTGTGGGCAAAGCCTGGGGTTTGGAGAGTCTTGAGTTCCAAGAGAGTTGGAGTTGGAGAGTCTAAGCTCACACCCCCAGTGGTAGGAGCATCTCTGCCCCTGCAAGCATGGTGTTCTGCTTTCTGCCTGATCATGTGTTGATAGGTTCTTGACATGCATTCAGCAGAGCTGAGCTCCAACTACATGCCTCTGGGAACACAACTCAGAGAGGGGAGGTAACTTGCTGGAAGTCACACAGCTAGAAATTTCTGGAGCCAGGATTCAGCTTCAGACGCATGCCACCCTACCTCCATCTCTCATCTTTCACCTGAATCATTTCAGAGGTCTCCTGGCTGGGGCTCCTGTTCAGAACTCAGCCCCCTCCAATATGTCATCTACACTTCTGGACGAGGACCCTTCTAAGATGCCAGTCTGGTTGGTCATGTCTCCTCCTTGCTCAGAATCCTTCAGAGGGTTCTGCTACTTTCAAAATAAAAGCCCAAGTTTCTCAGAAGCATTCAAGCTCCCCCCATGACCTGATCTGTGACCTCTCTTCTGGGTTCCCAACACTCCCACCATCTCAGATGTCTTCATTTCCCCAAGGCCCACAATTTTGCACCACTCACTCCCTACATTTGTGTGACCAACCCTTCCCCTGCCTTTAATACTCCTCTCTCCTGAGTATCTTTTGGATTCTAGGCAAATGTCACCTCCTCCATAAAACCTTCTGACTCAGACATAGCTCCCTTCAGATAAAAGACCAGATGGGCCTAAGCGGCCAGCTGGGGCTACTCTCTAGTTGCAGTGTGCAGGCTTCCCATTGTGGTGTCCTCTCCTGTTGGAGAGCACAGGATCTAGGGCACGTAGGTCTCAGTAGTTGAGGCGTGTGGACTTAGTTGACCCAGTGCACGTGGAATCTTCCTGGACCAGGGATCGAACTTGTGTCCCCTGCATTGGCAGGCAGATTCTTATCCACTGGTCCATCAGGGAAGTCCTAAGTGGTCACTTCTGCACCTCCTGCATTCTTTCTTCTCCGTGATGATCCATTGATTATATCAGGCATGGCCACTGGCCCCCTGAGGCTGATTTCTGGCCCAGGTGGAGTCTGTCCTGAGCACTGAAGTGAGAGTAGGCTGAGCAGGTCTGCATCGGCCTGATGGATGCTGTGTCAGCCCAGGCAATGGGAGCAGAGACGCTGAGAAGAGAATGTAGCCAGTAGACAGAGAAGAGGTCCCAGGGCTCCAGGATGAGAGGGCCTGAGACTTTCTCAGAGGGTTTCCGCCCCTCCCTGGCGGGAGAGTCTTGCAATAAGCCTGTATCCATTGGCCTGCTTGGCATAGGATTCTGTTCTCTGCCCCTGACTGCTTCCTGACCCAGAAAAAAAACCCTCTTGTCAAGCCTGGCCTTCCTCCCTCGTGTGCGTGGGCATCTCTTGGCAATGGGCACATCTCGCGGAAGCGGCCCTCTTGACCACCTGGCAAGAATCACACCTGGCGGAGTAATGCGGAAACTTCTGTTGCGCCTGCTGCGTAGCGCCACCGTGTGGCAATTCTGAGAAACACAGCCTGCCTTCCACTCGAGAGCCAGCCCAAGAAAGATGTGCTTATTGATTAACGTTTAAAACGTTTTAGGGTTTGCATTTTTCAGATTTGTTCACGGGGTGAGAATTTGCTAACAGTTAATTGAGTGAGAACAAACCAGTCGATCCTAAAGGAAATCAACCCTGAATACTCATTGGAAGGACTGTTGCTGAAGCCAAAGATCCGATACTTTGGCCACCTGATCCAAAGAGCTGACTCACTGGAAAAGACCCTGATGCTGGGAAAGACTGAGGGAAGGAGGAGAAGGGGGCAACAGAGTATGAGATGGTTGGATGGCATCATCGACTCAATGAGCTTGAGTTTGAGCCAACTCCTGGGAGATCGTGAAGGACAGGGAAGCCTGGCGTTCTGTAGTCCATAGGGTCACATCCAACACAACTTATCGACTGAACAGCAACAATAATTGAGTGAGTGTGCTGTCCCAGCACTTTATGATTAATCTTCACAGCCATCCTTATTCCAAGAGGGTCTTCCTCTCCTTATTCAACAGATAGGGAAACCGAGGTACAGAGAGGTTAAGTCATTTGCCCCATCACAGGTAGTCAGTCAGTGGCTGACGGGATGTGAATCCACAGTCCACGGTCTTTACCGCTACATGACACCGCCTGTTAGTAATAGTTTTGCATTGTCCCACTTCCTGTTCAAATCATCCAAATGTTGTTAAACAAACAAACCAGGCAGCACTTTTTATTGTTGCTTAATCGCTTCAGTTGTGTCCAATTCTTTGCGACCCCATGGGCTGTAGCCCGCCAGGCTCCTCTGTCCACGGGATTTCCCAGGCAAAGTGGACTGGAGTGGGTTGCCATTTCCTTCTCCAGGGGATCTTCCCGACCCAGGGATCGAACCTGCCTCTCCTGCCTCACCTACATAGGCCGGCAGATTCTTTACCTTATCAGACTCTGTTGTACATCTCATCTGTTTGCTCTACACGACTGTGAGCCCAGTGAGGGAAGAAGTCCTGTCTTACTCATCTCCACATTTTCGCTCCGAACACAGAAGACACAGGCAGCGGCATCTCTAATAAATGACTTGCTTTTTTATTACTCTTGTATCGATGGCTGCTCTGGGTCTTCGTTGCTTCTCGTGGGCTTCCTGTAGTTGTCAGCAGGGGGCGCTCTTCACTGAGGTGCGCAGGCCTCTCGTTGCGGCGGCTTCTCTTATTCTGGGACATGGGCTCTAGGGTGTGTGGGCTTCCGTAGTCGCAGCTCCTGGACTCAGCAGCTGTGGCACACGGGCTTTAGCTGCTCCCACACATGTGGAATCTTCCCAGACCAGAGATTGACCCCGTGACCCCTGTATTGACAGGTGGATTCCCATTCACTGCACCAACATCTCTAGAAGCTGCACCCTTCAAGAGATAAGAAGCTGCCGAAATGCTCTGCATATTTCTGCTTGTTTTCATTACTCCCGTGGCAAATTCTGGCATTTCTCTTCTAGAGACTGCAACAAGTCTTTGAATTATTGTTTGTAAATTTCCTCACATGGTGTACTTTAGAGGAAAAAAAAAAAAAAATGGAGCCTCCTTGTGGACCACAGGCTGCCCTCTCCTTCTTAGTGCATCCTGAGAGACTAGGACTATGCAAGTCAGAGATTTCAGGAACTTGATCTGCACAAACAGGAAATGGGCTTCCTGATGAGGTAGTGAGCACCCTGTTTTTGCAGGTATGTAAGCAGAGTCAAGAGGTTGGGGGAGACAGACAGGGATGCCCTCAGGCCACAGTTCATCTGGAGCTTCAAGAACCATGTTGATGTTCATGTGTTAAGCATCCAGCCTGTGCAGACCCCTCCCGGTTTTATTCTTTAATGGGTTGCTGGTCTCCCTCTCCTTGCTTTCATGCCCTCATTTTCTCTCTGCCAAGCCCTTGTGATTTGGCTGCCTCTCTGTCCCTTTTGGTGATTGAAGTCACCCTCTCAGCGAAGGCCAGGGGATGCCAGCCAAGGCCTGGATACCTCCCTCAGGCTTGAAACAAGGAGTCTCAGGTCCTTGCTCTGGCTTCAGAAGGAGCCTGGCAGGCACTCTTTCTCCCTGTCTGCAGACATCTCCGCCTGTCTTGGTGATTACAGACCCCACACCTTGACAGTCCAGCTTTGACAGCTTGTAGAGTGGCCGTGTTTAGCTAGGATTTCCTCCCAAGCCAGGGTCACCAGGCACAGTCGCACAGGTTGGGTGCTGCATTTCTCCAGGGGGTGCCATTCATTTGCACCCCAGTGCTTACCCTCCCCAGGGTTGCATATTGCAGGGGAGGGAAGCCTATCAGAACAACGGTGGTGGTTTGGTCACTAAGTCATGTCCGACTCTGCGACCCCATAGACTGTAGCCCGCCAGGCTCCTCTGTCTATGGGATTTTCCAGGCAAGAACACTGGAGTGGGTTGCCATGCCCTTCTCCAGGGGATCTTCCTGACCCAGGGGTGGAACCCCGGTCTCTTGCATTGCAGGCAGATTCTTTAGCACTGAGCCACCAGGGAAGCCCCTTTGCTGCTGCTGCTGCTAAGTCGCTTCAGTCGTGTCCAACTCTGTGTGACCCCATAGACGGCAGCCCACCAGACTCCCCCGTCCCTGGGATTCTCCAGGCAAGAACACTGGAGTGGGTTGCCATGTCCTTCTCCAATGCATGTGCAACCCCATGGACAGCAGCCCACCAGGCTCCTCTGTCCACGGAATTCTCTAGGCAGGAGTACTGGAGTGGGTTGCCATGTCCTTCTCCAGGAAGCCCCTTTAGATAAGGAGAAATGTCACTAAGAAACATATATATCCAGGGTCTTCCTGGTGGTCCAGTGGTTAAGAATCTGCTTTCCAACACAGTTTGAAACCTGTTTGGGGAACTAGGATCCCACATGCCGAGGAGTATCTAAGCCTGAGCATAGCCACTGAGCCCACGTGCTGCAACTAGAGAGTCTGTGCACCACAACAAAAATCCTGAGTGCTGCAACTGAGACCTGATGTAGTCAAATAAATCATAATATTTAAAATATAAATATATCCATTACTGGGACATAATTACCTTTTCAGAAAAATTAAATCCTTCGTTGTTTAGGCAAAACAACCATAGAGAGTAAAAGGGAACTAAATCTTCTCTTCTGATGGGGTCTGTGGAGAAGATCTTGATTTTCAGTGGTGTGTGCAGCTGGCAGGGGAGGGCAGGAGATGTTTGTGTCTGTTAAAAGGTGATCAGAGGTTAGGACTCTGGGCTTCCACTGCAGAGGGCCTGGATTTGATCCCTGGTCAAGGAACTAAGTTCCTGCAAGCTGCGTGGTGCAGAATGCACCCCCTACCCACCACCAAATAGATCATAGAAGAATGTTGAGAAATCTGGTTGTCCCAAAGAGTGGACAAGCCCCT
Organism: Budorcas taxicolor; assembly: GCF_023091745.1. Lineage (NCBI taxonomy): Eukaryota > Metazoa > Chordata > Mammalia > Artiodactyla > Bovidae > Budorcas > Budorcas taxicolor. The sequence goes on along the minus strand of NC_068930.1, from coordinate 23,622,305 downwards.
GGCTGACACTTACGAGTGTCCAGCAGGAAGTGAATGCATTTTGGAGGGCACCAGACAGGCTGGGTAGGGGCCAAATGTGGTACAAAGGCAGGGGGCCTGGCCACCAGCAGGCGAGGTGGGCCAAGGGGTAGCTTTAGGCCCCATGTAACCTCCAACAGCCTTCAATAGCCCCCCAAAGAATACCAATAATCACGATCCCACGCCGTGTAAAGGAGGAGGGAGAAAAGAACTGGCAGAGTGTTCCTGGCAGGGGTCACGTCAGTCTATCCACGCTGCATCTTGCGTGCTCCACACCGTTCCAGGAATAGAGTCAGCACCTAGCAAATCAGAGTTGGTTTCCCCTGAGGCCCCTCTCCTTGCGGATGGCTGTCTTCTCTTCCCTGAGTTTTTACGTGGTCTCTCCTCTGCCCTGTCTGTGTCTTATCCCCTCTTCCTATCAGAACACCAGTCAGACTGGATTACAGCCCACTCTGAGGACCTCACTGCAACCTGATTCCCAGCCTGCCGGGGCCAGTGTGGATTTGGGACAGAGGGGTCATCACCATGCAAAGACCATGCCCACCCATTTCCTAGGGCGTGTGGTCCACGCCCACAGGTCTTACCTAGTCACCAGGTCACTGGACTCTCTTGCTCCCCCTCCCCGCCGAGTCCCCACCCCCATCCTTGCCTGAAGCCTGGTGTGTGTGGCTCCCTGAAGGACCCGCTGTCATTTCCTGGTCCACACCCACCTGTCCTCACCCTGCACGTGCTTGGAAATCCGCCATCGGCTCCTTTTAGCCCTCAAGTCCCACACTCACCCTGGAAACTTGGACGGTTCCAGGCTGACACTGGCCCCAATTTCAGCCTGGTTGAGAAGAGAGGCTCTGTTATTTCACATTCTCCCTGCCCCTTCCCTGCTCTGTGGCCAGCCAGGACCAGCAGTGGGCCTCGCCTCACTCCTAGCTAGAGCACGTCATAAGACACATCCCCCCAAAGGCCTGTATTCATCTGTCCAAAGCCCTTCTGTCCTGGAGACAGGCTGGTTCTAGATCAGGACAGATTTTATGGCATAAACTCGGGCCACATTCCCAGCAGCCTGTGCAGGTGGCATCCGTGGGTGTTTGCGTCTCAGCTAAAGGGAAAGGCAGCAATACCACCCTTCTGTGCCACTCGGGCGGCTCCCAGCCCTGCTCACGAGTTAGTCATCACCTTGGCAGAGGCCACGGATCCAAATAAACCATCTGGAATGAGGAAGGCCAAGTGAAGTGAGGAATCAGTGGAAAACAGCAGAGTGAGTGTCCAGGCAGTCGCTAATATTCTTGTGTAAAGGAATACATGCAGGCACAGAAAAATAATCACTCGATAGTGTCAGATGACAGACAGGGGTGTGGGTGCATGGCTCACACCGAAAATGACAAATATAGCAACTTCACAAAGTGCACCCACCAAAGCGTCAGCAGCGATTATCTCCGGGTGATGGGCTTGGAATACCTGAATTCTCTTTTTTTGTTTGTCAGTGTGGGGGTGGTGGTGAGGACCGGCTTGGGTCTAAATGGAATTCAGACAGCCTGGGCTGGACTTGTGGACTAAGCTATTTGCATGTGACCTCTGGGAACTACGATTCTAGTTCCACAATCCCGCCAATGAGGATTCTTCTCCCTTTTTTTTTTTTTTAACATCTATTTGTTTATTTGCCTGCTCCGGATCTTAGTTGCATCATGCAGAATCTTTGTTCTGTGTGTGTGATCTTTAGTTGCACCACGTGGGAGCAAGTTCTCTGGCCAAGGATCGAAGCCTGGCCCCCTGCATTGGGAGTGCAGAGTCTTAGCCACTGGACCACTGAGGAAGTCCCCACCCACCAGGATTCTGGTCACTGTTTCTAATGTGTGTAGGGGGTTTCCCCTCATCACCAGGCAATCTGTTGCTCACCAGCTGGGTGTCGTGTAATCCCACTTGATCTGACACTGTGGAGACAGCATCAGACTCCACAGGTTAAGGGCCCGGTCCCGCGAGATCACCTCCCCTGTGGGTGTCCCTTGCAAGTCCATGCCATCACCTGGGCTTCTGACCAACTGGCTATAAACCAGAGGTTTCCATGACCCCTTCCTTGGGTTTGATGAATTTGCTAGAATGGCTCACAGAACTCAGGAAACTCATTGATTCACTAGACCACTGGTATATTACCAAGGACATTAAAGAATGTGAATCAACAATCAGGGGAAGAGACTCACAGGACAAGACCCTGAATAAAGGAGCCTGTGTCCTCGAAAAGTCTGGGGAGTTTGGGGCCCAGCAAGGTAGCATGTGGAAGAGTTCTGGTTCGTCAACCTGGAAGCTCCCTGAACCCTCTCTTTTTGGATTTTTCTGGCAGCTTCGTGGCATATGCAGGATTGATTAATACATTGATCATTGGTGATTGATTCCTCCTCCAGCCTCACTGTCCTTCCTGGAAATCAAGGGGTGAGACTGAAAGTTCCACCCCTCTGTTCAGTGTTGGTTCCTCTGGCCACCAGCTCCCCATCTCTAGAGGATTTCCAAAAGTCACCCCATTAGCATAAACCCAGTGGTGGTGGAAAGGGGCTTGTGAATGATGAGACAAACATTTCACTTTTACAGCTGTGAAGTGATTTCAGGAACTGAGATTGGCTTGTTGATGATTAGTCACTAAGTCATGTCCGACTCTCACATGGTTCTCCCATGAAAGCTGTGGGCCAGGAACCATGGATAAGGACCAAATGTACATTTCATACAAATCACAACATCACAGGAATCTTCTGAAAGTTTACAAACTCTACAATAATAATAGCTAACCTCATTGTAAGGGACTAGGTATTTGCCAAGCAGTTTGTTTGATTTTGATGCCTACATAACCTTGGTATCCCTATCTTACAGATGAGGAAACTGAGGCCAAGAGAGGTTGAGTAGTTCATCCACAGTCACACAGTGCTAAGAACCCAGCTTTTAACCACTCCATCCTCATGCTCAGTCACGTCCTACTCTCTGTGACCCCATGGACTGTAGCCTACCAGGCTCTTCTGTCCATGGAATTCTCCAGGCAAGAATGCCAGAGTGGGCTGCCATTTCCTCCTCCAGGGGATCTTCCTGACCCAGGGATCCAACCCACGTCTCCTGTGTCTCCTGCATTGCAGGCGGGTTCTTTACCCATTGAGACATCAGGAAAGCCCCACTCACTCTGACCACCCCTCACGTTCCCCCGTGGTTTTGAGAATGACCTCCCCCCATCTTCCCATCAGAGAAGCCAGGCACTCAGGGTGCCATGCTTGGGGCCAGGTGGCATGCAGACAGGCCTCGGTGAACTGACAGACCCGTGTGACTTGTCCTTGAATCCGTGTGAGATGTCCCCAGAGGTTCTGAGGTGTACCTAGGGGTAAGGGCTGGGGTCATGGGTAACCTCATCCATCAGAGGGCAGAAAGAATGCATCTTCCCATACATAGGATGCTAAATTCCTTAACTTGCTGCCTGAGCTTTGATATTCAGATGGCCTGCTCCCTTTGTTGCAAACCTGTATATAGCCTGACTTCCCCTCCTGCCTCTTTGGAACAGTTTTCTCAGAGCTACTAAGATGCTGTTTTCCAGGCTTGGAGTCCCAAACATACCTACCAAATAAAAATAACTCTCAACTTTCCAAAAAAAGAGAAGAGAAAGAAAGAAAGAAAACCACAATCACAGAAAACTAATCAAACTGATCACATGGATCACAGCCTTGTCTAACTCAATAAAATGATGAGCCTCACCAGGTAGGGAGAATCAGTGATGTCGGTAATTCCAGCTGTACCCACTAGGTGCCGCCACTAGGAGAAAGAGCTTGCTGGTTTTTTTTTTTTGAAGTTGCATGGAGCTTTGTTCAGTCGCTCAGTCATGTCCAACTCCTTGCGACCTCATGGACTACAGCACACCAGGCTTGTCCTTCACTGTCTCCCAGAGTTTGCTCAAACTCGTGTCCACTGAGTTGATGATGCCATCCAACCATCTCATCCTCTGTCGTCCCCTTCTTCTCCCCAATCTTTCCCAGCATCAGGGTCTTTTCTGATTCAGCTCTTTGCATCAGGTGGCCAAAGTATTGGGAACTTCAGCTTCAGCATCAGTCCTTCCAATGAATATTCAGGGTCTATTTCCTTTAGGATTGACTGGTTTGATCTTCTTGCTGTCCAAGGGACTCTCAAGAGTCTTCTCCAACACCACAGTTCAAGAGCATCAGTTCTTCAGTGCCTAGTATTTTTTATGGCCCAACTCATCCTGATCCATCACAGGGCAGACAGAATGAAAACCGCAATCACAAACTAACCAAACTGATCATATGGATCACAGCCTTGCCTAACTCAGTGAAACTATGAGCCGAGCCGTGTGTAGGCCACCCAAGATGGACGGGTCATGGTGGAGAGTTCTGATAAAGCGTGGTCCACCAGAGAAAGGAATGGAAAACCACTTCAGCATTCTTGCCTTGAGAACCCCATGAACAGTATGAGGAGGGATGGAACTTCAGAAAATTACAAAAGTGATGCACACCTCTCATAACAAAGCAGAGGTGTATAAAGAAAATACTTCATCATCCCCTCTTCCCTTATTCTTCCCCAGGAAAGTCAGGTTGAACTTCTCCACTCTTCTCTGAGTTCCAACAAACATAAAACACAGAGGTGGAGGATTAAAAAAAACCCAAAACTTGGCTTTATTTGTTTATGTACTTTTTACAATATGGGGTCATCCTGTAGTCAGTACTTTTCAACCTTCAGTCTTCATTGAACTGTCACGGGCATCCCTCTAAATTAGAGAACAGATCATGCTCATTATCCAGTAGTCATGCTCTGTAAAGACCCTCAAAAACAGGGAAGAAGCGAAGGCTGAACCACCTCTCCTAGGGTAACGTGGAGTTGGATTCTTGCCAACCTTGGGTCACTGCGGTTTTCTCAGTGGATCAATAGGTAAGTATATAGCCTTGTTTGGGGGGATGTTTCTACTTACAGACATCTTTTTAATGTGTACTGCTGGTTCATTAATGTTGCACTCAGGGTCAATAGCTCTATGACTTATGTCTGAACAGAGCTAATTGAATGACCGTATTTTCGCCTTAAGGCCCATTGCATGCTGAGTCCACTTAAGAACACTTGAGGGTACTTCATTCACCTCTAGGTTTGGGGGTCGTTATAAAGACCAAAATCACCTACAAAAAAAATGCATAAATGTGAAAAAAAAATCATCCTGCTTAAATTACCAAAAGGACACTTGTTTGGGATCTGAGAGCTGAAAGGAGAAGGCAGAACTCTGTCTTACAGGACCTCAGCTAGAAACACCAGCACCCGGCTACTCAGGTTCTTCTCAGCTCTGCCCATGTTGGAGAATGACCGTGAAAATCCCACAAGTTTCGATCTTGGGGGTTACAAGTACATGCTAGAGAACAGGTGAATTCACAAATACAGAATCCATGAGTTACGGGTATGGATTGTGGTTTTTTTTTCTTTTTTCCTTTTTTGGCTGCTCTGGGTCTTCCTAGCTGTGCGTGGGCTCTCTCTGGATCCAGTGAGCTGGGGCCGCTCTCTAGCTGTGGCTCGCGGGCTTCTCATGGAGGTGGCTTCTCCAGTTGCCGAGCCGGACTCTAGGTGTGCAGGCTCAGCAGCCGCGGCTCACAGGCCTGCTAGCTCGGGGCATGGGATCCCTGGACCAGGGATTGAACCAGTGTCCCCTGCATTGCCAAGAGGTCTCTTTTCAAAAAAGAAATGTGTCTATTTGCTTTTGACTGTGCAGGTCTTCGTTGCTGCACAGGCTTTTTCTCTAGCTGTGGCGAGTGGGGGCTGCTCTGTAGCTGTGGTGCTCAGGTGTCTCTGCTGCAGAGCACAGGCTCCGGGGCACGTGGGCTCAGTAGTTGGGGCACATGGGCTTAGGTGCTCCTAGCACGTGAGATCATCTTGAACCAAGGATCAAACCCATGTCTCCTGCTTTGGCAGGTGGATTCTTTACCACAGAGCCACCAGGGAAGCCTGGCAGGAGGACTCTTAACCACTGGACCATCAGGGAAGTCCTGGATTGTATACTTATTAAGATACATTTTGAAAAATTTCTACAGTTCATCTGTGGGTTTTTTTTTTTTTTTTTTTGAATGGGGAGGGGTGGTAAACAGAGAAAAAATATTGCTTACTTGGCAAGGGTTGGGGGAGTGGGTGTGCTTCACCTCTGCTATTAATTCCATTTGCCACCCTGGTCCTCCATGCAGAGTGAAAGTGGAAGCAGTCGCTTCAAATGGAGGGGGCCCTTGGCTTGGGCTGTGGCCAGCGGGTGAGGGGGTTGGAGGAGTGGGAGGCCACAACTCTGTCCACAAGGCACAGAGAACTCTGACGAGGGCAGGGAGCTGGGCAGTGTCCCAAGTCTTCCACTCCCGAGGGCTCAGCTGGTTGTGAGGGAGGCAAGGAAGCATTTTCTCCCCATTTCACAGATGAGTGACCATGGTTCTTAGAGGTCCCCTTCTGCAGTCACGTAGCACTGGATGTGGCCCACCACTGGCTCAGGCCTTTCACCGTGATGCTTTCTCCCAACATCCATGGAGTCAGTGCTGCTCTGGGGCCTCTGGGGGCTAAGTGAAAGTCACTCAGTCATGTCAAACTCACTCAACCCCACGGACTATCCATGGGATTCTCCAGGCCAGAATACTGGAGTGGGTAGCCTTTCCCTTCTCCAGGGGATCTTCCCAACCTAGGGATCGAACCAAGGTCTCCCACATTGCAGGTGGATTCTTTACCAGCTGAGCCACCAGGGAAGCCCTTGGAAAATTCTGGGGGCTAAGCCCCTGGAAGATAGTGGGTTTTCCCCTTTCCTCCTAGGTGGGTCTGGCCTGGAGGGCCTAAGGGACTGCCCCCAAAAGCAACTGAGCCTGTAAGCAAGGCCAAGTAGAGGCCTATGAACAAAAGGAGTTTGAACCCTGACACCGCCTGTTGAAGCCGTGTGACCTCCAGAAGAATATGCTGGACTTCCCCGGGCCTGAGCCCTCCTCTCTAGAAGTGGGAAGCCTTGGCTCCAGAGGGAGCTTGTGAGGTTTCACTGCAGTAATAGGGGCTGATTCCCTACTCGGAAAGGCTCTGGTCGTGTTCCCCCATCTCCTGGCCCAGTGGCAGGGCAGGTGATGGCAGGCTGAGGCTAGAGAAGGTGGCCAAACACCTTTTCGTCATTTGGCCCATCCTTCTGAATGCAGTGTCCCAAGAATGAGCCATTCCACCCAACACAGAGGGGGATGGTCTGTGTCATATCCAGGTCACACCCCGGCTCACTCCAGGGCGCAGGGTGTGGACTTTACAACCTCTGATACCAAAGCTACCAGGACACCCCCCCAACCCCGCTCCCAAGACCAGCCTGTCTAGCCCCTTTATTTTACAGAGGGCAAGACGAATCATTTATAATTCTTTTAGCTGCAAGCACCAGAAACCTGATTCACACCAGTTTTGGCAGACAAAGGGAAAATGTATTGGCTTTCCCAGCCAAACCGCAGAAAGGGAAGGACCTCAGGAACCTGACGTCATCGGGGTCTCGTCCGGCTCTCCTCTCCTCTCCCTGCGGGTCAGACCAGCTTTCTCCACACTGCAGATGCACAGCTGCAGCAGATTGGAGGCCTGACCCCCTCTTCTGCTGCTGCTGCTAAGTCACTTCAGTCGTGTCTGACTCTGTGCGACCCCACTGATGGCAGCCCACCAGGCTCCCCCGTCCCTGGGATTCTCCAGGCAAGAACACTGGAGTGGGTTGCCATTTTCTTCTCCAACGCATGAAAGTGAAAAGTGAAAGTGAAGTCGCTTAGTCGATTCCGACCCTCAGCGACCCCATGGACTGCAGCCTTCCAGGCTCCTCCGTCCATGGGATTTTCCAGGCAAGACCCCCTCTTCTAGCTGCCGTTTAAAGAAATTCCAGGCAAAGAGCCTGATGGGCTGCCTTTGACTCATCTGCCACTTTAGATCAGTCCCTGTGGCCAAGATGGGGTCTGCAGATCTTTATGGACTACCTGTGGGAATCCATGGCTCAAGCAGTAAAGAACCCACTTGCTCGGGTTCAATCCCTGGGTTGGGAATATTGCCTGGAGAAGGAAATGGCAACCCACTCCAGTATTCTTGCTTGGAAAATCCCATGGACAGAGGATCCTGGCGGGCTACAGTCCATGGGGTCACAAAGAATTGGACACAACTGCACACACACATAGGCAGATTGTGGGAAGCCAGGTGTGTGCTCAGGGTGGGGGGGAAGTATGGCATGAAGAGACCTGCTTGAGGAAACATAGTGACTTGACTGTCGCCTGCAGTTACGTCGAATGCATGTTAACCATGGAAGTAAGTGAAAGTCGCTCAGTCATGTCCGACTCTTTGCGACCCCATGGACTGTAGTCCGTGGAATTCTCCAGGCCAGAATACTGGAGTGGGTAGCCTTTTCCTCCTCTAGGGGATCTTCCCAACCCAGGGATTGAACTGCAGTCTCCTGCAGTGCAGGTGGATTCTTTACCAGCTGAGCCACAAGGGAAGCCCTAACCATGGGAGGAGATAATAATAATATATGGAGGGGAAAATCACTTCTCTTTCTCTTTAATCACTTCTTTCCTTTTTAGTTTTCTTTTTAGTATTATTTTTGAACAATAACAAGTTCATCGTTCAACATTCAAGAGCTGGGAATTCTCTAAAGGTCTGGTGGCTAAGGCTCCACGCTCTCAACACAGGGGGCCAGGGTTCGATCCCTGGTCAGGGAACTGGATCCCACATGCCTCATATAAGAGTTTGCATGCCACAGCTAAAGACGCCACACGCCACAGCTTAGACCTGGTGCAGCCAAATAAATAAATACTTAAAAAAAATTTTTTTTTAATTCAAAAGCTACCGCAGGATTGAAGTGAAGATTCTCCCTGTGTCCCGCCTGGGGGCATTGACGGGGCCAGTTTCTTGCATTCTGGGGGAAGGCGAGGAGCCCTAAGCGCTCCCCTCAGGATGCCCAGGGTGGAGGGGAGGTCATGAAGAGAAGAGAACCAGGCGCTGGGGTTTGTCGCTCCCATCAGGCCCTGGATGTGCCTGCTTTCTTGGTGGACCCGGCCTCCCCAGCTGAGCCCTGGGAGAAGCGTGGCAGACCCTGGCGCTGCGGTGTGTCAGCAGCTTCCACAACGCCCTCCCCTTCCCACCCCTGGCTGCTGGGGGGCTTAGGGTCCAATTTCTAAGGCTGACCTGATCATGGCCTGCCCCACCCCGGGGGCTCTTCACAGCCCTTCAGACCCAGGACTGGCAGGAGGCTGAAGCACCCAAACTGGGTGGTCAGACCCTGCCGTCTACCAGGTATGGGTAGTCGAGGGGACCTGACCCACTCAGAAGGCCCCGAAGCAGAACAGCCAGACCCCACGCACCTTGATGGGTGAGGGGTGAGGAGCCCTGTGCCAGTGGGTCAGGGCGGCCGCCTGTGCTCTCTGACCCTGCAGTGAGGCCATCGTTTTCCCCTGGGCTCCTCCCCCTCACACACCAGTCACACTTCAGTGGCCTTGGCTTCCATCTGGGAGTCACCGAGGCTCTCTGCAAACACAGGGAGGGGCAGCTGAGCCCTGTCGTCCTGGGATTACACAGCCTGCCCAGGACCCCCACACCAGGGGTATAGTCCTTGTCTGGGGCCACCAGGCTTCCCCAGCAAAGTATTCTGAATTCTTCTGTTTGCCTGACCCAGGCCTGCCCTCCCGCCCGCTTGTGTCCTCTGCCTTCTAAGAGGTCACTGGTTCCTGAGCTGAGGTGCCTCAGGCCAGGCCTTCAGCTGCTCTTTCCTGCTGCCTCTCGACTCCTGTGAGTAGGGGTCAGGGGGTGGGGGGTGGTTTGCTGGCACTTTTTAGGAGTAGCCCAGCAGTCCCTCTCCTAGATCCTCATTCTTGGGAACCCACAGAAATTTGTGTGAGAACTTGGCCAGAAACCTCAATGGAGCTCTTGTTGTCCTCAGAGCATGGGTCAGGCCCAGGGTAACGACGAAACAGCTCCCTCAATGCTGGGAGCCAGCGTGCAGCTCCCAGAGGCCCTTGCAGCTGGGGTTCTGGCTGTAATTTATATTCTGCCTGTGAGACACACATATGAGAGGCCTGAGAGGCCAGAGAGAGGCAGGGACCGCCTTCCTGTGGCCTCCGCACAGACCAGCATGCTCTGGCTGACATGATGGTTGTCGCAGCCCAACTCGGCGTGGTACTCTCTAGTCGCTGGATTCGCATTGTGGCAGCAGCCACAGTGGTAGCCGTGGCAACAGTGGCCTCCTTCCCTCTAGAATCTGGCTCCAGGACCCCCGCTGCCGTGGTGTGACCTTGAAGCAAGTCACCCGAGACACCCACTCTGCCAGCCCGTCTGCCATCTTTATTCTTGCTGATGAAGTTCTGTACCAAATCTCCTCTTGCAGGAAATAGCCAGAGTGTTTCCTAGTTCCTACTCTGAATGATGTGGCTATGAAGGTGAAAAAGAATTTATTCTCACCGGGGAGATTCATTGGTCCATGCAACAAATACTGGCTGGGCACCTTCTTCCTGCAGGTTCTGTGCTGGGTGCTTGGGATATAAGGGAAACCAGACACAGCTCTCAGCGAGCTTGTGGCTGGGGTGGATGAGGGCAGCAGGGAACTTAAGCACACCATGGCTGTGTGATCCATACCAGAGAGCGTGATGGGAGCCCAGAGGAGGGTCCTGGCATCAGTCAGCGTTCAGTTTCAGGAAACAAAGCTTTCCAGATATTTTTGTTGCTGTGTTCAGTCTCTCAGTCGTGTTCAACTCTTTGCGGCCCCATGGACTATAGTACACCAGGCTTCCCTGTCTTTCACTATCTCTCGGAGTCTGCTCAAACTCATGTCCATTGAGTCGATGACGCCATCCAACCATCTCATCCTCTGTTGCCCTCTTTTCCTCCTGCCCCCAATCTTTCCCAACACCAGAGTCTTTTCCAATGAGTCAGCTCTTCACATCAGGTAGCCAAAGTATTACAGCTTCAGCTTCAGTGTCAGATTTTTTTTAATTTAATTGGAAGATAATTACAACATTTTGATGGTTTTTGCCATATATCAATATGAATTGGCCATAGGTATACGTGTGTTCCCTCCATCCTGAGCCCCCCCTCCCACCTCCCTCCTCACCTGATCCCTCCAGGTGTCACAGAGCACCAGCTTTGGGTGCCCTGAGTTATACATCAAACTTGCACTGGTTATCTGTTTTACATACGGTAATGTATATGTTTCAATTCTTTCCCTTTCCAGATATTTTAATACACAAGGGACTTAGCACAGGGAATTAGGTGCTTACAAATCTTGGGAAGGGCTGGAGGGTAGCCTCTTAGTTGGGCCTCTGGAATGAACTTCCAGAACTGACCCTCCAGCAAAGTGACCCTCCTGCCACAGTCACAGCCAGGCCTGCAATTCTGCATCACTCACAGGGGTACAGCGGTAGATCTGGTGACCTCGGGCCTCTTGTGTTCTCAGATGAAAATGGCCAGGGCCCCTTCACGCTTCCTGAAATAGGATGCAGCAGGGACACTTGGTCACTGTCTGGTTTGGATCACCCCTGTGGGCTAAGCCTCACTGCATTGACATCTAGTCTCTTTCAAACTTGGCTGATCCATAGCTACCTTGGCTGGGTACCTGCCTGAGCCCAGTCAGTCGAGGTCAGGGGAGCACAGCTGGTTTCCTGAGGGGTGGATTTTTGGGCATGGCAAGTCTTTGGGCACCTTCTGGCAGGATCCCCTCCCCTGTGGCTGCTGACGCCACCAGACACTAACCTGAGCTGCTTCCTGGTTCTACGCTCTAACTAATAATTACCTGATCACAACTAACCTTGTTCAGTCACTAAGTTGTGTCCGACTCTTTGTGATCCCATGAACTGCAGCATGCCAGGCTTCCCTGTCCCTCACCATCTCCTGGAGTTTGCTCAAACTGATGTCCATTGAGTCAGTGATGCCATCCAACCATCTCATCCTCTGTCACCCGCTTCTCTTCTTGCCTTCAGTCTTTTCCAGCATCATGGTCTTTTCCAGCACAACTAACCTCTGCCACCTTAAAGTGTTTCTGGGACAAAGCAGGGAGTAAATAAATAGCCACACCAGTCCGAACTGAATGGCATATTACAATTACCAAATATGTCCGTCATTTCCCCTGAAGGACAGCAGACAGAATCTCGAAACCCTGACGATTAAATGGCAAGGTAGGATGACCATTTCCTTCCAAAAGTAGGGTACTAGAGATGTTCCCCTACATGAGAAAACCTGCTCTCAGAGAGTCTTGCTCTCATTTTTCCCCCATTGAATGAATAACTTAAACCTTGTTTGTTACTGGGATGGGATGGGGTGTGTCCTCTTTTAATAGGAGAGCAAGACTGTCTCTACAAAAATTCTTGGTGCTTGGAATTTAGCCCAGTATGACCCAGAAATCCCATTACTGGGCATATATACAGAGAAAACCATAATTTAAAAAAACATATGCACCCCAGTATTCATTGCAGCACTATTTACGATAGCCAGGACATGAAGTGAAAGTGTTAGTTGCTCAGTCGTGTCCAACTCTTGGCAACCCCATGGACTGTATTCTGCCAGGCTCCTCTGTCCATGGGATTCTCCAGGCCAGAATACCGGAGTGGGCTGCCGTGCCCTCCTCCAGGTCTTCCTGATGCACGTCTCCTGCACTGTGGGTAGATTCTTTACCATCTGAGCCACCAGGGAAGCTTTGCCAGGACATGGAAGCAACCTAAATGTCCATCAGTGGAGGAATAGATAAAGATGTGGTTCATGTATACAATGGAATATTACTAAGCCACAAAAAGGAACAAAATTGGGTCATTTGCAGAGATGGGATAAACCTAGAGACTGTTATACAGAATGAAGTAAGTCAGAAAGAGAAAAACAAATATTGTATATTAATGCGTGTATGTGGAATCTAGAAAAATGGTACAGATGACCTTATTTGCAAAGCAGAAGTAGAGGCACAGACATAGAGAACAAGTGTATGGACACTAAAAGGGAACGCGGGGTGGGAGGAATTGGGAGACTGCGATTGACATATATACAGAATTGATAGGACGTAGAACATAGACGACTAATGAGAACCCTACTCTATGTTTGTGATGACCTGAATGAGAAGGAAATCTAAAAGAAGAGAGGATATGTGTATATATATATATATATAACTGATTAACTTTGCTGTACAGTAGAAACTAACATCACTTTGTAAAGAAACTATACTCCAAAAAATTAGCTTAAAAAAGTAAGAGTTCAATCCAACATACTCCTCAGGAAATGTCTCTGCAGGAGAGAAATACACATTTCTTTTAATCCCACAGCTTATATTTTGAGCATAAAATCTTTAGAGATAAACAAACGGCAGGAAACCCATTTGCTTTCTCCGGAGGGCGTGTGGAGTGGCCACTGCAGGTCCAGGCTCTGTGCCGTCCTCACCCTGCAGGGGTCGCTGCTCACCAAGCCAGGCAAGGCCGAGATCTAACAGATTAGGAAGTGGGATTTGCAATTTTGCAGCTGGCAAAACATGCCACAGGGCCTTTGCCAGGGCTCAGAGCACATGGATATTTCAATCCTTCAGGAACTGAGGGTTTTGCCCTTCTCTGTCTGGACGGACACACGGCACTGATGCCATGGCCCCTAGGATGGATCCTTGTGGGGATTTTTTTTTTCCCCCAGCAGTTTGTAGAACTGTCACTTCCCGAAGTTGGCATTTGTTTAGTATATGAAGTATGTGTAAGGATGCTAATGTCTGTCAGAGAAGGCAGTTCAGTTGCCTTTCTGGTGGTGTGCACATGTGGACTGAGATGCCTGGAGCTGATTAATATTACCATTATATATATATATATATATGAAATGAAATTGTCTTGTTGACCCAGAACCTCCTCTTTATCTTAAGCTAAGATATGTTAACTGCCTCCTTTCTGCAGAGTGTTCGTAACATTTCATTCTTCTGATGGAAGAACTTACTTTCAGGAGTGGGTTTATTTTTTTTAAGGATTTAAAAACTAACTTTATTTTTGTCTGTGCTGGACCTTTGTTGCTGTGAGGCCCACTCTCTAGTTGCGGGGCACGGGCTTCTCATCACGGTGGCTTTTCTTGCTGCAGAGCACGGGCTCTAGGGCACAAGGCTTTCAGCAGTTGCAACGAGTGGGCTCAGTAGCTGTGGCTCCCAGGCTCTAGACCACAGGCTCACTCGTTGTGGCACACGGGCCTAGTTGCACGTGGGATCTTCCCCAATCAGGGATCGAACCTGCATCCCCTGCATTGGCAGGTGGATTCTTTAACCACTGAGCCGCCAGGGAAGCCCTCAGGCATGGGTTTTTGTAAATCAGTTGAATTTCTTACTGGTGTTTGTTATTTTAAAATTGTATATGTTAAATTATAATTCAATGTATTTTAAATATATAAATTAGCCATTATATAGTCGTATATGTTGAAATTATATTTATGACGTGATAATTTTCAGCTTATGGTAGGAATAAATAGTTTTCTTTCTAAATGCTTCTCTGTATCAGAGATAGCTCCAGTATCATAAATTGCTGTGCAGCTAAGGTGAAATTAACAGCTGCAGAGCACATTGCAAATGGAAGAATCTTGTATACTGGCCTGGCGAAATTTCAGTGAAATTTAGCTAAAGGTATATTTCTTAAACGCTCAAGCATTTATTCAGCAAATATTTAATGAGTGCTCAAGCCTGCTGGTCGCAACCACGGAGCCCCTGTGCCACAACGAGAGAATCCATGTGCTGCAACGAAAGATCGGACATGATGCAACAAAACCCTGCAATGAGACCCGATGCAGCCAAGTAAGTGATTATTGAAAACAGTTGCCCCTCTGAAATATGAAGCACATTTTGAAACTAGCCTATGCGTGTCATCCCGATTTTTACATCCATGCCAGGGTGATCCCACATGCGGTAGACAGAGACCTGGGACTCCACAGGAGCTGACCCCAAACGAGCACTCGACTCCCTTTACCATGTGCTTAGAAACAGCTCAAGAGAGATGGTTGCCTTCTGCCTTCTGAAGCCTGGAAGTGAAGGCCTTGTTATTTCAGGGACAGATGCCCTGGAGGTGCTCATAATGCTGGTACAGCTTTTACGGAGGTGCTGACGTAAGAATAATCACACACTGTATTTTGTGAGCGATTACTCTGGGCCAGGCTCTGTTCTCAGAGCTTTACACTTAGAACTCATTTGACCCTCACAGCAGATTCATGGTGCTGATGCTATAACTGTCCCGGTTTATGTATGAGGAGGCCCATGAACTGCATAGTAAATAATATTTGGTTAAGACACCTCCCCTACCCACTGCTTCATCCTGTTCCTCTCGTTCAGCTCCTTGGGGGGGTCCCACTGGTCAAGCACCAAGGAGGCAGTCTCATGAAAAATATTGCTACATTCACATGTAGTACACACTGCTATATTTAAAATGAATAACCAACAAGGACCTACTGCATAGCACAGGGAAGGCTGCTCAATATTATGTAACAACCTAAATGAGAAAAGAATTTGAAAAAGAATAGATGCATGTATATGCGTAACTGAGTCATTTTGCTGTGCACCTGAAACTATCACACCATTGTTGATTACCTGTATCCAATATAAAAGAAAAAGTAAAAAAAAAAAGACCTATATCACTCAGATACAAATATAAAATGTTTTTGAAAAAATAAACTCACATTTGCTTTCCGACAAATATCAGAAGGGCCGCTATTGCTGTGACCTGGGATCTTATGCCAGTCACTCTGGGGCGGGATAGTAGCAAACCCAGGATCAGGGCTGGCTTTTTGTCTTTTCAAACTTGCTTTCTTGCCCGTGGGGTGTTTAGTGGGCTCGAAGAAATGCCTGGTGGGTTGGGAATCATACGGTGCTTGGGTCCTAATCCAGGCCCTGCACTGACTGTATGATTTTTGGATAAGTGAGTCAACATCATACTTATTACTGGAGACTTTCTTTTCTCCTCTGGTTCTCTGAGATGACCTAGAGGGGTGGGATGGGGAGAGGAGAGGGAGGCTCAAGAGGGAGGAGATATATACATAACTATAACTGATTTACATTGTTGTAGGTCAGAAACCAACACAACATTATAAAGCAATTTCCCTGCAATTGAAAAAGAAATTTTTTTAAAAAAAGGAGAAATTCTGGGTATTAAAAAGAAAAAAACAAAGAACATCAACCGTACCTTTCTATTCTAAGATTCAATTAGTCAACCCCAAATTATTACTTTAATATAATTAATATTAATATAACTATTATAGTAATATAATCACCCTAATAATATAGTTAATATTGAAATAAACTAGTATTGTGTGCATGCATGCTAAGTTGCATCCAACTCTTTGCAACTCCATGGACTGTAGCCCACCAGGCTCCTCTGTTCATGGGATTCTCCAGGCAAGAATACTGGAGTGGGTTGCCATGCCCTTCTCCAGGGGATTTTCCCAACCCAGGGACTGAACCCAAGTCTCTTATGTCCCCTGCCTTGGCAGGCGGGCTTTTTACCACTAGTACCACCTAGGAAGCCCCATAAATATAGTTAAAAGAAAAATCAAATAATAATAGTACCTATGTGCTAGTGGTAAAGGACCCGCTTGCCAATGCCAGTTAGACATAAGAGACGCAAGTTTGATCCCTGTGTCTGGAAGATCGGCTGGAGGAGGGTATGACAACCCACTCCAGTATTCTTGCCTGGAGAATTCCATGGACAGCGGAGCCTGGTGGGCTACAGTCCATAGGGTCAGACAGAGTCGGACACCACTGAAGCGACTTAGCACTCGCACACCAATAGTACCAAAGGGGTCATTGAGCAGGTTGAAGGAGATGCTACTCTAAAGCGTTCAGCTTGGTTCATTTGGCAGTGGTAGTTTTGGTAAAGGCAGAACAGTGATAGTTTCTCTCTGAGGCAGAAACTGCTGAAGCTGGGCTTGGCATAGATGACACAAAAAGGTCATCAGGAAGGAAGCTCCCTAGAGGGACCGTGGAGGAGAAGGCAGTAACTGGAGAATCCCTTAGTCAGCAACAGTGATGTAGAGTCGCCCCAGCCTGCATCTCCAGCCTCAGCCTGTGTCTGGCCCACAGCCTAGGAGCAGGGGTCCTCAGCTTTCAGGGTTAGTGGGTGGTCACCAAATAACACAGTAGAGCAGGTCTCCCTGGGTTCAAATCTTGGGGAAGCTCTACCACTTACATGCTGTAGGGCTTTAGGTTCCCTACTTTATCTCTCTGGGTCTCAGTGTCCTCATCAGTGAAAGGGGATAATAACAGAATCTCTATCCTAGGGTTAATGCAAGGATTAATTAATTTAGATGCCACAATCGGACATCTTAATATATGCTAGTAGTTATTACCAAGCTCCAGCCAGGTCCTGGAGCAGAGCATCCAATGAGACACAAGGTCAGTCTTCCTGGGTATTTAACAGCAGTGGAAAGGGGAGATTAAAAAAAAAAATCAGCTTCTGTTACACCTGAGATTCGTGCTTTGCAAGAAAGTACAGAGTGTTTCCCTCTGGGCAGGGGGTTCCTAATGAATTTGTCTCTTGCTCTGTGGGAGGAGAGGTCCAAGGAATTGTAGGGAAATGTATGTGGTTTCTCAGGTATCATTCCCTTGGACAGCAAGGAGATCAAACCAGTCAGTCCTAAAGGAAATCAACCCTGAATATTTATTGGAAGAACTATTTATTGTGAAGAATTATTTATTGTGTTATCTATGCCAAGCCCAGCTTCAGCAGTTTCTGCCTCAGATAGAAACTATCACTGTTCTGCCTTTAACAAAAGCTACCACTGCCAAATGAACCAAGCTGAATGCTTTAGAGTAGCATCTCCTTCAATCTACTCAATGACCGCTTTGGTACTATTGAAATTGAAGCTCCAATACTTTGGCCACCTGATGAGAAGAACTGACTCAATGGAAAAGTCCCTAATGCTGGGAAAGATCGAAGGCAGGAGGAGAAAGGGATGACAGAGGATGAGATGGTTGGATGGCATCATTGACTCAATGGACATGAGTTTGAGCAAACTCCAGGAGATGGTGAAGGGCAGAGAAGGCTGGCATGCTGCAGTCCATAGGGTCACAAAGAGCTGGACAGGACTGAAGCTACTTAGCACACAGCACAGTATATATACTAAATACGTCTAGAACAATGTATAAACAAGGTTTCATACTTAAAACTAAAGAAAGGGGAAATGTATGGAAGGATCTAGGTTCAGTGCTACTGTGCAGTCTTCAAGCCTTGTTCTGGGGCTTCTCACTGCCTCCCTGGGCGTGATCAGTTCGCAGGACCAGCGGGGCAGCGTGTTTTCCCCCTTGTTCAGTGGCTAAGTCGAATGGGACTCTTTGTGACCCCATGGACTGCAGCGCACCAGGCTCCTCTGTCCTCCACTATCTCCAGGAGTCTGCTCAAATTCATGTCCATTGAGTTGGTGATGCTCTCTCACCATCTCATCCTCTGCTGCCACCTTCTCCTTTCCCTGGGTGTCCCCAAACCACACCCCTGAAAAATACTGAAGTCCCTTTCTCAAGTCAGTCAGTTCAGAGTGTCCTGGCACACCTACGGCCTAGGAAGTGGGGGCTGACTTTCTGCGAGGCCTGAATTTTGTCCCTTATCAGCTGTGTGTCCTCAGGCGTGTCTCAAACCTCTCCCAGCCTCACTTTCTTCATCCACGTGGCCGAGCCTCCAGGATCCAGCCTCCAGGCTCTCGTCGTCTTCGTGGGCCTGATTCTCTGCAGCACTTTAGTTTATCAGAGGCACCTGGAGCAACAGGCGGTGGATGCAGACAGGAGACCGCGAAGATGGAAGGCTACCTCTGGTGACCCCTCCGGCCGGCGGGGTGAGCCAGATGCGTTGGCTGCTGTTGCTGCTGCTAAGTCCCATCTGTCGTGTCTGACTCTGCGACCCCATAGATGGCAGCCCATCAGGCTCCGCCGTCCATGGGATTTCCCAGGCAAGAGTACTGGAGTGGGGTGCCATTGCCTTCTCCTCAGACACGTTGGATGAGAGCTTAATATCTGGCGACAGACTCAGCTTCAAGGGAAGGCAGTATTTTTACTCATCAGAATTGACCAGGATGAAGAGAGGGAAGGGGCTTGCCTTCAAATGTGAATCTCTATGATTCCCACGTATCAGTTCAGTTCAGTTCAGTTCAGTCGCTAAGTCGTGTCCGACTCTGCGACCCCATGAACCTCAGCACGCCAGGCCTCCCTGTCCATCACCAACTCCTGGAATCCACCCAAACCCAAATCCATTGTGTCGGTGATGCCATCCAACCATCTCATCCTCTGTCGTCCCCTTCTGCTCCTGCCCTCAATCCTTCCCAGCATCAGGGTCTTTTCAAATGAGTCAGCTCTCCGCATCAGGTGTCCAAAGTATTGGAGATTCAGCTTCAAATCAGTCCCTCCAATGAACACCCAGGGTCCGGTTGATTTAAAATCGGGGTTCCCCCAAAGGATGCTCCTGCTTCTCTACCAGTGTGAGGGTATGAACACGGATGGTACGTTTTTAGAAATGGACCACCACTTCCGCTCACCTCCATGTAGCTGTAACAGGTAGAGAAACAGTTTCACAAGGACACTGCCGGGTGGGATGCAGGTGCAGTTACTTCGTCTGATTTGAGTGTTCCCAGATATCAACGAGGGGTGATAATCGGCAACAGCGTTTCCATACGGTCCTCTTACTTAAATTCCTAAGAGAGGATAATACCAAAAAGCAACTTTTTCCATCGCGACCGCGGCAGGACTCGAACCTGCAATCTTCTGATCCGAAGTCAGACGCCTTATCCATTAGGCCACGCGGCCGCCCGCTAGCTAGTGCTCTTTGGACAATCTAAAAAGCATTATTACCGCCCACCAGCTTGCCTGGGACCAACCTACCTGCTTCTTGAGCAGGGGAGGTTGGACCTTGGTTCCCAGAGTTCCGCAGGGGAAGGTCCGCCCGGAAGTCCTCTTTCCCCCCCTACGGGCGGACCGGTCTACTTGTGGCTCTCCTATTGGTCGCGCTAGGAGTCTCCCGCCTGCCTCCCGGGTAGCCGCGGGACCTAGCGGGGTACAGACGGGAAGTTGCCCCTGCCAGCGAGGCGGATCGCTCGGGTGGAGGGCACGCGCCACCCCGAGGCTGCACAGGCCGCGCGGAGGGAGCCGGGGCGTCGCCAGCCTGGGGTCGGGAGCCGCAGACCGGGAGGCACCGGGCGGACTGAGGTTTCCGGCGGGTTCGGCGCTGGGGGGCAGGTGGCCGGGTCGCTGAGCGGCGGCGCGGCCCCTCCCTCTCCAGTCCGGGAGCGCGGCCCTGAGCTGGGCGGAGGCTCGTCCCAGCGCGCACCGCGGCGCGGCCGCCGGGCTCAGGCTGGCGGCCGAGGGCTCCTGCGGCGCGCTGGGCCAGGGCTCCGGCGGGGGTGGGGCTCCCGCGGGACTGCAGCCCCCCTGGCGGGCTCGAACCCGGGCACCGGCCCCTAAGGGCGCCAGGCCCTCGGGCTGCGGCGGTGGGGGCACCGGCAGCCACCGTTTGCAGAGCACTTGCCGAGGGCCGTGCCCCGCGGCAGGTTCGCCCTGTGTGTCACCCGAACAGCAGTCCTGTATGACCGGTAGAACCCAGTCACCCCAATTTACAGAGTAGGGAAATGGGCCCAAGGCGCTTGCCCAAGGTCACACGTCTCGGAAGAGCTGGAGCCGGGATTCAAACCCTCGTCCCCACCAGAGTCTTGCGCTCTTAACCACTACCGCCTCCTTCTCTGATGAACTTAACCTGAACCTCGGTTTTCCGAGGGGTATTGGTATTTCCCAGGGTTGCTTGATTAACTGAGAACATGCAACCTAAAGGCGCCTGGCACCCTGCTTTGGGACGCAGGCAGGGCTCGCGGAAGGAGGGCTGTTAAGATCGCAGGTGCTTACATGTAGTTGCTAACACTACATCATTTGTCTCCTTTAGGATTTGTGGGTGGAAGGCAGGCATGGTCAGAACCGTTTCCCTGGCAGGAAAGCGGAGACAGGACGTGTCCCTCTCCACGTCTCTCAGCCAGTGAACGCTGCCAAGCTGGAGCCCAAAGCCAGGTGTCCTGACGCCCACCGGGGGGCTCCCTGCACCCACCATGAGCCGCCTGCTCTGGAGGAAGGTGGCCGGCGCCACCGTCGGGCCAGGCCTGGTTCCAGCTCCGGGACGTTGGGTCTCCAGCTCCGCCTCCGACCCCGTCCCCAGCGACGGGCCGCCGCCGCCGCAGCCTGTGCCATCCTCGGTGGGCGGGCAGCTGCGGCACAACCCCTTGCACATCCAAATGCTCTCGAGAGGGCTCCACGAGCAGATCTTCGGGCCCGGCGGGGAGAGGCCCGACGAGGCCGCGGTGCGCCGCAGCGTGGAGCACCTGCAGAAGCACGGGCTCTGGGGGCAGCCGGCCGCGCCCTTGCCCGACGTGGAGCTGCGCCTGCCGCCCCTCCTCGGGGGCAGCCTGGACCAGCACTTCCGCCTCCTGGCGCAGAAGCAGAGCCTGCCCTACCTGGAGGCGGCCAACTCGCTCTTGCAGGCGCAGCTGCCCCCGCGGCCCCCGAGCTGGGCCTGGGCGGAGGGCTGGACCCGGTACGGCCCCGCGGGGGAGGCCGAACCCGTGGCCATCCCCGAGGAGCGGGCCCTGGTGTTCGACGTGGAGGTCTGCTTGGCAGAGGGAACCTGCCCCACGTTGGCGGTGGCCATATCCCCCTCGGCCTGGTGAGTAGGGAGGGGCCAGGGTCAGGGGACTTGAGCCCACGTGGGGGGGCCCCACTCTGTGTCTGGCGGGGGAGTTTCCAGGGACTGCAATCAGCTCGACCCCAGCTTTGATAGAGCTTACTTTCTGGTGGGGAAGGTGTAGGATGGTAAAGGACACCCTAGCGAGTGTCAGGTGGTGACGGGCTCAGCAGAGTCCCAGTAATATGTTGTACTTGAGGCTGACTGGGAGACCAGTTGAGATTACCTTGATTTGATTCCTTTACCCCTTCCCCTAATAGCTTCCTGAAAAGTTAGTCTAAGACATTTGAACAGTGTTTCTATTTGGGGATGTCAGTGGTTATTTTGGGCAGGAGAAACTTCCCTTTGATGGGAATGTCCCAGGCAGTATAAGACACTTAGGGTCCCCAGCTGCTCCCTTAAGTGCCAGACCAAATCCCGCCCCATTTCAGTTTCCAAATACCCCTCCCCTCAGCTAACACCTTGCTGACCACCCCTAGTTGAGAAACACTTCTTCCATCCCCCAGCCTCCCAAGTAGGCCTGCAGGCATTTTGGTCCCCCAAATGTATATCCAGTCACTCTTCTTTTTGAGTAACTTTCTAAGTGCTACCCAAGTTTCTTTTTCAAACAATGATGGCAGTACTGTTTCTCCCCTTTTTTATTCTTCATTCCAGGATTAAAATACTATTTACAACCTTAATGCTTTCAGGCATGGCCAGCAAAAAAAAAAGTTGGCAGTTTCTTTATTCCTATTGGAAGCTACATCTTTGTAAAGAAAGCTGCGAAATGTTAAATATGCAGTTGAAAATGGTGAAAACATGGCTAAATAGATAAGGTAGGCATTAACGGCTGAAAAGAGCAAAACCAGATGATTCCTTATTGATTAGTTCCAGTTAAGATGAGAATCTCAGAGCTTACTATGTAACTTGATGGTCAAACTAGAGGGAATACTGTCCATCATTTGAGAAAATAAAGTAGGCTGTGGTGGCTGAAAGGAAATTAGGAAACCAGTGATAAGAACTGTTTTTCGATCTTTGGGTCATTCTTGGCCAGTTTACCTCTAGTCCCCTTTTTCTTGTCTCTTCTTCCTCTCCTGACTGTTCACCTCTTTCTCTTCCTGTCCTTTCCATCATTCTCTCATTCTCATACCATTCTTGCCAGTGGTACTGGGGGGCGCCGCTCAGTTTGCCTGGCAGTGGAAGTCATTACCGAGGACTGGGCTCATACAGGGCCTTCCTCCTGGGAGCCTGACTGTGGCGGGGAGTGGGAGGCTGGGGCCCTGACAGCAGCCCACTTAACTTCGGCACATCCCTGGCACCTGGCTGTGTAACGTCAGATGCCTGAGCAGCCCACAGATTCCGGTGGAAGGGAGAAGCCTTGCACAGGCCAGAGGGCAGCTTCCCAAAGGCTGCAGGTGAGGGCTTTGGTCATCAGACCGGAGGGACATTGCACAGGCTGTCAGTGGCAAGCTGAGGCTCACAGGGAAAGTGTAGTGTTGGTTGGTTCTGACTCATCTTAAATATGCCAAAGGTGTTTGCATTTTGGCTTTCTTGCATTTTGGCTTTCTTCTTTTTTATCACAAAAATTTAACAAGATGGCTCTCATGCACAGCTGCAGACCCCGATCTTGACACCAGTCTGGCTTTTTATTGCAACCAAAGTCCCTATCATCCCCGTAGCCTCTGATATTTGACATCCTTCAGCCTTTTCTTCCGTGTTATTAAGGGCTTTGACATGCTGAATTGAGAGGGAAAGAGGTTGCAACTCGAGTTCCTGAGCGTTTTCCCATCATTTGGGGTGTGGGTTAGATCTCACCAGGTTTAAAATTAGGAAGCACTTTTTGGTGGTAATGCCCTCCCCGAGAGAAACTAGTTTTACGTTTGTCATTAATTGTTGTGACAGATAACCCCTCCTCCCCTCCATAGGGACACAGGGAGCTTGTTTGCAGCTGTGGTGGCCACACAGGTGGCCTCGTCACTCACTTTGGTGCTGAGTGGCCTTGACCCTTTGGCGTGATCCATGGTTCACAAGAGGCTTTTTGCTCAGTGGCCGTTTCCCCTCACTTATCCTTGTGGATCTTGAGCAAACTCCAGCCTTTTCCCGAGTCAGTGTCAGGCCCCCAACAGACAGCACTCACCCCCTGTCCACCCCACCCGCCAGCTCCAGCACATACTTCTAGAACATGTGCATACATCTCCTCCTTTCTGGCACTTTCCTTGGTCTGTCACTGAGGGTGGTTGCTCAGAGGCCCAGCACCTTCTACAAGGTGCGTGACTTGCTCTTCGTCGTTCAGAATCTTTCCAGCCGTCAGATGATTCATCCTGTACACATGTGCAGCATTTGTCTTTTTTTTTTTTGCCACTTTCAATTAAAAAAGTTCCACTTTGGAACTTTATAATTTTATAATTGTAAAAGTTATAACTTTATAATTATCTGTCCCCTTTATTAGCTCTTTGAACATGAGCTGTTTCGTGCTCATAGATGTGAGGGGTCGGTAACATTCATTAAGATACCTCAGAGCCAAGCACCGACTTGGTGAGCTCCGGACCTAACAGACATCTTGACGGCCAGGCTGCATGCCCGTCCGGGACACTGGGGACTGTGGCGCGTAGCTGCCTTCCTCTCTGTGGAGGTGGAGAAGTAAAGAAGGCTTTGTAACTCTTCCTCACTCCCAGCACGGCCCCCGACAGCCCCCCACCCGACCTCCAGCTCTGTGAGGGTTAGGAGACCTCGTCCCCCTTGTGTTCCCAGCTGCTAGTGCAGGACCTGCATGTGGTGGAAGGTGTGTAGTGGGGCTTGTGGAGCGGGGCATGCACGTCTCTGGGCTGAGCCTGCCCACCTCTCACCTCCTCAGGTATTCCTGGTGCAGCCGGCGGCTGGTGGAAGAGCGTTACTCTTGGACCAGCCAGCTGTCGCCGGCTGACCTCATTCCCCTGGAGGTCCCTGCCAGTGCCAGCGGCCCCGCTCAGCGAGACCAGCAGGAGCGGTTAGTGGTGGGGCACAATGTATCCTTCGACCGAGCCCACATCCGGGAGCAGTACTTGATCCAGGTGAGGATCCTAGGGCTGAGTGCAGGTCCTGGCTCAGGGTGGGCTCAGAGCCCGGCTCTCAGTGGCTGGGGAAGGACTGCATGTCCTGGCTAGTGCCTCCATCGCCTTTGTAGCAACTCCAGGGCCCCCTGTTGACCAGCCCTGCCCATGGTCCCTGTGCCCAGCTCGTGGGTCCCCAGGATCCCTGGCACAGGACCTGAGCTCTCACAGTACTAATGGCCCTTGTCTGTGCAGTATTTTAGAGCTTGACCTGGGCTTTGGAGGCCATGGGCCCCACAGCCTGGGCACACGTCCTGCCTCAGCCACTGGTGAGTAGCATGTGCTTCTTGACACCCCTGAGCCTCAGTTTCTTCTTTTGTAAAAAGAGGGAGATAGCAGAAGTTGCATCATAGGATTGCTGAGAGAGTTTGAACAGTGCACATGTCAGAACCATAGTGGAGGCACTTCTTGAGTTTGTGGAAAGTGCCCCAGGAGGTGGGGCAGGTGGGAGCAGCCTTGGCCTCCAGCTGCAGATGCTGAGGCTTGGACAGCCTTGTTAATTTGCCCAGGGCTTCGTAGCTGGTGAGTGGCAGGGCGGGGCAGCCATGCCTGATAGCACGGAAGGCTTGGTTTAGGCCCCTCTGTTCCCAAGGTGCCTCTCAGTGCTGTTGCTGGGATGGGCCTTGTGTTGGGACTGAGCCTGGCCTGTGCCTTCCAGGGTGGCTAGGATCTAGAAGGCAGGCCCCTCACAGGTGGAGGAACAAGCACGAGCAAGTTTGAAGACACTGCACCTTGAGCATCCAGCTGTGTGCTGGGAAGAGGGCTGTGGTGGGGCTGGTGGGCTGAAGCACTGAGGTGAGGTGGGCAGGCCCGTCTGCTGCAGCCTCTCCCCACTCCTCAGGGTTCCCACATGCGCTTCCTGGACACCATGAGCATGCACATGGCCATCTCAGGGCTGAGCAGCTTCCAGCGCAGTCTGTGGATGGCCGCCAAGCAGGGCAAGCACAAGGCCCGGCCCCCTGCTCAACGAGGCCAGAAGTCCCAGAGCAGAGCCAACGGCCCAACGGTGAGGGTACAGTGGGCGTGGGGGGACGCCGTCACAAGCCTGCCCATCTGGCTCAAGGCCACGCTGACCTGCCATGTCCCTTGCTCTGGCCCCCAGATCTCGTCCTGGGACTGGCTGGACATCAGCAGTGTCAATAACCTGGCAGACGTGCACGGCCTCTACGTGGGGGGGCCTCGCCTGGAGAAGGAGCCCCGCGAGCTGTTTGTCAAGGGCAACATGAAGGACATCCGTGAGAACTTCCAGGTATGGTGGGGGGTCGGGGTGCTCTGGGGGTGCGGGCAGGGGCAGGCCCGGAGAGACCCTGGGAGTGTAGCTGCCACACCTGACCCTGGGCCCCAGCGGCAGCAGTGGGATGACTGCGCACCCTGCGCCTTCCTGTCGCCTGTGCCAGGACCTGATGCAGTACTGTGCCCAGGACGTGTGGGCCACCTATGAGGTTTTCCAGCAGCAGCTTCCGCTCTTCCTGGAGAGGTGAGGGAGTGCCCCTCTGGGAACCCCTGGGGGTCAGTGGGTTCCCGGTGGTACCTGGGCCCATTGTAGCCAGGTACTGCTGGGCCTTTCTCAGGCTGGGGCCCTCAGCCTTTCTGGCCCGAGAGCATAGAGCTGCTCTGTCCAGGGCTAGCCACCTGGCCCTTGGACTCTCGGGTGTCTACAGAGTCCCAGAGGGGAGGACCCAGGCTGTGCTTATTCATGGTCCGCTCAGCGCCCTCTCTGAACCCAGATCCTGAGCTAAGGGCTTCACGTCCATCTTGGTTATGTGTCCTAGTGAGTCAGTCTGATGATGCGGTCAGAATTGGAAGCCTCAGCCAAACCCGGTTCTGATCTTAATTGTCCGGTCCAGCTCAGAGGACCTTGGGCAAGGCACTTGGTTTCTCTGGGCCTCAGTGGTCTTGTCTGTGAAGCACACACAGGCACGCTTGGCTGCTCCAGTTGTAAGGCTCTGGTATGACACTTCGTGTGTATGGAGTTGTTAACACAGTGTCTGGCTCCTGGTCATGACTCAGCAGGTGGCAGCCACCTCCATTGTTGTGAGCTGTCATCCTCACATTATCCCTGAGGACGGAATGATATTGTCCCCATTTTATAGATGAAGGAACGTTGGCTCAGAGAGATGAAGTCACTTATGCAGGGTCTCATGGCTGGGAAATAGGAGGGAGCTGGAGTTTAAACCCCTGTCTCTCTGATGGGGGTGGTTGGGTTGAGGATTGCCAGGCCGGCTCAGGGCTTGAGCCAGAGCCTTGCCTCCCGTGGTCATTTATGGCAGCCCTGGTGTTTGTCCTGAAGGTGTCCCCACCCGGTGACTCTGGCTGGCATGTTGGAGATGGGTGTCTCCTACCTGCCCGTCAACCAGAACTGGGAGCGTTACCTGGCAGAGGCACAGGGCACCTACGAGGAGCTCCAGCGGGAGATGAAGAAGTCGCTGATGGACCTGGCCAACGACGCCTGCCAGTTGCTCTCGGGAGAGAGGTAGCCAGGCCCTTGGGTGGGCAGGGTCCCCCTGCAGGGGCCAGGCAGCGGGAGACCTGGCCTCTGGCGTGGCCTTAGCCCTGCCCTGGTGAACTGGCTGTGCAGGTACAAAGAGGACCCCTGGCTCTGGGACCTGGAGTGGGACGTGCAGGAGTTCAAGCAGAAGAAGGCGAAGAAGGGGAAGAGGAGGGAGCCGGCCGCAGCCAGCAAGTTGCCTGTCGAGGGGGCTGAAGCCCCTGGGGACCCCAGGGATCAGGAAGGTGGGGAACATGGGCGGGAGGCGGGGAAGGGAGGGCCCCTGGGAAGGGCCTGGGACCCGGGGGTCCCTTGGCAGTGGTGGCTCCAGCCTTCCAGAGGACAACCCATGCCCCCTGCAGTGGAAGCACAGAGTTCGAACCACTGGACTGGACCGCTGGGCAGGTCCTGGGAGGGTCTTTCTGAGATACCCTTCCCCGGTCCTGATTGTCCTCCCCGCCCTGTGCAGACCCCGGCCCCCCCAGTGAGGAGGAAGAGTTCCAGCGAGGTGTCACAGCCCGCACCTGCTTGGAGCAGCTGAGGGGGACCACAGAGCTCCTGCCCCAGCGGCCCCAGCACCTTCCTGGACACCCAGGGTGAGCCCTTCCCCTCACACGGCCAGAAGCCCCCCTATCCCTCCCTCCACCCCGAGACAGCCGTATTCTGGGCCCCAGCACAGCGGGTAGCATGCATATGCGCCCTGCTAACCTGCTGCCATTTGTTCCTGCCTTCTCCCGGTCCTGCTCTCACCCCCGGGTCACTGGGCTTGTTCACTACAAGTGCACTAAGCGCCTGCTGGGCTCTGGGCCTTACTGTAGCCTCTGAGGGGCAAGGAGAAGCACAACTCCTTTCTAGTAGCTTCTCCCTGGGAAGAGCCAGCCTGCGCTGGAGTTGATATCCATCATGAGACAGGAGAGTCATCAGTGTCGAGGCAGAACCTAAAACTCTGCCTGGGGAAATCAAGGAAGGCTTCCTTGAGGAGATGACCTTCATTCTTGCCCCACAAAGTGGCAGAGATGGGAAAATAGGGGCATCCAGACTGAACAGCAAGGGGCCAATTTTGTGTTTCCCTGAGAGGAGGCCGCCTTGAATCCGTGCCCTGAGTGCCTCACTTGCCTTGCTCTGGCATTGGCTCTGGTGAGCAGCCCGTGAGGGATGGAGCGCTGGAGGCCCTGGTGTGCTTCTGGAGCAGCAGACGGGCAGACCGGTGCACTGCTCTGGGCAGTTTCCCTGGTGAAGTGGAGCTTGGCGAGGAGTCCTGCCCTGGGCAGTGTGTATGGGTCCTGGAACAGGGGGCTGACAGAGGATCTGTCCTTGGGGGATATTTGAATTATTCTAGGGGCCTCCATGGGGGTCCTGGCTAAGTCCCAGAGGGAGGGGGTGGTGATGTCAGGCTGAGGTCACCAGCAGGCCTTGGGATTGTTGGGCATTGTCATGGATGGAGAGAGCCTTCCTCGTTACACGCTGTCCTCCCCTGACTGCTGTGACACGCTCTCTGCTGGCGGTGTAGGTGGTATCGGAAGCTGTGTCCCCGGCTCGATGACCCTGCGTGGACCCCTGGCCCCAGTCTCCTCAGCCTCCAGATGCGGGTCACACCTAAGCTCATGGCGCTGACCTGGGACGGCTTCCCCCTGCACTACTCGGAGCAGCATGGCTGGGGCTACCTGGTGCCCGGGCGGCGGGACAACCTGGCTCAGGTGCCGGCCGGCAGTGCCCCCACATCGGCTGGGGTGGCCTGCCCCCACACGTAAGGCTCTGGCTCGGGGAGGAAGGGGCTGGCATCTCGGGACCCTTCCCCTTGTTGGAGAGGCCAAGCCCAGCTCAGGCTAGGGTGAGGAGCCTGAGTCGGAGCGTCTGGCTTCTAGTTCTTTTTTGGTGGCAGTCTTTCTGTCCAGGCCTCCGAGCCCTGTGGAGTTGAGGGCGTGGGGTTTGAGTGGGAAGGGCTAAGGCCCTGCTAAGGAGCGTGCAGCCCAGCTGCCCGCACAGGAACACGTAGAGGGCAGGCTGGAGGGCTGTTGAACGTGATGGGTCCACGGACTTTGTGTGCCTCCTTTGAGTGTCATGTATTGAGCACTGGTTATATTCTGTGTTAATCCTTTACGGTGCTTCCCTCGTTTGTTCCCCAGGCAGCCGCATGAGACAGGGTGGTTATCTTCATTTTAGAGCTGGCAGAAGAAAAGGCCATGGGGAAGTTAGTCTCTTGTCTGAGAACCCAAACCCTTGAGCTTTTGACAGGCAGGTGCTGGGGAGAAGCCATAGTGTGTGAAGTGGCCCAGAATTGAGGGTCCTGGCTCGGCAGGGCAGTCTGACCTGCCTGTGGGGCCTGAGGACAGAGGGATGGGGGTCGCCTGTGCCTGTGAGCTGAAGAGTGGGTGCACGGGCAGGAGCCAGCTTGGGGCGGGCCTGGCCCTGACTCCCTGCTGCCCTCCTCCCCGCACGCTCTTCTCCTGAGTCGGCCCGGGCCTCGACGCCCAGCCTGCCAGCAGCGCGCTGTCGTTTGCAGCTTGTCACTCGCTGTCTGTGAGCCAGGGAGCATGCTGTCCATTCCTGCCTCAGATCCGCTTCCGGGGACTGAACGGGGAACGGTGGAAGGCACCCAGCGGCGGCCTGGCCCGGAGGGGGCCCGCGGTAATCAGGCTGCGGCTGCCGTTCTCTGCGCAGAGCCATCGAGTCCCTGTACAGGAAGCACTGTCTTGAACAGGGGAAGCAGCAGCTGGAGCCGCCGCGGGCAGACCTGGCCGAGGAGTTCCTGCTGTCCGACAGCGGCGCCACGTGGCAGACGGTGAGGGCGGCGCGGGCCCCAGGACGGGCAGCCTCTGGGTGGGGGCCGGGCGCCAGAGGCACTCGTCTGCTCCCTCACCCCGGAGTGGGGCTGGCGGGCGTGGGCCAGCCCTGCCCCCCGCTTTACTCGCTTGGTACCTGGGCCCCTCCAGGTGGAAGAGTTGGGCTGCTTGGAAGTGGAGGCTGAGGCGGAGATGGAGAACTCGCGAGAGGCAGCTGCAGGACAGCCGCTGGCTCCGGTGAGCTGGGCGCCTGCTCAGGGCTTCTGGGTGGGTGCTGGCTGGCCACGTCCTGCTCTTGCGCCCAGGTAGTGCTTTCCCCCTCAGTTCCCGAGGCTTTGCGGGGTTGGGAGATGACCGCCACGCCCTTGGGCAGCCCCACCCTTGTTGGAGGCCCGAGAGGGAGCCTGAGACCGCGTGGCCATCCTGTCGTTTCCCAGCTGCATGCCGTTTCAGGCCCTTTTCCCACCCCTACCCCATGGCCCTCGCTGAACGCAGGTGCTGGAACAGGGCCTGATCTAGGTGTGTGGCCCCCACAGACTGCTGCTGGTGGCCCCAAAGCCAGCCAGCCAGCTTATCACCATGGCAACGGACCCTATAACGACGTGGATATCCCCGGCTGCTGGTTCTTCAAGCTGCCTCACAAGGTGTGTGTGCTGGTTCACACCCGGTTTCGTGGTGTTCTTGCTGCACTTGGGGCACATAGTAGGCCTGCAGAGTGACTCAAACCAGGAGACGGCCTTGCTATGGGAATGCCAGGAGTAGAGGGGCAGAGCATGATTTTGGACAAAAGTTGCCATCTCTGTGAGCCTTTGTTTTTCTTCTAAAAATTGGGTGGCAAGGGGCCTGGTGGCACAGTTAAATGACATAGGGCTAGAAAAAAGAGAAAAATGACATCGGGCATCTCTTTGTGACCCGCCAGGCTCCTCTGTCCATGGGGTTCTCCAGGTAAGAATACTGGAGTGGGTTTCCATTTCTTCTCCAAGGGATCTTCCCCACAGGGATTGAACCCGGGTCTCCTGCACTGCAGGCAGATTATCATCTGAGCCACCAGGGATGTCTTTGAGCCTTTGTTTTTTTTCCTAAAAATTGAGTGGCAAGGGGTCATGACATAGGGCAAGAAAAAAGAGGAAACTGACATGGGGCGTGTCGGGCCTAGTGCCACATCTGGTGATTGGTGGCTGTTCCTGGGAGGGGGCTGGGTGTTCGCCTGTGTGTGAATGTGTATGTGTATGCGCGCGCCTGTGTTTGTATGTATGTTGCAATCAGGGATTTGCCCCAGACTGCTCTGCTCGTGGGGCAGTCTGGGCTCAGTGTCGGGCAGTGCCTCGGGCACTGGGGATCTGCCGCACACCTCCAGACCCCACTTTCTTTGCCCTCCACAGGATGGCAATAGCTGCAATGTGGGCAGCCCCTTCGCCAAAGACTTCCTGCCCAAGATGGAGGACGGCAGCCTGCAGGCTGGCCCGGGAGGCGCCAGCGGGCCCCGGGCCTTGGAAATCAATAAGATGATCTCATTTTGGAGGAACGCCCATAAGCGTATCAGGTGGGCTGTCGGGAGGGCAGAGACTTGGCTGCTATCCATGCCTCTGACCAGGTCACTGCTCTCCTGGGATCCCTTCCCCTCCCCCCTCTCCACCCCCACAACCCCTGGCCCCGACAGCCTGTACTACAGTAAAGGGCTCACCCAGTCTGGAGGCCAGGCTCTCTGTGGTCCTGGTGCTGTGCGCCCACGGGCCAGGCTCTTTCCCTCTCCAGCTTCAGTTTCCTTGTTATGTAAGAAGAGTGGTACTGTAGGTCCCCGAAGGCCTCTCCCAGCCCTGTGAGGCCCCTTCTGTGAAGGGCTAGTGGCCTGTAAGCTGTGTTGGGGGCTGGATCCTAGGCTGGGAATGGCAGATGGATCAAAGTCTAGTTCCACGGCGGAGGTGGCTGCCAGCAGCACGCTCCTGTGAGGAGAGTCTGGCAAGGGCTGCTGACGCCTGCCCTGAGCGTGGAGGAGGCAGTGGTGGCAGGGCTGAAGCAGGGTGCCTCATGGTCACCCCAGGATGCGGGCAGAAGCGGCCTTAGCTGCCTGGCCATCTCCCTGAGGGCTTGTGCTCCTGGGTGGTAGATGGCAGGGCCCAGCCCAGGTCAGGTCAGTGGAGAGGGTTGAGGCCGGGCACGCAGGGCATGCAGCGGAGCAAGGGGGTTGAGAGCTGTGTCATGAGGGGGTGGCTTCTGCCCCCGTGGTTGTGCTCAGCAGCGTGTCCCCACAGCTCCCAGATGGTGGTGTGGCTGCCCCGGTCTGCGCTGCCCCGGGCCGTGACCAGGTATGTCCTATCGGGGTTGTGGGAACAGGAAAGCTGAGTGAGGCGGGTCCTAAGACCAAAGCCAGCTGCGGAGATTCAGGTCCTTCCCCCCCACAGGCATGCCAACTACGATGAGGAAGGCCGCTACGGGGCTATCCTGCCCCAGGTGGTGACGGCCGGCACCATCACTCGACGGGCCGTGGAGCCCACGTGGCTTACTGCCAGCAATGCCCGGGTGCGTGCTCTTTGTGCGTCTGGTCTCCCTGGCCTTCCTCTCCTGTCTCAAGAAGCTGGGGTTGCAATGGGCCTGTACTAAGATCTGAGTCTGGTGGGACTCAAGACCAAATCTGGCATCACAGCCCTTCCATTTGTTGGGCAGATAAGTTATGGGCACCTGCTCCTGGCCAGGCATGTGTGGCACAGCTTTTGTGGTGTCTCAATGGGGCTGAGTGTGAGCCAGGCATGGGGCAGGGGATCTTTACCTAGAACTGGCAGAGCTGGCTGCATTCCCTAAAACCACGCCCTTGGGAAGGGCCACCACATCTCAGTCTAGTCAGGCCCCGGGGTGAGCGAGAGGAGTCTCACCGGCCACCTACGTGGGGTATGACCTCCCTCTTCCCACAGCCTGACCGTGTAGGCAGTGAGTTGAAGGCCATGGTGCAGGCCCCGCCCGGTTACGTCCTCGTGGGTGCCGACGTGGACTCCCAGGAGCTATGGATCGCAGCTGTGCTGGGAGACGCCCACTTTGCCGGCATGCACGGTAAGCGGGAGCCAGGGCTGGAGCAGAGTGGAGGCGGCCTGATGTCTGGCCAGCGGAGCACTTCCAAAGCCGCCTCTCGCTGTCGCCCTGCCCCCAGGCTGCACGGCCTTCGGCTGGATGACCCTGCAGGGTAGGAAGAGCAGGGGCACCGATCTGCACAGCAAGACAGCGGCCACCGTGGGCATCAGCCGCGAGCATGCCAAGATCATCAACTACGGCCGCATCTATGGGGCCGGGCAGCCCTTTGCTGAGCGCCTGCTCATGCAGTTCAACCACCGACTCACGCGGCAGGAGGCGGCTGAGAAGGCCCAGCAGATGTATGCGGTCACCAAGGGCCTCCGCCGGTGAGTGTCCCCCCCCCTTCTCCATCCCTGGGCCTCAGGCTTGCTTTATTGTCTTCGCTGCACCTGTTTTTTTGACCTTCCTGTTGCCTGAGCCCTCATATGATCTCTGACCTAGCTCCAGGTGGGTTGTCCTTTGGTTGTGATGTGTGCTCGCTTCACGGTCCGTTTTCCTCATAAAGCTGTGCATTTGTTATCACTGAGTGGTTGCAGGGTGCCTGCTGTGCTCCTGCAGAATAAACAGTAGTATGGGGTTTGCAAACCCACAGGCTCACAGGGCATGAGAGCAAGTGAGAGGGGGAGCAGAGTGTTGTCCTGTCCTGGGAGGTGAGGAGGGAGACGGGGCTGGGGGGATGCACTAGGGTAGCGTGTACTGGCGCAGGCAAGGCAGTGGCAACAGAGATGGCTGGGTCTTAGTCATGGAGACCTTTGAAGGCTTCATGATGTGGACTGAGGGTGGGTGGGGAAAGCCTGTGGCACCTCTGAGCGGGTGAGTGACATGACTGGCCAGCAGGGAACTAGCCCGGTGTCGTCTGAAGCCACAGTGAAGCTGGGAGTCTGGGCAGCAGGGACCGAGACGAGTGAGCCAGGCCTGGCTGTATGTCCTGTCTTCTGCCTTTCTAAATGCTCTTCCCACCCCCACCCCAAAATGTAGGGTGGTAGCCTTGGCTGCCTGCTGGGCTGACATGACACCTGTCGGTCACTGGGCAGTGCAGGGTTGAAGATTTAGGACAGTAATGGTCCTCTGTCCTTTATTCGGGCTACCCTCAGGTAGCCCACAGAATCCTGGGATCCTGTCTAGGCTCTGCTTCTGCCTGCTGTGTGATCCCAGAGTCACTTAGCATCTCTGAGCCTTTTGACCCCAGGGCAGTTGTGGAAATAGAGTGGTGTTGAACACGCCTAGCCCGGGGTTTGGCACAGAACAGGCATTCCCATGGGAGTGACGGTTGTGACGCTGCCTCCCAGGTACCGGCTGTCAGATGAGGGTGAGTGGCTGGTGAAGGAGTTGGACCTCCCTGTGGACAGGACCGAGGATGGCTGGGTTTCCCTGAAGGATCTGCGCAAGATCCAGAGAGAAGCTTCGAAGAAGTGAGAACCTTCTGTGTGTTCATGTCAGTGGGAGGGTTTGGGCTGGCCCGGGGAGAGCTGGAGTGCGTTTGCTCTGATAATGTTGGAACACAAAGCTTGCCCCTCTTCGTTCCCCAGATCGCGATGGAAAAAGTGGGAGGTGGTTGCTGAGCGAGCCTGGATGGGGGGCACAGAGTCAGAAATGTTCAACAAGCTGGAGAGCATTGCCACATCTGACATACCGCGTACCCCGGTGCTGGGCTGCCGCATCAGCCGGGCCCTGGAACCCTGTGCTGTCCGCGGGGAGGTACCGCTGCCCTCGGAACGGGGCAACGGGGGCCTCAGGGAGGGGAGGGCTCCTGTGCCACCTGCTGCTCGGGAGGGAGCTGCTTGTGGTCTGACCTTCCTCACCTGTGCCTTCCCTCCCCAGTTTATGACCAGCCGAGTGAACTGGGTGGTGCAGAGTTCCGCGGTGGACTACCTGCACCTCATGCTTGTGGCCATGAAGTGGCTGTTCGAGGAGTTTGCCATTGACGGGCGCTTCTGCATCAGCATCCACGATGAGGTTCGCTACCTGGTGCGGGAGGAGGACCGATACCGCGCAGCCCTCGCCCTGCAAATCACCAACCTCCTGACCAGGTAGGCAGGGCCCATGGCTCCTCCGGCCTGAGCATCTGCCAGATACATGGGGCTTGGACCACACTGAGCACAGTCTGGACTTTCATCCCCCCAGGAATAAGTTTCCACTTTTATCTCTGATTTTTAAAAACTGAGAAGTCTTAGAAAGACTGGCTCAATATTTAGAAAAGATTTTTGGAGATTGAAAGTGTATTGCCAGACTCGATCACTCGGGTGGTCAGGAGGTGGGAGAGCCCAGGGAGTAGGCTGAGAGAGTTCTCAAACTGTGCTCCCCTCAGAATACACCTTTGTTCTGAAAATCAAATGACAGGCTTTTCTCAACTCACAGAAAATTTCGATACTTTTTCATTTGTAAACATTTATTCTTAAGTGCCAAAAGTTTGTTATTGTTAGTAAACAGAAAACATTGTTAACAGGGAAGCTCAAGTATACATAGAGTTGAATTTTCTTGTAGTAAAACCTCTAGTTTATGTTTGGATTAACTGATGTTACAGTTCCATGTTGATCTGCCACTAAGAACCAGTTTGGGAACTGTGGCCTGTCCTGATTAATGGGTATATAATGAATGTTTACAACGATCACTACTGTTGCCCTCATCTTCTGACCAAAGTGGGAAAAAAGGTGTGTTTTGAGTCCACAGTTGTACGCGAGTATCTCAGCAGGAGGTGTTGGGCTGCTGGGTGGAGGGCCGTGCTAGCCCTTCAGCTTTCTTGGCTTGAACAGTTGGCTGGGCAGGCCCTGCAGGTCATCTCCTGGAGACGGGCCTTTGTTATAGCAGGGACACGACTGTTGAAAGGAGATGGGGTCTCTTTCAGGTGCATGTTTGCCCACAATCTGGGCCTGAATGACCTGCCCCAGTCAGTCGCGTTTTTCAGTACAGTTGATATTGACCAGTGCCTCAGGAAGGAAGTGACCATGGATTGTAAAACCCCTTCTAACCCAACTGGGATGGAAAGGCGATACGGGATTCCCCAGGGTGAGCACACCATCTTCCTTCCTTATTACACATGGGATGGGAGGCGGACTAGAAAGTGGTCTTGGACAACAGAGGCTCGGGGCACTAGAGGCTAATAACCCTCCTCTTGTGCTGTGTACTGGGCTGTTTTGGTTTTTAACAGACCCTGAGTCCAAAGTGAGCATAATGTTTGGATCACAAAGGCATGTGTTTCTAGGAAGGTGTTCCTAGTAAATGAAGTGTTTTGACTCTGGTTTCTTTCTTCAGCCACACACACATAGAAGATTTAAACAAGATTTATTGTTTAAAAGTCACAGTGTGTTCTTAGGTGACAAAATTATGCTCTGAATGCCAAACAAGTAAATTAGAAAGCTTAAAGTCTATTTAAAATGTATCTAAGACAAACTTATTTTATAAAGAAAACAGACCCTCCCCAAATATGACCCTACCATTCTTGGCAATCCTTTTTGACCTTAACATTAAGCTTTTCTCACTTCTGACTGCTTCATGACGGGGCATCCTAACAAACTGCACTATTTTTCAGGTGAAGCGCTGGATATTTACCAGATAATTGAACTCACCAAAGGTTCCCTGGAGAAATGAAGCCAGCCTGGACTATAGCCCTGCCTGGAGGCTCTGTATTTGCTCCCATGGAGCTTCATTGGGGCAGCGCAGGCTCCTAAAACTCAGGCTTTCAGCTCTGCTTTTTGCAAAAGGGCTAGCCTCAGGCCAGCCATTTTTCAGTAGCAGGGCCTGCCAAGAATGACTGCCTCTAAACTGAAGGTGCAGTTGAGTTCAGAACCAAGACGCCAACGAGGTGCAGGCAGTAGGACAAGGGGGCATTGTTGCTTGTTGGGTAAAAAGAAAGCAGAATCCCCAAAGTTCACATTAACTCAGGCATTTCTTTTCTTTTTTCCTTTTCTTCTTGGCTGGTTCTTTGTTCTGCCCCTCATGCTCTGATGCAGTGCCCTGGAAGGGGAGAGAAGTAACGCTGTAATGTGAGAAGCCCGTTCAGAGGCAGTGGAAATAAAAGCAGAAATCCTTTATCTTCTCATCAAAGCCTGTGTTGGTCATGCTTTCTCCCCTGCCCCACTCACGGGAGGGGACTTGGTGATGGGGCGAGCTCTGCAGTAGAGCGAGGTGGTGCTGACTCCTCCCCTCTGGGCTTCTGTAATGATGCAGGGAGCACGGTGACAGAGAAGGGGCATCGAGATGCTGCAGAACTCCCCTGAACTCAAATGCCAGGCAGGCAGAGGCAGTGGACAGGGCCAGGTGTGTTATAGCTTAGAGTGTGGTAAACGGAAGAATGTGGATTCAGAATTTTTTGAGAAGCTAGAAATCCAGGGTGGTTGATGTAAACTTCCAGTTTATTTTGGATATGCGTAAGGTGATAGAAATTCTAGGCACCAGAGGTAAGGAAACACAGGGTTCTGCTTCAGAGATGCTGCAGGGCTCACGGCGTGCCGTTGGGACAGGTCTGTTCCTCTCCCTTCAGTCTCAGCAGAGGGGAAAGGAGGCTAAGAAATGTGCTGACCCTCATTCAGAATAGTGGCCCTACTTTGAGAGCATGGTAGAAGAGGAAAAACTGGTTTCTGAGCCAGAAGGCTTAGGCTTATAATTTTCCAATGGTTTAAAGGGTTATGGGGAGAAGACCCACAGTAAGACCCTGTTTTCAACATCCCCTTCCTGGAAATGTCCATCCTAAAGGTATACAAGCCTGGGAAACTTCTTGGGTGGTTCACTGTTTACGACCTTTCTCTTGAGAATGCTTAGTTTTGTTTTCGTCTTTGACCACCTTTTGGCCCTTTCTCTGTGGCTGCTCCCGGACAGGCTGCTGACAACCGGCCAGGAGGGCAGCTGAAGCCTGCTGCACTCCAGTCAGAGCAGGCACTGACCTCTTCATTTTCATCCTCCTCCTCCTCCTGCCGAAGAACCGCGTCCAGGACGTTTCCCTTGATCTTGAAGTCTCGTGAGGTGCTGAGCTTTATATGCTTCATCAGGTTCACCTGGGACAGGATTGTAAACACAGGCACAGTTTGCTACCAATAAAACCTGCCCAGGGCGGCCTGAGCCGTCCCTGATAAACCCTTCAGTTCCTAGAGAAGCAAGCACACACCCACTAGACTTCACATCAGGTTCCCTGTGTCAGTGTTTGACGTCAGGCCATCAGATCAGAAATAGCAAAGAGACAAAAGAAACGTAGTCGACCCCCGACCCAGCGCAGTTGTGTTGCTTCAGTTTGCCAGGTACCCCCTCACAGGGTAAGTGGAAATCAGTAGAAAAACAACAGAGTATGCTTACCTTTGACCTCTTAGAAAGGTGGATGAGAAACTTTTCATACTGTTCAATGGCAAAGATGAGATTAGGAATTGGCTTGGTTTCCCGAAGAGCTCTGGCCTACAGGGCAAAGAAGAGAAGACCTAGATTTGGGGTTCAGAGGTGGTGAAGTCCTCTGAAACTGCCGTAGCAGAACTGCTCGTGGCTTTGAGGGAAAGACAGTCTGACTGCCAGTGAAATGCAGTTTTACTTATACACCAGTCATTAAGAATTTTTTTGACAGTTCATCAAACGACCTAAATGCCAATGGAGATGGCAATTAATCCTTCTACCTGTAACTCCTAAACCTGTGTTTTAGAGGCTGGCTGAGGGAAGGGCCGTGTCTGGGTGTCTGGCTGCCTCTCTGACTTGGGATTCTTGTGATGATGAGCCCACTCTGCACTGGTTCTGTTTCCGCTCTAGTCTACAGAGGCATTTTCACTGCTGCGATTCTCTTTCCCCTCACCTTGAATTGTAGCTTGTAGATCCTTCCGTATGTTTCTTATGCATATAGACATGTTTTTAAACAACAAATGAAGACACTGTTCTCATCTTTTTTTCTTTAACATCTCAGAATTTTGTATCTGAACATTTAGCTTTGTATTTTTTCATGTCTGCATAGTGTTCTACAGTATAAATATACTATAAAAGCCAGCTCTCTATTAGTGGGCATCTTAGTTTTCCCAATATTTCACTTTTACTTAAAACATTACTAGGACTGAATATACACAGGCTTTTACAATTTCTCTATGCTACAAGTAGAATTGCTGCATTAAAGACTGGTGCATGTCAACAGTTATTGCCAAATGTTCCCCTTGAGAGAGGACTCAGTTCTTACTTTGCCAGCAGTGCCCTGGAGAACCCACTTTCCGGCACCAATCTTTTACATCCTTTAAGGGGTACCTTTTGCACTCACTAACTTTTCCTAAAATCAGCTCCTTCCCAGTGGTTATCATAAGCTTTTTCTATTTTTGAAGAGCTCAAGATTTCCTGGTACTTCCTGAATCGAGCATATACAGAGAGAAAAGATGTTCCATCTGAACAAAGTCCATGAACTGAGAAGCAGCCATACACAAAGAAGCCCATTTCCTCCAGCTTTACTGAGATGTAATTCACATACCAACCAGTTTACCCATTATATTGCATACTTTTTTGCGTGTGTTTCTTTGTGCATTCACAGAGTTGTACAACCATCACCATAACTTAACAGCATTTTCACACACCCTACCCCACAAGAAATCCTATACCCATTTTAGCAGGCACCTTCCCAGTTTCTCTAACATCCCCCTAACCACTCCTGCTCCCCACTAATCTTTCTTTTTAGATTTGCCTTTTCTGGGCATTTTATATAAATGGATTCATATAACATGTAGGCTTTGTCCGATTGGCTTCTTTTACTTAATGTATTTTCAAGGTTCATCAGCAACCTTGTTTTTTTTTTTGGCTGTACTGCATGGCATGCAGGATCCTAGCTCCTTGACCAGGGATCAAATTGGTGCCCCCCCGGAAGTGGAAGCGCAGAGTCCCAACCACTGGACCACCAGGGAATTCCCAGTGGCCACGTCTTGATCACCGTCAGCAACTTACCATGGCTGTGGGGCCAGCAGCGGTTTTCTCCTTTTCTCCTGTACATTTTAGGCTCTTACTGTGCTTGTTCTAAAGAAAAGGAAACAAGTCCTCTCATTCCTGAAGGTTTATCTATAGAGCTACCAGGCTAGTGGTAATTTTCTAATACGATGATTATAGCAGTAACAGCAGAACTCGTAAGGGGGCCACGTCTGGGTGAAGAGATTATCCTGAAGCAGACGCTGGACAATGGGAAACATTCTGGGACACTTTATAATCCTCAGATATTTTTCTGCTTTTGTTGTTGGGAGATTTACAGTCTTGCTCTTGGACACGGCTATCACATGGAAGTGAGGTTAGGACCCACCGTTATTTACACTAGGGCAGCCAAGGGACTCGTGAGCTACGAAAGAACTGTCAAGGGGGGAGTAGGACTAGGTGTTCCCTACTGGGATGTTCGCTAGAAGGGCTAGAGAGAAGACAGGAGGCTGGAGAGGTTGTTCTCAGAGCCATGTGTCTCACATGACAAGTGGTTACAGGCTCCATAAAAGGTTTAAAGGTCATAGAAACACTGTTTCCCTACGTTGCAGAGAATCAAAATAAAGAGCTCCTGGAGAAAGGAAGAATCGTGAAGGGGACCAGGAAGCACAGGATTCTGAGCCGGCAGGGGAGCAGAGCCACATGAGGCAGAGCCCACCCACGTGTGAGGTGCACAAACAGGAACCTCCTCCTGGAAGGGGAGTTCTGTGCCCTCTAGGAGTGACAGGCCACGGCCCATGGGACAGCTAGCAGAGTTAGAAACAGAGGCCTGCAAGTGGAGAGAAACCACACTGCTACAGCCCTGTGAGGGAGAGGAGGCTTGGTCCACATGGCATGTTCTGGGAAATAAGAAAATGTAGGGATCCCAGAGACGCTGGTGTGAAGAAACTTATTTTTGGCCCTGGAAGGCAGGGTGGAGGGCGAATACTTGGTAGGGGAGGGCTGAGAGGCAGCACAGGCAGTAGAACTTATGTGACCAAACAAGAAGTGAGCCATCTTCCTAAAAGTTGTACCCCAGATGGGACCTTGTTGAAACCCTAAATCAATCCCAGCTACGGCCTGTTTCTGCTGATTTAGGCAGGACTAAAACTGCAGTGGGAAGAGAACTATCTTTGGAAGGTATACAGTCCTGAGCAGGATGCTAAACTACGGGTTTTGGAGCAATGGCTTTCACTGCTTTCTTCTCACTGAGATCCAAGGCTATGGGAAAAAAGAAGGGGCTAAAAGAGAATAAGCAGCTCTTT
Source organism: Budorcas taxicolor (assembly GCF_023091745.1). Taxonomy (NCBI): domain Eukaryota; kingdom Metazoa; phylum Chordata; class Mammalia; order Artiodactyla; family Bovidae; genus Budorcas; species Budorcas taxicolor. Next base: position 23,581,088 of record NC_068930.1, on the reverse strand, counting down.
GAAAGATGTGGCAAATGCAACCCAGATTTCTAGATAAAAGTTGGAGGGAGTTAATGGAACCATGGGCTCTTGACTCATTAAGCACATCTCACAAAGACAAAAAGTGCCTGTGGATCAGCTGACTTGTCAAATAAGGCTTTAAGTCAAGATCGAGAAGGGGAGAAATATCCAAGGAAGAACACATAAACCAGTTTTTATGTAATGTAGAAAAAAGATAGTCTAGAAGGTGCCTAGTGAAAAGCAGAAGAAAAGCTTGAGAATGGGTCAAACACAAAACCCCAAACCTCCCAGCATTTTACATGTCAGTGAGTATCAAGTATGGTTCCAAAACAGAGGCTGGCCAACTACAACCAAGAGGCCAAATCCAGCTCACTGCTTGTTTTTCAAAAGTTTCATTGAACACAGCCAAGATCATTTATTGTATATTGACTATGGCTGCTTTTATTTTACAACGGCAAAGTTTAGTTGTGACAGTTGACTCTATGGCCTGCAAAACCTAAAGCATTTACCATTTGGTCCTTTGCAGAAAGTTTGCAGACTACTGTCATGGAGTTAAAGAACCCAGTTCGAACCTCAGCTTTGCCCCTTTTTTTGGCTGTACCACACGTCACATGGGATATTAGTTCCCCAAACAGTGATCAAATCCACGGCCCCTGTATCAGAAGCTTGGAATCTTAACCTTTCTGGTTTTGGCCTTATGTCTGACAGCTTGGGAAATGATGCTCTAAGGTCATGTTCATTTTATTGGAACGGCAAATATTTAGAGAACACCTGCCTGGTGTTGTGTTAAGTACTTTCCACAAGGCACCTCATTTATCCTCACTGCCTGCCACTACTTCACTCACATTCCCAAAGGAATGGGTTTGGAATCACCCAGAAACAAACCAAGTCACCGAGCCTAAGGATGCATGTTTCTCCTCTGCTCTGAGTGCAAGCATACCAAACACTTTTTCTCTCTAAATCACACTTTCTTTTTTTTTTTTTTAAAGATTTTCCTTCTGCAAAGACTTCAAGCCTTGGCGTGTTCTCAAACGGACACCTCTGGCTTATTTTAAGTAGAAGAAACTTTATATACGCTCAGCTCAGGTGAGTGATCAGTCCCCTGGGAATATAAGGAGCCCTTTCTCACTTGAAGATACATTGTGATACAGACAATCACTTACTTGTACATACGAAATAAATGAATAGCATAGAGGGGTCAGATGTGAACCAGACAGCTTCACCTGCAGCAAAGGAGAAAGAAATCAATATAACTGTAGGAATAAGATGCTTTCCCCATTCCTAGGCAAGGCATTCTCAACTCACCAGTTTTTCCATATTTTTCGGAATTCCTGTGGGGCGCTGATACACCTGGAGATACTAAGGAAAGATTCCAAGATTCAGTATTAGGCAACGGCAGGACACCCACTTCTCTCAAAGGTTTCATAAAGTTCTAGGGAAAAGTGTTGGAATCTTGCATGCATGCATACTCAGTCACGTCCAACTCTACGACCCTATGGACTGTCGCCCACCAGGCTCCTCCGTCCATGGGATTTCCCAGGCAAGAATACTGGAGTGGGTTGCCATTATCTACTCCGGGGGATACTTTCCAGCCCAGGGACTGAACCCGCATCTTGTACGTTTCCTGCATTGGCAGGCAGATTCTTTATCACTGAGCCACTTGGGAATCCAGATTTAGAATGCTATTCCTACATAGATGTCCCATGAAACTACAGGTAGTGCCTCAGTGAGCACCTGGTGTATGACTATTGCTCTGGCTGGAGAGAGAAAAAGAAAATAAGCTACCCAGACTCATGGAGAATCTTAAGACTCCAGGCTTCCTTTTTTTCCTCCCCTAAGCTCCAAACCTTCCCAGACAGGAGGCAATGAAAGATTTATGTTTCTGACTTGTTCCATTTATTGCTTTAAAAATCCTTCAGGGTGATAGTCCCTGCATCTAGAAAGCCAATGACTTTGCTGTTTTTCTTTTAGAAAAAACCAATAAAGATTATAGAGGTTCTCAGTATTTCTACCACAGAAGCTAGTTAGCCACACGCTATAGCCAGAGCTGCACCTTCTCAGAAATGGCAGCGCTGCTGTTTGGGTACATGGTGTGAGGCGGTCCACCATCTTTCTTGGGTTGTCTGTGCCTTCCTAAGTAATGTGGGTCATTGTTAGAGTTGAAACTAAATTACGTAGTTCCTAGCACTCTTGAATGTCTGCTGAGAATCAAAATACTGCAAATACAAAAAAAGTTTCTTGTTAACGGATACTAAGAAGCATTAACTTAAACTCAGGGCAAGTATACCTTGTATTTTCAAAACATAAACTTATTCCCTACTCGTGTACCTGACCTGTGAGGCATTTAACACCTACTTGTTAAAGGACAAACACCCTTTCGGTGTCCAGACTGGTCTGAAATTGTCTAATTTTTTGTGTAACCGGAATCAGATTAAATTCTAAAACTAAAGTTTAGACTGAGTCTTAGAAGGTGTTTGAAAAGGGATTCACAATCAAGAGGCATTTACATTCATTATACTCAATCATATGAGCAACATACTCATATGCTAAAGAAATATGGAGCTCTAAAAACAGATTTAGAATTACGCCTCAACTGTTATTTCCAGGCCTGTGGAGAAACCTGCCATCTACTGGTCAAACTGTGACCTGCAGAGATGTAGACATGGGCTCTGCACTAGGGTGTTCAGCACCAGGGGCAGTGTCCTAGCTGGGTGGGGCAGAATGATGGTGGTGATCGACTCTCCGATACTCACATATTTGACAAGTGCTGTAAGAGTGGTGTACATTTTGCAAAGGTCCTTTAACAAGGTGTCCACACAGCTGCCTGATGGCAGGGCTGTCTGCACCAGCTCGTGGAAAAATGTGAGCAGAGTTCCCAACTGTATGATGGTGGTTTTCTCCATGGGACGGTTTGTTACGGCTGCCTGAGAAGAGGCCTCTTCTGAAAGGAAATGAAGTTAGCACTTTCAAACCCAACTGACCTTATTTTCTAGTTCAAGTCAAAGAGATTTAGAAACCAACTAAACATCATTAACTAGGAAGTCCGGAGGCAGAATACATTAGTAATTATGCTGTCATAAGCCACACTACCTTCTACTTTCATTACTTTGGATATCTAGCACAAATGAGCAGAGCTCAGGGGCTCTGCCTTTAGGTTTCTTCCAGTTCAGATTTTAGTTGCCTTTGATCACAGTTCCTGGAACCCCTCCCTCAACTCATGTTACCTGATACGATTTTTTGATTTGCTTGTCCCTTAAGCTTGGTGATCAGCCAGTCCACTTCTTCTAGGACCTTCTCAGCTTTACTCAGAACAAGCAGCTGTGAAAGAAAGAAACGCCTGGCATGGCTCACTGAACACAGCTGCTGGTGTAACATGATAGCCACAGCTACCCGTGGGTGGGTTACAGGCCTCTGGACTTTAGCCACTGTAATTCACTCCTCACAGGGAATAAAATGGAAGGGATGACAAGGCTATTTGCCAAGTGTCAAGGATCAACACTTACACAGACAGTAGGGGCAGCTGTTTTCAAATTCACCAATGCAAAGTTGTTTGTTTTCTCCACTTCTACATCCTGGGAACGGAAAGAGAGGTGAGATGTAATGACACTAAGGCTGTTCCCCTGGCCTCTACTCCCAACTCGGGGCGCCATACTGAAGGCTCACTACAGTACCTCGTCTATGTCTCCAAGATGTCCATGGATATCCTGGGACAAGTCACGCAGCAGACTAACAGGACTCTTATACGAAACATGGAGGCTGAAGAGCAAACTCAGCATGCCCTTGCAAAAGGAGGCATCCTCTAGGAGTAGGAAGGAAAGAAAATTCATTTATAATCCAAGTCAGTCCTGCAGCAGGTGGGGGTGCCTAGCTGGAATGCTAGCCTGTCATGTTTCAGGCACAACATCCCCATACTGCACACACTTCAGCCCAGGCAGCTGGCCCACAAAGGTACACTTCGACCCACAGGTGCAAATGAGGGGGATGTTTCCCATTTACTGGTCACTATCATCATATAACTAGCATACAGGTCAAGAAATATCAGCACCCCAGGACACCCCTCCCCTCACCAAGGAAACTGTCATTCTGCCTGTACCCTCACATGGAGTCCTGTCTGACTTTGCACTCTATCTAAGTAGCATCATGCAGTAAGTACTCTGTCTGTGTCTGCCATCTGTTGAATGCTGTGTGCGCCAGACTCCTTCATGCCACGAGTCAGTGGAGGCTGTTCATTCCCACTGCCACGGTGTCCCACTGTGTGCATGCAGCGCAACCCCCTGATCCACTCGACTGCTGACAGACGTCTGGGTCTGGTTTTGCCTATTAGAACAGTACTGCTGTGAGAATTTTCCACCTGTTTATGCTGGGAGTAGAACTGCTTGATCGTAAGCCTATGTTTAATTTTAGTAGTTAAGTATTGCTAAACAATTTTCCAGAGTGGTTATACCAACTGACACCTCCAGCAGCAGTGAATGAGAGGTTCAACTGCACTGTATTCTTACCAACCCTTGGGATTGGTTTTGTGTATTTCTTCCTTTTGGCTACTCTGGTGAATGTGTCATTTTCTAAATGTTGTTTGGTGCTGATCATTTTATATAAAGCCGAAAAAGGAAATATGGCAGGAAACTTACCACAACTGTTTTCCGCGCAAATCTTAGATGTCCAGGTTAACATCTGCACAAACTAGAGATCATTCAGATATTAAGGAAACATTCAAAAGACAGACCTACCTAGTTTGCTATCAGACTGAAAGAGCTCTGCTAAGTCACTTCAGTCGTGTCCAACTCTGTGCGACCCCAGAGGGCAGCCCACCAGGCTCCCCCATCCCTGGGATTCTCCAGGCAAGAACACTGGAGTGGGTTGCCATTTCCTTCTCCAAGGCAGGAAAGTGAAAAGTGAAAGTGAAGTCACTCAGTTGTGCCTGACCCTCAGCGACCCCATGGACTGCAGCCTTCCAGGCTCCTCCGTCCATGGGATTTTCCAGGCAACAGTACTGGAGTGGGGTGCCATTGCCTTCTCCGAAGAGAGCTCTAGGCCTTTCCAAGTCTAAGCAAATCACCTGCTAAAACTTGTGCCTGGATCTAAAGTGGTACTCTACTGAAAAATAGCATAAAAAAGTCCAAAGTTATGAGAAGAATTACTGATTCTTTTCTTAAATATAGCCTATGACTCAGTTCTCAAATGCCCTCATTAAGGGCCAAAGGTCCTGGGGTCTGGGCTATTATCTGAGCTTCCTTGGCCCCTTCCACCATGGTTTGGGGCTAAAGTGCCCTTCTTCCCCTTCCCATGCCTAGTACTCTCTGCATCTGAGACATCTTTTAAGGACAGTAAGCTAATAGAGGCATAGAAGAAGAAGATCCTGGCCACAGTGACAGTCAAATTAGCCTTTAGGAACCAAGAGGCCACAGGAGGTTAAAAGGGAGCAGGGAAAAAAAAAAGAAAAGGGGCAAAAGAAAAGAGCTGGGGAAGCTTAAGGCCTTGGACTAGTAGGTCGTGTTTCGCTAGACACACACGCAGCATTCTGCTTTAGCAGTTGTTTGGGATAGGCTTCTAGCCACCAAGACACTGAAATGCAGTGATGTTTAAAGGTAAAATGACCAGTAAGAATTCAGGTTTTGATCTGTCAGGAAAAAAAAACTTCAGAGGCTAAATGAAAATTCTCTGTGAACTGATATAAAAATATTTCCCTGAATACAGTGATTACTGTAGAATACAGATGTCCAGAATACAGTGTTAAATGTAATAAATAAATAAAGCAGGATGCTAAAAAAGCTTTTGTGTGAAGAGGGTAGGGTTGGGCATAAGAAGCTATATTCATATTGCTGTACAGGAATAAAAGAACTCTTTACACAAGAAACTAAAAGATATTTACCTACTGGGAGAGAAGAACTGAACAGATGGAGGACACTTATGATAGAAAGGTGACCATTTCCTGCAAATTTTTTTATAATGTCTGGTTTTCAAATCATTGAACTTTATTACCCAAAGTTAAATTAAAAAATTTTAGACACACTACCCGAAATTATGAGGGGTGGTAAAATTTTAAAAATTCTTCTTTATATTAGCCTTTCCAAATCTATTTTCCTTCAACTGTCCCCATGTTCCAATTCCCTGTGTTTCTTTCCTAGTCTTGGGCTCCTTGCAGCAAAAGCAGCAATATGAAAGAATGAAGCTGAAAGTAAAGTGGGGACGTGTTGTTCCAATCTAGGATAAAATAAGTAGCAATGCGGATTTTCTTTGGGCTACCTGGAACTAGGACAGAAAATGAAGTCTGCTTTTTCAGTGCTCAAATGTCATAACATACCAGGCTGTAGTCCAGCTAGCTCTTCCTAAAAGCAAGGGCTCACACAAGGAGGCCTGCACCTCAGCACTCTCAACTTGTCTCCCCACAGGTCAGGAAGTAGATGTGGGAAGACCACACAGCCCTAGGCTCTCAAGGACTCTCTTTATCATCCTTTAGGAAAATTACTCCTGAATGGAACAGACCCACAGAATATAGCTTCTCTTATTTCACATGTGTCAATGCTCATGTGGGTACACATATTCTTCGTGTATATGCGCAGACTTAAGCGCATATACCTAAAATCTATCTGGGTAGAACAGATTCTATTTTAGGACTATAATCATGCTTTCTGACTTATCACCTTTTGTTGAATATCCCCCAAACTCAGAATCCGGTAATTTTGATGAGAAAGTTAACTGCTGAATGTCCACTACCTTGATAATTAACACACTTTCATCTTAGAAGGGGGTAGGGAAACACCAGAAGGTTTGAAGCCCCACAGATAAACGACTTTTTTTTTTTTTTTTTACAGTGCTTATTGTTTACCCTCGACAGTGGCCAAATAAACAAAAGCAGTAACTACATCATGGTAGAAACACTATGTATGGGGCGGGGCGGGGGGTACATCCTACAGATCTTATATTAATTCAGGAGCGTAACTGGATACATGATTTTAAATTAGCCAGATTTCGAGACGACATTTAGTTGTACACTGTAAAATGTAGTATTCTGGCCTCCTGGGGGATGCAGAGTGGGACTGACTGGAGCTCGTACCTCAGCAGAAATGGGCTTCAGCAGCTTGGACAAGCTGGTGAGAACAGTAGCCAGAAGCAGGGCTTCTTTGCTCTTAAAGTCTTCCTCTTGGCTGCTAAGTAAATTCAACAAGGACCTCTGAGAAAGGATACACAGAAACATTAGCAGACATGATACTAGCAAAGAGACATCTAGCCGGAGATTCTTAAGGCTGAGACAGAAATGACTCAAAAATACCAAAAATCCAAGAGGATAAAATCTGGAAATAAGACCTGGATCGATCAGGTAGTCTCCTACCCTGTTTGAGATCAGACGTCTGAGTGTTCTCTTGGGCGCTGTGGACTCCTCCAAACCCCTGCCACGTGTACATTAGGAATGAACTGTGCACCCCGTTTTATTTATTTTGGGTTGCACCACACAGCTTGTGGGATCTTAGTTCCCTAACAAGGGACAGAACACGGGCCCAATGAAAGAGCTGTGTCCAAATCACTGATCGCCACAGAATTCCAGTGCACCCTGGTCTGGGTGGTTCACAACTTTCTGAGGCCCATTCACTGACCTGAGGGCTAGACCATACCCCAGCACTGGCATTCCCTACACACTTTCCATTTCCCCTTTCTCTGTTCCTCTCTCACCACCCAAAACAGTCTTTGGTCCGTCAGTCTCTTCCCACTACAACGTAAGCTCTGTGAGGGCAGGGTTTTGTCTCTTATTCCTTGCTTTATCTTTAGCACCTGAACAGTTTCTGGCACATGATATGAACTTTAACATTAAAGAAATCCTCTGGGATAAAAGATCCTGATACATGACAACTAGTGGTTAGAACCATCTGACAGACAAAGCCAAGTTACACTCCCTGCACGAGTGGGCTCCTGGCCAGCTCTTTGTATAATATCAGCTCAAACAGTGATTCCTAGAGGCAATGAGTGCTGTAGATTGGGGTGGCTTGACACACATCCTTCCTGGAATGCTTTTAAATGCATTATCTTTCATTCTCAGAGCTGTCAAGTTGCTTGAATGATGACCCAGAAAAAACTGCTGTCCTACTTGTGGACGGTCTGCCCGTTCCCACCAGCTGTCCTGGGTAATAGTCCCAAAGCACAGCAGTCTCCTAGGTGTCTCACCTGAAACTGCCGGATCTGGAAAGCTGCTCTCTGACTGACACTGACTTCCTCCTCTTCTTCCTCATCTGCAGCATCTAGGAAAGGAAAAGAATGCTATCTGCTTTGAAAGGGGCTTGGTTTTTTTTTTGCCAAGCTAAAATTTTAGGAGGCCAAAAAAGTCTGAAGACAGCTTTAATTATATTCCTAACATTCAGCAGCTTCTTAAGGCTATGTTCAGTTTCCCAATCCCATCTGTGGTTAAACGGAATCCAGTAAGTGGCAATTCTGAATCCACTAGATGTCACTCCTTAGCCACACTGGGACTCTTCGCAGGTGTCCTCTGCTAGGCTAACAACTGGAATCGAGAGGTTTGGTTGAGAAAGAGAAACTCAGATCAAGCCAAGTTATCAAAACTGAAATGCCCACCCAGAGCCTTGAGAAACTGATGACACTTGGGCTGGTAGAACTGTTGCACGGCACTGAGTATCTTCTGTATGCCCTCCAAGCACAGCAGCGAGATGTTCTTTCCTTTCTCTTTCTTTCCTGACTCTTCCACTGAGGTAGGGATTGAAGTGTATCTCCAAAGCAAGACCCTGGGGAAAAGAGATTTTATTTTCAAAGTCAAGTTCACTGAGATAGTTTACATACAGTAAAATTCCCATCCTGTAACTGTATGGCTCTGCTGACTCACATCCACAGTCCTGTACTCATCCCCCTCAATCTAGGTATTTCCATCACCCCAAAAGTTCTCATGTGCTCCTTTGCAGTCAGTTCATTCTCTTTGTTTTCCCAGGCAACCACTGATCTGTTTCCTGTCCCAGTGGTTTTACAATTTACAAACTATCATATAAAAGTGGTATCATTCCTTACGCAGCTTTTGGAGTCCGGCTTTGCTAACAGCATGTAGCTCTGAGGTTCACCGATGCTGTCACACGTACCGGCAGCCTGTCACATTTCACTGCTGAGTAGTATTTCACGGTATGAATGTGCCACAGCTTGCATAGTCACCGATTTATCATCTTTAGGTTGTTTCCAGATTTTGCTATTACAGATAAAACTACTATACACAAACTATTATAAGAACATCTGCTTTCATTTTTTTTGGGTAAGTACCTAGGAGTGGAATGGGTGTATCGTATGATAGGTGTGTGCTTAACTTTTTAAGAAATTGCCAAATTATTTTCCAAAGTGGCTGCACCATTTTACATTTATGTCAACAGTGTATCAGAGTTTAAATTCTGGGCATCCCTGGAGGCTTAGTGGTAAAGAATCCACCTACCCATCAGGAGACATGGGTTTGATCCCTGATCTTAGAAGATCCTACATACAGTGGAGCAACTAACTACTTGAGCCTGTGCTCTAAGGCCCAGGAACTGCAACTACTGAAGCCTGTGTGCTCAAGAACCTGTGCTCTGCAACGTGAGGAGCCACTGCAATGAGAAGCCTGGGCACCTCAACTACAGAGTAGCCCCCGCTCACTACAACTCGAGAAAAGCCCGCACAGCAAGACCCAGGACAGCCAAAAACAAATACATAAATGAATATTAAAAACCAAAAAACAGGAGTTTAAATTCTTCCACATCCATGACAACACTTTGGTATAGTCAATCTAAACTTTTAGGCATTTTAATAGGTGTTTACACCGAGGAAACCAGAATTGAAAGAGACACGTGTACCCCAATGTTCATTGCAGCACTGTTTACAACAGCCAGAACACGGAAGCAACCTAGGTGTCCACTGGCAGACAAATGGATAAGAAAGCTGTGGTACATATACACAATGGAATATTATTCAGCTATTAAAAAGAATGTATTTGAATCAGTTCTAATGAGGTGGATGAAACTGGAGCCTATTATACAGAGTGAAGTAAGTCAGAAAGAAAAACACCAATCCAGTATATTAACGCATATATATGGAATTTAGAAAGATGGTAACAGTGACCCTATATTCGAGACAGCAAGAGATACAGATGTAAAGAACAGTCTGTTGGACTCTGTGGGAGAAGGCGAGGGTGGGATGATTTGAGAGAATAGCACTGAATCATGTATATTATCATATGTGAAATAGATCGCCAGTCCAGGTTCGATGTATGAGACAGGGTGCTCGGGGCTGGTGCACTGGGATGACCCTGAGGTATGGGATGGGGAGGGGGGGCGGAGTTCAGGATGGGGAACACGTGTACACCCATGGCTGATTCATGTGAATGTATGGCAAACCACCACAATATTGTATAGTAATTAGTCTCCGATTAAAATAAATAAATTTTAAAAAGAAAAAAAAAAAGGTGTTTAGTGATATCTCATTGTGATTTTAATTTGACTAAGCCGAAGCCTTTGACTGTGTGGATCACAAGAAACTGTGGAAAATTCTGAAAGAGATGGGAATACCAGACCACCTGACCTGCCTCTTGAGAAATCTGTATGCAGGTCAGGAAGCAACAGTTAGAACTGGACATGGAACAACAGACTGGTTCCAAATAGGAAAAGGAGTGCGTCAAGGCTGTATATTGTCACCCTGCTTATTTAACTTCTATGCAGAGTACATCATGAGAAACGCTGGACTGGAAGAAACACAAGCTGGAATCAAGATTGCTGGGAGAAATATCAATAACCTCAGATATGCAGATGACACCACCCTTATGGCAGAAAGTGAAGAGGAGCTAAAAAGCCTCTTGATGAAAGTGAAAGAGAAAAAAAAAAAAGAAAGTGAAAGAGGAGAGCGAAAAAGTTGGCCTAAAGCTCAACGTTCAGAAAACGAAGATCATGGCACCTGGTCCCATCACTTCATGGGAAATAGATGGGGAAATAGTGGAAACAGAGTCAGACTTTATTTTTTGGGGCTCCAGAATCACTGCAGATGGTGACTGCAGCCATGAAATTAAAAAACGCTTACTCCTTGGAAGAAAAGTTATGACCAACCTAGATAGCATATTCAAAAGCAGAGACATTACGTTGCCGACTAAGGTCCGTCTAGTCAAGGCTATGGTTTTTCCTGTGGTCATGTATGGATGTGAGAGTTGGACTGTGAAGAAGGCTGAGCGCCAAAGAATTGATGCTTTTGAAGTGTGGTGTTGGAGAAGACTCTTGAGAGTCCCTTGGACTGCAAAGAGATCCAATCAGTCCATTCTGAAGGAGATCAACCCTGGGATTTCTTTGGAAGGAATGATGCTAAAACTGAAACTCCAGTACTCTGGCCACCTCATGAGAAGAGTTGACTCATTGGAAAAAACTCTGATGCTGGGAGGGATTGGGGGCAGGAGGAGAAGGGGACGACCGAGGATGAAATGGCTGGATGGCATCATGGACTCGATGGACGTGAGTCTGAGTGAACTCCAGGAGATGGTGATGAACAGGGAGGCCTGGCGTGCTGCGATTCATGGGGTCGCAGAGTCGGACACGACTGAGCGACTGAAATGAACTGAACCTAGTGACTAATTATCTTGATCACCCTTTCGTGTTATTTGCCACCTATACATCTTATTTGGTAAAGTCTCTGTTAAAACACTTTATCCATTTTCTCAATTTGACTGTTTTCTTAACAAGTTTGAGTTCTTTATATACTCTGGTTACCAGTCCATCATCAGACACGTGTTTTGCAAATATTTCCTGTTAATTTGTGGCTTGTCTTTAAATTTCCTTAGGAATGTTTTTCAAGGAACAGAGTTAAATTTTTAAAAAATATTGATTGTGCTTCTGGTTTTATACCTAGGAAATTTTTTACCTAAAACAAGGTTGCAAAGGTTTCTCTGTCTTCTAGATGTTTTACAGTATTTGGTTTTATACTTATGCCTCTGATTCATTTCAAGTCAATATTTTGTTATATCATGAGAAATGGATCAGAGTCCAATTTTTTTCACATCAGTTGCTCAGTCGTGTCTGACTCTTTTGTGACCCCATGGACTGCAGCACGCCAGGCTTCCCTATCCATCACCAACTCCTAGAGCTTGCTCAAACTCATATCCATCGAGTCGGTGATGCCATCCAATCACATCCTGTCTTCCCCTTCTCCTCCTGCCTTCAATCTTTCCCAGCATCAGGGTTTTTTCAATGAGTCAGTTCTTCACATCAGATGGCCAAAGTATTGGAGTTTCAGCTTCAGCATCAGTCCTTCCAATGAATATTCAGGACTGATTTCCTGAATGGAAATCAGGATGGACTGGTTTGATCTTGCAGTCCAAGGGACTCCCAAGAATCTTCCTCAACACATCAATTAATTCAAAAGCATCAATTCTTTGGCACTCAGCTTTCTTTATAGCTCAACTCTCACATCCATACATGACTACTGGAAAAACCGTAGCTTTGACTAGACAGACCTTTATTGGCACAGTCATGTCTCTGCTTTTTAATATGCTGTCTAGGTTGGGCATAGCTTTTCTTCCAAAGAGCATCTTTTAATTTCATTTTTCCACATATTCCTGTACAGTTGTTCCACAAACACCTGTTTGAAAAGACTTTTCTTTCTCCGTTCCATTTCCTTGGCACCTTTGTCAAAAATCCAAAGACCATACTTGTGTGGATTAGTTCTGAACCATCTGTTCCACTGATTAGATTCTGGCAATACCTCACTATCTTAAATACTTACTTAATGTTCTATAAATATTGATTAAAGTCAAGCTGGATGATAGTGTTGTTCGAGTCTTCCACATCCTTCCTGATTTTCTATCTAATTCTACTGATTACTGAGAGAGGTAGATTATTATTTGTGTATTTCTCCTTCAGTATTACCGTTTTCGCCTTAAGTATTCTGAAGCTGTTATTCGGTGCTGTTAAGTACATATACATTTAAAACTGTTCTGTCCGCTTGATGAACTATCTAGTCATTATGTAATATCCCTTCTTATTCCTGCTATTAGATTAACATTTTATATGTGGCCAACAATCCACACCAAAACAGGACTAGGAAAAAACCCCAACATAGTGAGTGACTGCACTTCCACCTTTGGGTATGCCCAACTTCAAATCACCTTCCTCCCTACCCAACTTCAAACCACTTTCCTCTCCCCACCCCCCTCGTTGATTTCCTCTCCTGGAGATGCCACAGCAAGTGGAACAGGTCTCTAAGGGTGCGTGGGGCTTACCGAGTTATGTCACAGAGGTTCTGAAAGACCTTCTCTGGGTTTTGGCCATCAGGGCCACTCACATGCCCTGTTTCCTTCAGCTGCTGGACCTTCTGCAGAGCCACGTTCACTGCGTAGCGCATGAACTCATTGCTGGACCTCAGGACAGACAAGCTCTCTTCATGACTCTGGGTACTGTCCCTAGACAGGAAAAAGGAGACAGAAAGATTCCCCTGCTACTGGGACCTGAAATTACGTTTTCTATTGGACAGTTCACTATAGCACCCAACCAGCTCTAAAAGACAGACTCCAGCAGCCCATGCCCGAGTCACTGCCAAGGCTGTCTTTCTACAAATATTATTCTCAGTATTAGCTCCCTTTCTCCCCCTTCCCTCAATCCTTTAACTTTGATGAAATTTAAAGGTCAGTCTTAGTTAACTTTCTGTGATTTTTTGGTTGTCCCCCGCCTTTTTTTTAAAATTCAAGCTTTTCTTTCCCCTTTTTCATGCTACTTAGGTTGATTTCTTGGAATCTTTCCTGTGTTTCATCCACTAGTTCACTGTTTCTGACGTTCCCTTTAGTAATTCAAAGCATCTCTTTAAATGCCTGTGTGTTCTGCTTTCAAGAAAATTACAACCCCCTTGACTTACTTTTTACTGTATAGATGCTAAGAATTGTGACTCCAAACTAGGTCATATCAGTGACCCTCAGTAGGTGTTTTTACCTTCACCTTAAGGCTGTCTTTAAGCTCTTTGTTAGAACCTTACCTGAAAAGAGCTGTGAGAAGATCAGACACAAATTTCATGGACAAAAAACTATCGGTTGTTCGGTTGGCCATTTTCGTTTTGCCTTTACCAGATTTTTCGTTAAGGATATCAGAGAGCTTCTTGTAACACATAAATAAGCTTAGAATCGTTTCAAACTTAGTCTTACTGCATAAAAGGAAAAAGAGACCACCAAGGACAGGTGTCAGAATATTATGGCTTACTTTCAAAACAGTAATAAGGAAATCACAATACTTCTTTAGATGTCATACTTTAGACCCAATATTACAAATGAATGGATCTTCACTATTAACACAGTACTCCTAGGTAACACCAATCTGGGTCATTTCTTTTTCTCCTTTATTTGTATCAGTCATTGCAGAGAATGAAAGTTCAATAGTACCACCAATCAAAATTTCTCTACTAAAATCAGGGGTTGTTATGTTGAAGGTCTGGGGAATGTTCAATAAAGTAAAGCCTGATGGAGAGACAAAATTCACGAGCCTGTTTGGATGTGCTTTGATGTTCCCTGGTAGAAAGAACATAGTTTGGTCTTAGGCTAGAGGTCCATCTAAGAGATAGTGTCATGGGCTATGGTCTTTTCATACCTAGCCTACTGTTAGTGTTAAGAAAACACACTCCCACACACAAAACGAACTATAAGTAGAGTTACAGTAACACCCTACCTGAAATTACTTATGAAGAAATTATATTCTATTAGAACCTCACAAATTCCCATAACAAGAGAAGCGCAGATATTATTTTTGATGCCAATACCAGTGCTCTGAGAAAAGTCTGCTGATTTGTCCTAAAAGACACAAGATAAAAATTAATAAGCTACTAAAAACCTCCATTACTCAACACAGCTTAGACTTAGCAATTACCAGTTCGAAGTCCTCTAGTTCACTCTTAATCATTCTATTCGTAATCGACTCCAACATATCATCTAAGTATTGGTAGAACCCCTCTTCCTCCTCCTCCTCTTCTTGCTGTAATGGTACCACTCTGCTCTTATACCAGGCCAAACAGTGTTGAATACAACATAGCAGATAGTCCTGTAGAAGAAAATATAATAACTGAATACTCTTGTTAAAGGATAACCTATCAAACTGTTGATAATTGACAAATAATCCTTGTCTATAAGGCTAAATAAGTTATTCATTAGCATCACAAATTAAGTCAATCTGGAGTTCAAAACAAAACAAAACAGAAAAAAAGAATTGAACTAACAGAGGCATTGTTTTCTGGCCTTTCCCAAAGGCACTGGCTTCACAAGTAGCTGACACCTAAGAATGTAACATCAAATGTGCTATCTCTGATCTGGTACAAATACCAAGGGGGCAGGTTGTGAAATTAAATCCTCTCCAGCACCTTTGAGAGCCAGAGGCTATTCTAAACACATGAGTTTAGCTTGAGGGAATCTTTGGGAGACCACCATAGCTTCTCTGACCTAGGCTGAGGATACCTGTTTTAAGTCACTCAGGAGTTTCAGTTTCTATCTTTCTTCCCTGTCTTTCTGAAGCTAGACGAGAATAGAAAACCAACCTGTCCCAGTTCCTCTGAAGGTTCAACAGAATGCCAGTTCTAGCTCAGCCTAAATCATATAATCCAGACTAATGAAGCAGATCTCCTGGGTTCATCTGCTTCTGGGTAACCTCCTTCTCTCAATTCTAAAGTATATCTATTTAGTACTTGCAATCAAAGAGCCATTAATGGGAGGTAAAATGCTCCTTGGGAGAAGTGCTGGATGCCTTGATTATTAGTCAAGTGTTGACCTGCAGATATCTCGCCACCAGAACCAGGGTGGTGATGGGTCAGGGAAGAGTCAAGAGTAGAAATTCACTGGCAGTACCAGGTGTTTCACAAAGTCATCTCTTTCTGAAGCTCAACTATATCAACAGGGCTGGTGGTTTTACTTAAGAGTAAAAATAATGGTTATGGGAGGAGGAAAGAAAGGCTCACCAGTGGTTCCTGTAGAGAGACCTGATCTCCTTGGGTCAGAATACAAGCTTCTAATTTCAGAGGAGGCAGTACATCAGGTTCTGGCTCATAGAACTGTTTCAACTGTGTATGGGAAGGAAAAAGACATCACGGCTCATGAATGCTTTTCACTTTTTTAATTGATGAAGCTAATGGCAACTTTAATGTTGAATGTTTTCTAAGACATTATTTCCCAACTGTCCAAAGAACACTGCAGGAAAATCTGTTGCTTTGGCCCAACGCTATCCTTCCTTTGCCCTTGCATCAGGCAGTGCTCTGACAGATCTTTCCTAGTCCAGTTCATCACCTCTCCTATAAAACACCATGCTCTCTTACACCAGTTACTTAATTTGTATAGACTATCAAACACTTTCAGTACAATTTGGTTGTTAAGAATAGAGGCTCCAGAGTCAAACTGAATCTAAAATCCCGGTACCACTACTTATTAATTCAATAAAGGTAGATGTCTTGGTTCCTCATCTGTGAAACGAGGGTATTATTAATATAAGCATAAACATTTGTATAAGATTAAATGTGCTAACACATGTAAGGAGCTTCAAATACTATTTTATATGTGGAATCTAAAATGATACAAATAAAACTTATTTACAAAATAGAAATAGAGTCACAGACCCAGAAAACAAACTTATGGTTATCAAAAGGGAAAGGGGGTGGGCAAAGGATAAATTAGGACTTTGGGATTAGCATAAACAAACTATTATATATAAAATAGATAAATAAGATCCTACTGTATAGCACAGAGAATTATATTGAATATACTGTAATAACTCATAATGAAAAAGAATATATATGTAACTGAATAACTTTGCTGTATACCAGAAACAAATACATTGCAAATCAACTATACGTTCATAAAAAAAAAAATGTTAATTGCCATTTTCCTCTTCTTAACTTTTGGAGTCTATATAATTTTATTGGTGCACATACTAACCTGAGTTGGGAAGCATTGCTCTACGCTTTCAGTCATAACTTGCCATGTTAACGTGCAAACGTAGATGCACTGATCATTAGCTTGAAAGATAAAATATAACTAACAAGATATAAATTTTATATAAGATCAGGTCCAATGCCCATTGAAAAACTTTTGATAAATAGTGTAAGACCTTCCAATCATTTCTCCACTTTCAAATGGAGCTTCTTTAGCAGAATTAGCACAAAGCAATGGCATAAAAAAGGAGGAAGAGCGAGAGGGAAAGAAGTTCCATTTACAGCAAAATGGTGGACTAGGGTTTAGAGAAACCCTCACGGTAAAGAACAATAAAAAAATACTGCATTAAAATCTTTATATAGATACATTTATTAAATAGATAGCTAAGATGAAAGGAAAGTAAAAGGAATCATGAAATTAAAGACAAAGCCTAGGGTCCACATGGGGTTGTATCAGAGGTTGTATCTAGATTGTATGAGAGATTGTATCAGAGACCTTCACAGAAAGCTGGAATTCTCAAAAGCGGATATCCTTACTGGATGAACCTAAAAAATAAATCCACCACATGGAGGAAGATAGTGGGGCGATATGTACCTACCTACCTCCCTCTGACTTCAGGTGAAGGGGGAGAAGTCTCCTCAGGGACTTTCTAACCATAAGTTAGTCTCCAAATGTAGCTGGGGCTAGAATTCACATGACTTCAAATATAGGGTTATTTTACAATTAAGATTGTCTAAATCATTAGACAATACAGCTGAAAGTTTAAAGAAAGTGTTTAATTTTGAAACAAGTAAGGGAGGAAATGGAATAAAGGAAACTTCAAACTTTACATAAACCAGAAAAAGAGGGAACATCCCCAATCACTTTACTAAGCTCATACTAAACCAAAGAAATTCAGTATGAAAAATGAAAATTATAGGCCATTCCTTCTTGTACACATATATGTCTGTCCTAAATGGAAACCAAACTCAGTAGTGTATAAAAAAGATAATATAATCAATTTGAGTTTATTCTAGGAATGCAATGTTTTTTTAAAAGATCAAATAATATAATTCACCATGGTAACAGATTAAAGGAGAAAAATCATACGGTCATCTCAACAGATACAGAAAAGCATCTGATAAAATTTAACATGCATTCAAGAGTAAAACAACAGAACTGAAATGGCAGAAGAAAGTAAACTTGAAGACAGATTATGAGAAAATATAAAATCTGAAGAAAACAGTGTAGAAATATTGAGGAAAAATGAACCAAGTCTCAAAGATCTGTGGAACAATATCAGGCATTCCAATATATATACCACTGAAGTCCCAGAAGGAAAGGAGAGAAAGAGGGGATAGGAAAAAATAATCTGATGAAATAATGAACAGACATGTCTCAAATCTGGTGACAAGCATCAACTTAAAGGTCCAAATAGCTTAATCAACTCCAAATAGGAGAAACACATGCTTTGGCTCTTGAGCCAGAAGATCTGAGTTCAAATTCTAGCTCCATCACTTATTAACTGTGAGACCCTGGGCAAATTAAATTACTTAACCTCTTGGAGCCTTAAAACACACACCTGTAAAATGGAACTAAGCAGTTATTTCACAGGATTTTGTGAGGACTAAATGAAATCACCCACCATACACCATTCATAAATTGCTTGGCCCTCTGTAAGTGCTAAACATCAAGTACTGCTGCTATTACTATTGGTACATAATAGTCTCTTGAACTCTCTCAACATGTATTAAAAAATATATATATATATATCATACAATGAAATATTATGTAGCCATAAAAAGGGATTACTGATGAACCCTACAATATGGATGACCCCTGAAAACATCATGTTAAATGAAAGAAGTCAGTCATAAAAGACCACACATTGTTTGACTCCATTTATATGAAATGTCCAGATAGGCAAATCTATAGAGAGAAAAAGGAGACTGATGATTGCTTAGGGGTAGAAGGTTTGAGGGAGGATGGGAAAATTGGGGGGTAGCTAAATGGTGTGGTTTTTTCTGAGATGATAAAATGTTCTCAATTGACTACGGTGATGGTTGCGCTTTGTGAATACACTAATTCAAATAAATAATAATAAATGTCAAGAGTAAAAAGGTCTTATTCACATTAGAAACTCTTGAGCTAAATTCTTCTCATCTTGATGGTCCTCTGAAATTATTTCATAATTTGCAGCTTTTTAAAAAAGCTGAGAAATACAGAAAATAACCTAATAGACACTCACGAATATGTCACTCAGATTAAGAAATGTCAATATTTTACTGTTTTCTCCAAATCACTCTTCTTTATCAGAAATAAACATAACAGATACTACCACTGATGGCCTTTGTATAAATGGTTCTACAAAATGTCCTTCTGACTTAGGATGTTAACTGAGAAGGTTAATTGTCAGATGATGGCAATATGGTAGACAGATAAACAGTGATTAAACTAAAACAACATGAAATAGCATCATGTACCCTAGGCATGTTTGCAATGTACCAGTGGACTAGTTGGGAATTATTTTATATTTTGAAAATTATGAAAAATGTCAATTATTTAATGCCTTGGTACCTGTTCCCTTATATCCATGAAAATATAATTTACCTGTGAGAGCAGAGTTTGCATGACTGAATTAGCCAGCTGAGAATTCCTTCGAAGGACATCATAGAACCCCTAAAAGGAATCAGAGGACAAATAAGCCATCAGAGTTGCTACTGATTTGGATAATCTTAACTTTAAAATATCTTTGTATTTCTTTACCTATTCTCAGCTCCCTGAAAAAAAGATGGAGGCCATATATGCTAGAGGGAGAAATAATTCAGAAAGTTTAGGTTATTGGCCTACACTAACATGAGATCTCTGACAATGAGAACTGGATTATAAACTGACCATAATCCTCACAACTGTTAGACATCAGGTCTCATCTGGCTTTGGAGTACTTTTCCCCTTCCCAGACCTCATTTTTTCCTCTTATCATACATTAGCAGCCTTCCTTTTTAGGGCACTCCCCCTAGTCTCCAGTGATTCAAAAGTGCCTCCTGGACCTAAGCACCCTAATGTGAATGACTATGACATTTCTTCCCATCCAAAATTTCCCAGTCTTATTTTAAAATTGCTCAGATTAAAATCCTGGGGAGGCTTTTCTTTTCGGATCCTGAGAAAGAGGTTACACAGTTCACCAGTGAGAAACAGAAAATGAGAATTGACATCCCCCCATTTTTTTTTTAAAAAACAAAGGATGATCAGCCCTAATAAGTATTAGGATATTTTATAAAAGTATAATGGTAATAAAAAGAAAGTTGTGGTCCTGGCACAAAAATTACAGAAAAATAAAGGCATAGCATACAAACAGAAAGACTCAGTACACATAAAAGAGGCAATATATTATACCTGAAAAAAGAAATGGCTAATCTGGGGAGAGTTGGGTCTTAATATATTAATATAAAAATTGCACAAGAATTAAGTAGTTAAACAAAAGCATTAAAAAAATAGAAGAAAATGCTAGTAAATATTCACTGGAAGGATACCGACTCTACACAAAAGAGATAGTAGGTATCTCAAAGGTAAAGATTACAACCAAACTGTAAAATCTAAATTTCTAGCTCTAAAATGATTATCATTAAAAAAAAAAAAAGCAAATGGCAATCTGGCCTGTACTTACAAGTATGACAAAAGGTATTTATGTTAATAATACATAGAGTTTTTACAAATCAAAAGTACTGACTTAAGTCTTTGATGAATAAATGAATACCAATAATCCTAACAGATTTAGGACTATGAGACATTACAAGCTAATTTTTTAAATTTGGAGCTAAATAAGGGTTGAGGGTTTCTTCTTTTTAATACAGATGACTGTGGAGAAGAGTTAACTTAGTAGTCTGAGACTGCTATCCTTGGTAAGGTCTGCTCCCAAGGTTAGCCCTTGGCTGGTGATTGTGAATCTGGCTGATAAACAGTTTCTTATACTGATATAAAACTCCCGAAACAGTGAGAAGCTTATTGTGCCTAAACTGTATAAACAATATAGTTTATGTTCTTAAAGAGGAATCTGGTTTCCTGAGGACTTTACTCTATGAGCCTCTCCCTTGTGCTATTTTTTGCTTTGTATCCTTAACTATAATCTTAGTCATGAGAACAAATATATGCTGTTTTATGACTCCTAAAGAAATTTTTAAATAGAGGTGGCTTTGGGGAAGACCCCCCAATACAACAATTGTTCCAGCATTGTCTGTTAAAAAGACTATCCTCTTTCCATTGAATTACCTTGGGATCTTTGTCAAAACTCTACTGACCAACTTTATACTTTTCAATTGTGCTGTTCATCTTAGAGGTGGTTTACATTCCATATAACTTTTAGAATCAACTTCTTAATTTCTACCAAAAAAGCCTGGGATTTCACTCTATTTACAGATCTTTCTGATACTTAAAAATACTGACAATATTGAGCATTCTATTCTGTGAACATTGCATATCTTTCCAATTATTTAACTCTTCTTTCTCTCAGTGATATTTTGAGGTCTTCAGTGTACATATCTTGCATATACTTTGTGGAACCTCTCCTTAAGTCTTTTCCATCTATTATAAATATTACTTTCAATTTTGAACTGTTTGTTGCTAGTAAGCAGAACTGTAATTGAGTATTACATGGTTACTGATCTTGTATTCTACAACCTCACTACATCATTTTTTGTAGACTTACTGTATCATTTTTTGTATGGTCTATGTACACTATGTGAACCAAGACAGCTTCACTTCGTACTTTCAAATCTATGAGCCTTTATTTCTTTTCCCTGTCTTGTTGCATTGGATCAGACCTTCACTTCAATGTAGAACAGAAGTTTTGTGAACAAATATCCTGTTCCTGACCAGAGGAGAAACGCATTAAGTTCTCTCACTATTTAAATTAGATGTAGGATTCATAGACACCTTTTATTAAATTGAGAAATTTCCCCTCTAATCCTCATTTGCAAAGAGTGTCTGAGATTTTTCATCACAAATGTTAAAACAAAGGTATTTTTAATCATTAAAAAAAAATTCAGTGCTTGACAGCATATGCTATAGACTTTAAAATGTTCTATCTTTAACCCACCAATGTGGTCATTCACAGCGGTACATTACTGTCAAACATTCAATGTGGTACAACAATATTCATAGTGAAAAACTGGAAGCCCTAAAAATGCCCCCAAAATAGAAAAAAGTTAAATAAATTACTGTATACATAAAGAGCACTTTTTAGCATTCAAAATCATGTGGCAAAGAACATTTAATAAAATAGGAAATGCTTACAGCATAATATTAAGAGAAAAAAAGCTAGAGAAGTCTATGATTCCAATTTTGTGTAAGTATGCATATGAGTGGTAGGACTAGTAATAATCAAAATTTTTTTTCAAAGTACTTTCTATATTTTTTACAATAAACCTGAAAAATCCAATGTCAGGTATGGTGCTTGGCCACTACAGTAGCTCAATAAACGCTATTTTAAAAAGGCTAAATGAAAGTATACCTGTTCTCTGAAATGACTTGCACTTCATCTACCTGCTAGATTATCTAATGTTCTCCATCCTATGAAATATGTGTGCTGAAGCACAAAGCATACTAAATGCTAGAAATTGTACTGCAGTCTCCCATGACTGCAGACTTTTGTTCCACTGGCTGAATTATATCCTAATTATAAGTCAGTAGTAATATTTGTTCCACTCATTTTTTGCTAATTGTACTGTCATTATGTAATCTACTCAAGACATTCTGTAAACTGTTGGAAACCAAGAGCAAAATGACAAAGCAGCTGTCTGGGGGAATTCCCTAGCAGTTCAGTGGTTAGACCTCTGCTCTTTCATTGCTGAGGATGTGTGTTCGATCCCTGGTCAGGGAACTAAGATACCACAAGGCATGCAAGCATGGCCAAAAAAACCCCAAAACGCACTAAAAACACAAACAAAAAAACCCCAAGAAGTTGTTTTTATGAAAACTAAGTTGAATGTTTTGAAAATATTTAATAAAAATATCTGTAAAACTAATTTCTGATGGATTGGGGGAGGGGTAAGACAATTCTAAAAACAGGGAAAAAACTGAACACATTTAGAGGATTTCTCTACTAAGACTAATCTGGAGTATTTTTCATACTCAAAAGCAAAAGAACTCTTCCTTAAAACAAAATGCTGGTAAATTAACAGTACATTTAAATATATTTCAAATGAAAACATTTAACATGTTTCAACTATTCTTTATGCTTCCTCACCTTCAATGAATTTTTGGCTAAGCATCAACAACTAGTAGTCCCCACTGCACTAAATAAGAGCATATCCACTGTACTCTGATAAGAAAAATTATTAAAATTAAAAGGATCAGTGGAGTTGGGGAATGGAGTGCTATATCCCTTTCACCCTACTGATTTACCTCATAAAGCATGAGTCGAACATCAGCCTGCTGACCTAAGCATCTCTTCAAACTATCCATGATCTCAAGGCAAAAGGTCTCATTGGCAACAGAATTGTAACGGCTATGGATATCCACGTGGACCTGAAAGGAAGAGAGGTCAGTTCATGTAGATCTTACCTGAGTAATAGTTCCATTAAGGGGTAAAATGAGCTGGTATTTTTGGTCAAAGAATCTTACATTTAGCTTTCCCCATATGGCAAAACCCAGAGCTGAGGCAGACATTATAATCATTATCAGGCCACGATAAGTATCTTATTCCATTTTGGAATAAGAATTTTCAAGCACTTAAAAAAAATTAACTTTCTCATTCCTTAAGATTTTCCTTGGCAATGTGGTACAACAATATTCCTAAGTCACCTACTTAGGAAGGCACACAGATTATTTCATGCCACTAGAATTTAGTAGTCATAATAAACTTGATTTTACTTAAATGGCTAAGAATTGAGCTCTTCTGAGGGTTCCATGAACTCCTGAGAGGTTTAGAGGCAGGTAGTTTTGTTTAGATATGGACATGACAAAGAATAATACTGCCTGTTTGATTTACATAATAATTTCAGCAATTACAGACCAAGAACCCTAATCCTTACTTCAGGCATCTTAGTGAGGTAGTTAATACTGACTGAGGTCAAATCCTAGTTCTACACTTTACTGGCTATATCACTTTGGGCAAATTATTTAACCTCTCTCAGTCTCAGTTTTCCTATACTTAAAATGGGGATATTAACCATACATAAATGATATCCAGTGTTCCTAATATTTAATCTATGGCATAAGTTATAAACAAAAGTGGTGAGTTGCTGTAACAGCAATAAAGGATTCCTAAAGAAACTGCTATACAGATGTCTCTTATTTACAAATCTTATTAGTACTGAATTTAAATAACAAAGACAATTTTACTGCTGCAAAGCCTAGATTATCAAATTATTGTAAAAAGCTTTGTTTTCTTAGATTATAGGTTTTATCAGGTGTGCAAATAAATAAACTATTAAAACTGAGGACAGTAACAGTATTAGCTAGGGGACTGCTGTGAAGGTTAAATGAGAAAATAAACATAAAGCACTCAGCACAGTGTCTAGCTCAGTGCTGTCCATTAGAAACACAATACAAATTACAAATGCAAGCTGTATATATAACATTAAGTTTTCTAATAGCCAAATCAAAAGAGTAAAAAGAAATTGGTGAAATTAATTTTAATATTTTACTTAACCCAACATAGCCAAAATATTATCTCAACACATCATCAAAATAAAAAATTATGAGATATTTTACACTTTTATCTCACACTAAGTCTTCAAAATCCAGTGTGTGTGTTTTACGTATATATACAGCACAACTCAATTTGAATTAGCCACATGTCAATCAACACACAGTTCAAGAGCCAACTTGAGGCTAGTGGCTACCATACTGAAAAGCAGTTTAACATACAGCAAATTTGCCATCAGTTAAGTGATGGCTGATATTATCATCGTCAGACCCTCAGTTTCAGGATCATCTGTACAACCAGAACACAAGTAAAAAAATCTTTACATCATCAACTCCTGCATCAGTGCACACATAAGCTGGTATGAAAAAAAGTCCTTACCTGGCTAACACCGATAGACTGACTGCACTGAGAAGACGACAAGCTGCCTAAAACTTTGAAGTTCTTCAGTAGCAGTAAAAACCCAGCAACTGCAGATTTTCGGGCATCAAGCTGGCTAGCTCAGGAACAGACAGAGAAGAAGTTACCAAACAGTACTGATTTCATAGGAATAGGCTTCTGTGTCAGAAAAACCCAGTTAGTTTTCAACAGAAAAAGACTGTGCATTAATAATGAAGAACAGAGCAAAATAAACATACTTAAAATAAGGCATAGCTGTTCACATTAATTTAGGAAGTACAGGAATTCAGCTGAAGTTTTCATCTACTTAACCTCATGACACCATCTCTACTCTTCTCTATCCTGCTGACCAGCCTTTGCGGGCAGTGAGAACAAGAGTCCTGAGAGGCTGCACAATGAGTGATAACTCAAACATAAGTACTAAACAGCAAAGGAAATTGTTGATTTTCTGAGTCTAAAGGAGACTTCCCTTCTACATAGAGGAGTGCAGTGCTTGGCAACTTATAAACCCTCCATCCAGAGAAACGATTCATCTTACTGAGACGACAACATACAATGCTGGCCTATCACACACATTTTTGGGAAAGGACTAACAAAAACTGTCAGCTCTACAACATGGATAAATAGCATTTGGCTGCTTACTAGTTGCTCCTCTGAATACCCACGAGTGTACTATAATATGGACAATGTGATAATAATTTGGTATTTTATCCTTAAAGTAGCAAATTCTTTCCACAGTACTCATCTCATAAACCCTTTAAGAGATGGTACTGTCATCTCGATCGTGCATTAGGAATTTGCATGACTGCTGTACTAGAGGTGACTGCAGAGAGGACTTTAGGTAACATTAGAGAGCGTCACTTCCTAGGATCTCAGGGGATGCTACATACCTGGCAAACATGGCTTTCCGAAGGACAAGTATCAAGGAGTCTCTTATTGACATGCTGACTTTGAGAAGGGGCTGAAAGAGGAAGAATCAGTGTTAAAAACAGCAATCTGTTTATTAGCCTTAGCACATTTCTATTCAATACTGTCACCATTTGGCTTAAGAAAGCTTGGTTCCGTTTTATAAACATGCTGCTATGTTTACTGCACTTAGTAATAAGGACAGTTAATACTAATGCTAAACTGAAACTAGTCGTGAATACCTTTATATCTATTGTCTTCCATTAATAATTTCCTAAGAGCCTTTCAATTACTTCACTGACTCAAAACAGAATCAAAGGAGAGAGAAAGTACTATGAAGAGGGGATAAACTTGGAAAACAGACCCTAGCTCAGTACTTCTGCTCTTTTAATAGAAAGTTCTGTCTTAGAATCAAGGGAAATAGGATTTCTTATACATATGTAATTATGAAGAAATACATCAGACTTCCACTGAACAGTTCAACCTTGCTCATGAGCTACTTAGGAGTCAAAAGACTTACCTGCACTGCCTTCAGCAGTCCTTGTACGGTTTGAACGGGCAGAAAAGACAAATAGTCAAAAGTTTCTATAACTTTAGATGAGCAACTTTGAAGAACTAACGGTGAATACTTGATGATATCTGAAAGTAGGTCTGAAAAACGGAAGCTATGATCAGTTGCCTCAAATAACTAAAGAGGTTTTAAATAAAAGGAACATAAATATGGAAAAAGAAATGGTAAAAAAGTTTTTTGCTCCTTTCTCAAGTAAGTCAAGTAATATACATTTCTGCTGATCCTATATACTGAAAGGTCAATGGTAACCAGATACTTTTCAAAAATTTTATGTCTAAGACTGGAAGAAACTCATTATAGTGCCTGAACAACCAGCACACATTGTCTTCATATTTCCAAGCTGAAATAAATCAATAAATATTTATTAATTTTTATTATAAACAAGCATAATTATATGGTCCTACAAGGAATATACAGAAATACAAAACATGGTCTCTCTTCCTTCAAGAATGATAATTTAGTTGAAAATCAAGAAAAATTTTTTTCTTTTTTTTCAATTTTATTTTTAATTGGAGGTAATTACAATATTGTGCTGGTTTCTGCCATACATCAACATGAATCAGCCACAGGTATACTTAAGTTCCCCCACTCTGGAACCTCCCTCCCACCTTCCAAGAAAAAAATATTTTAAAAGAATGAAAGAAGTAACAAAATCATATCAAGTATCTAATAATTCCAAACATTGTTCACTGTCTATGAAACAGAAGAGAATTTAAATAGGAGTGTAAAGAAAGTGATCATTATGGGATGGTATGCTTTATGTGAGCAAAGAGGAAAAGGAAATTTAAGTTAGATTCTAAAGAATGCACAAAGGAACAGGAAAAAGTCCAAGTAAAAGTACAGGAAGGTAAGTAAGTGTAAGACATATTCAAAGGATGGTGGGGAACTCTGTGGAGGTGGGGTGAAGGATTCAGAAAAGTAAATAACGGAAGTTAATGTTGGAAAGTGAGGTTCAAATTGTCAGGGACTTTTTTGGGTTTTTTTGGCCATGCCTTGTGGCATCTGGGATCTGAGTTTCAAAACCAGGGATGAACCCAGGTTCACATCAGTGAAAGCACCAAGTCCTAACCATTGGGCAGCCAGGGTATTCCATCAAGAACCTGAAATAAGAGGATAAAGACCTGGTAATTTATGAAAGAAGGTACCAGTGATTTCTGGGTGACAGACAGATGTTTTGGGAATACTGTTCTGGTAGTAATTTGCAGGGTGAACTGCTGCAGAAAGAAAAGAAAGCAGGGAAACCAGTTAGGAAGCTGTCGCAGTAGTCTAAATGGAAGGTTATAAGGTTGGGAATTAGACAAATTGATGTCTGTGTGTGGAAGGGAGGGTACAAAAAAGAAGATAAAAACTATGAGGGAAAGAATGAGAGAACTTAGGTACCAAATGTATTCCAGAAGATTAAAAGAAATTCTAGCCTCTGGGACTCAGACATCCATGTTTCACATAACAGAAATACGAACAAAGGAAAGAGGAGGTTGTTTGAAGGAAACAGTATTACATTTGAAATAAAATTAAAAAAAAAAAAAAAAGCTAAATGGAAAACAGCTAGCAGGAATGAAGGCACTCAGGCACTGAACTAAGCAAATAGTCCTGACATAAAGATTTGGGAGCCACTCCCACAAACCCCCCCCCCCCCAAAAAAAAAAACCAACTGAAATCTTGAGAACAGAGGTGATGATATTTACAGGTAAGAGAGTGTATAAAAAGAGAAAGAGACACTTTCCACCACGATGGAGTAACACTAACCAGAGTTATCTTCACTTTAAACACCTACAACAAAACAAGCCTAATTATATGAAACAATAATTTTCAAACACTAGATAATAAGCAGTACAGAAAATGATCCCTGAGAGTGGGAAACACATGAGGAGAGGCTTGTAATTGTCCCATGTTACTGCCTGGAGAGCTTCTAGGCAGGAACACAGAGCAGAGAAAACTCAGAACCCAGTGGTTTTCCTGAGTTAAAGAGACAGAGTTGAGAATTCAGGAAAGCCAAGGCAGCTAGCACTAGAAAGGAAAGGGCTGCAGTGAAAGCACCTTGGAGATGTGCAGGGAGCTCTCCTTGTATGTGAGCTGAGTGCTAGTCAGTACATGCGTGTGAAAAAACGACCTGAGTAAAGCTAAAAGTTACTGGCAAGGAGTAGGCACATCCATTCTCTGAGGTCATAAAGGGCAAGAAACAGTTCACATTCACAACACCCACACTGTACACACTTCATAATACACAAGGAGCGTTGCTTTAATTGTAGCATAAAGTTGGCCCTAGATTAAAAGCTGTCTGGTCTTTCATAGCACAACATAGAAATAATCATCAAAAGGATTAAATACTTTCCAAGAAACAAGTGAAAGTGAAGTCGCTCAGTCGTGTCCGACTCTTTGCGACCCCATGGACCGTAGCCCGCCAGGCTCCTCCATCTATATAATTTTCTAGGCAAGAGTACTGGAATGGGTTGCCATTTCCTTCTCCAGGGGGATCTCTCCAAC
Source organism: Budorcas taxicolor (assembly GCF_023091745.1). Lineage (NCBI taxonomy): Eukaryota > Metazoa > Chordata > Mammalia > Artiodactyla > Bovidae > Budorcas > Budorcas taxicolor. The sequence continues at coordinate 23,552,219 of NC_068930.1, read as the reverse complement.
CCACGGATCAAACCCAGGTCTCCCGCATTGCGGGCAGACGCTTTACCGTCTGAGCCACCAGGGAACTTAAAGCTCAAGAATATTGGAAGGAAAAAAAAATTCAGCAAATCAACAATGTGAAACTCACAAAGTCTGCCATCCAATCAAAACTTATTAATGATGCAAAGAAGCGAGAAAACAGAACTCATGATGAAGACAACATAAATCAACAAAAACATATCAGAAACAACACAGTGATAGAATTAGCAGACCAAACTTACATAACACACTTCTAAATAACCCATGGGTTAAAGAACAAATCACAAGACAAATGAAAAAGTATGTGGAATGGAATGAAAATAAAACACAAAATTTACAGGATGCAGCTAAAGCGAAGTTCAGAGGGAAATTTACAGTGTAATGCCAGTATTGAAAGAAAAGAGAAAGACCTCAAATTAATGACACACACATTTAACCAAAGGTAGCCCAGACTAAGCCCGATGTAAGAAGTAGAAAGGACCCAAAAGAGCACACAAATCAATAAAACTAAAAACAGGAAAACAACAGAAACTCAATGAAATGAAAAGCTGGTTCTTAGAAAAAAAATCAATAAAACTGATACACTTCTTGCTGATAAATACAGTATTCCAATACTATTGTATTTTATGGACTCTGAAATCTAAAATTTTCATGTATCAAGAAATATTCTTCTTTTGATTTTTTTCACCCACTTTAAGAAAGCAAAATGAACCCAATGCAAGCAAGAGGAAGGAAATAATAAAAAGCAAAATTTGGTGAAATTGAAAATAAAAGAACAACAGAGAAAATTCAAACTAAAATCTCATTCTTTGAAAGGCTGTAAGCTGACAAGTTTCTAAGCCAAATTGATAAAGAAAAAAAGACAAATCACTGATAACAAGAATGCCTGAGTTTGCAGATAACGTGATTTCTATGTAAAAAATCTTTAAGAATTGCTGAAAAGCTACTAGAACTAATAAATGGGTTTACCATGGCTGCAGGCGATAAGGTCAACTTTAAAAAAGCAACTATTTCTACGTGACAACAGTTAACAATCACAAATTGAAAAAATTTTTAATACTATTTACAACAGTGTCAAAAAAATGAAATAGGGATCAACTGACAAAAGATACACGATACACGCACTAAAAATATAGAACAGTGTTGAAAGAAATTGAAGACCTAAATAAATGCAGAGATATATTGTATTCATGAGTTAGAAGACTCGATACGGTTAAGATGCCAATTCTCTTCCATATTAATCCACAGATTTGAGGCAATCTCCATCAAAACTTGAGCAGACTTTTTATAAAACTTGACAAACTGATTAGAAAATTTACTTGGAAATATAAAGGACCTAGAATAGCCAAAATTATTTGGAAAAAGAACAAAGTTATAGGACTTACACTACTGATTCTAAGACTCAATATGAAGCTATAGCAATCAAGACATAACATAGCTCACTGGAATAGAAGATTCCTAAAACAGATCCACACATTATATAGTTAGTTGATTTCAATAAAGATGCCATAGTAATTCAATGAAGGAAAGATAATCTTTTCAAAAAACTGTGCTGGAACAATTGGATAGCCATAAGCAAAAGAATGAACTCTGTTATATCACACCATACACAGAATTTAACAAAACTGAATCATACATCTAAGTACAACAGATGAAAATATAAAGTTTCTAGTAGAAAATATAGGAGAAACCTTAGGAACCTTGGATTTGGCAAAAAAATTTTTTAAATACATGACACAAAAAGCAGGAACTATACAAAGAAATTGATGAACTGATAAAAATATTTGCTCTTCAAATGACATTGTTACAAAAATTAAAAGTCAAACCACAGACTATGAGAAAATATTTGCAAAACATGTATCTGACAAAGGATTTGGAAAAATCTCAAAATTATGCTGAAAAAGCCAAACCAAAAGGAAAAAGAAAAAAAAAGGTTCATATTGTAGGATTCCATTTATACAAAATGTTTAAAATCTATAGTGACAGAAAGCAGACCAGACTAGATAGGAGGTCAGGGAAGGAAAAGAGATGCAAGAACAAATCAGAACAAGGCGCCAGGGAACATTCCTGGGAGACAGGGAGGGTCATGGGCTTCCCCAGTGGCTCAGCAGGGGAAGAATCTGCTTGCAATGCAGGAGATAAGGGTTCAACAACCAGGCTGGGAAAATCCCCTAGAGGAGGGCATGGCAACCCACTCCAGTATTCTTGCCAGGGAAATCCCATGGACAGGGAGCCTGGCAGGCTACAGTCCAGGAGGTTGCAAAGAGTTGGACATGACTTAAAACTTAGCACACACACAGATATGTTCTTCTTGACTGTGGTGACAGTTTCCATTTCACGTGTGTACACATACACCAAAAGTCAAACTGTCATACTGTAAATATGTGTACATTACTATACCTCACTGTATTTCAGTAAAGCTGAATGTAAAGAAAGAAAAGAAGTAGAATGAAATGTCAAGCACAGAACTTTGGAGAACCTTGACATTTAAGGACAGAAGAAAGGATAGAAGAAAGAAAACCAATCTCTAAGAAGAAAGAAAAACTGAGCACAGGCAGGATAAAAGATGCAAACTATTACAGTTATCAGAGACCTTCAGGAGAGTTATAAATAGTGCAGAATGAAAAGGAAATTAAGAAAGCTGGTGATTAAGATGAGTGGATTTAGGCATTAGGAAATATGTATTAAAAAAACAAAAAATTCAGAGGTCACCAAAGAGACCAAAGAGGTCACCAAATGGCCACTGGTCACTCTGACCAATGAAGCCAGAATGTCAAGGGTTAAGAGAGTGGGAGGTCAATAAGTAGACAGCAGAAGGACAGCACTCACTTGACAATTATTAAAACAAAAAAGAGAGAAAGTTGATGCAAAGTAGAAGTTTCACTCATTAGTTATACGCTCCTTTCCTTCTTGACAACCACAGACAATATAAATGAATTTATATTTTACTGGCATCATAATCAAAGATGTTGCATTAATCTACTATATCATTAAGGTTTTTTCCCAGGATCCAAAGCATTATGACATTTAAATAAAACTATTCCTGACAACTTTTTCCACCCTTTCAAAGTTCAATACCTAGGAAATGACTGATGGGGGAGGATGCTCTGGTAACAACCCTGTTGAGGACCTGCTCCAGAATTTCTTGTCTGATCATCTCATGGATCTAAAAGGAAAAGAATCAATAAAATATTCCTTGGTGACCTTCAGCTTACAACTGTATTAATATCTATTAGGCAGAATAAAGAATAGTTTCAATATGGGTAAAACTGGACTGCTTATTTCAAAGACAAACATTATGTGGATCATCTGGAAAGAATCATTCAATTCAACTCTCATCCTATATTCAAATGATTCATTAACCAGGCAAACTTTTATTAGCCTAAAAGAGAGATCACATGTAAGGTCCAACAGCAAACAGGAATAATTCTACCTAGGTATCTACTATATGTCAATGTCCATATTTCTGACAGTATGCACAACTTTCATATTAAAAGCCCATAAAAAACCCTGAAAATCTAGAAAATCTTCACCAACCCTGTCCTCAGTTTCTAGAAGCAGAGTAGTTGCCTTAAAAAAGATCTGTTTGAATTTTTACTTCAACTTTAGCTAAATTTCATACCTGAACTTGATTACTTTCAGTAGAGACTGATTTCTTTCAGACTCTGGACTAATAATTTGATTATTAGTAAATTCTATGTTCTACCGACACCGTGACAAAGCCAACAACTGTGTGAACCAAGCAGAACCTTGATTTTAAAAAAAGACTAATTTTAAAACAAAAAATATTAAGTCTCTTATTCTAAGAATGTTTTTAAATCAGATTACTGTTAAACAGTCATGTGTATCTAACACACAACCCTCAAGGACTATTATATAGTATTCACTTCACTTCTGGATCAGAACATCAGATTTACATTTAAAATGACCTCCACATAACACTGTTAGCAGATACTTTTGGTGTGTAGATACACTGAAGAATGGATGTCAAGGTGACTTAGAGAAATCACTAGCAAAGCAAATTTGTTTAGCCTCAGATATGATCTTACTTAGACTGAGATAACAGTCATAATATGGTAATGAATTAAAAGAATATGAATTTTCCATTTGGGGTTCTTCAAAAACAATAAACCAATAGGCATGATTCTTCAAGTTTGATGTTCTACAGTGACCTAAAATATTATATTTTGTGTAAGGGAATAAAAAAAATCCAGAAATGATTTACTGCTAGAGGAAGAAGAGGAAATCATAAGGAAGTTAATCTATATTCAAACTTCTAAGAAATGGTCAGAAAGAACAGAAATTAGAACAGATGAGAAACTCAGATAAAGAGTGAGCAAGTATTTCATCAAACTGCATCTATTAATGTTTCAACTATTATCCCAGTTTCTGTTCTGGGAAACTGCTACATACTCAAATTGTCCAGTCCCCCAAACTCCCAGGTGAATGCCCTATTTATAATATAATACAAAAAAATGAGGGAATGGTTGCTAAACTCAAGTCTCACCTTGAAAGTTTCCAATAGGATATCAGCTCCCAGCTTACAAGCATGCTGGTTTGGCATTCTAGAAAGACCTGAGCTGGTTTCAGCAGTTTTTCCATCAGGAATCCTCTTTGGCCCATAGGAATCCATTAAAAGGAAGCCAAATTCTACCAAGCCCTGAGTAACATGATCCCAACTATGAACACTGCAGGAAAACAAAGTTCAGTTAGGAAGAAAACCTTTACAGAATACCTTACCTCTACATTCTTTGCCATGTTACACATTTCCCAAACTTGACCTGTATAACCAACACTCCACACGAGTCTTTCCTTTTCATGTACCCTTAATCTGGCAAAAATCTGAATTTTTGAAGGATCAGTAATGGGGAATTGGTAGGCAAGCAATCTCTACCGACAGATCACCATGAAAATCCAGAAACTATGGAACATGAAGCAACATATGGAAGAAACTGGAATATTTCAGTGTACAGATCATTAGAGACTGCCATTCAAGATTTCATGACTACATGTGAATTTCTGCTTCTACTATTCCCCTCATGCCAATAACAACACTTATATACATATGCTTACAAGTTTGTCTTCCTCTCTAGATTGAGATTCTCTCAATCAGTGTGGACAGCACAGTGTAGTCATATTTTTGTTCATAGAGCCTAGCACAAATTCTGGCATATAGAAGGCACTCGGTAAATATTTATAGTAGGAACATTTATATTCATATTTATTTCATATTCATATTTATAGTAGGAATTGGACTGATGAATGACTAGATTTCAAAAGCATGAAATAAAACAACCAACCAACCTTTGGAAAGCAAGAGAATCCCTGGTGATTTTATACCACTTAATGTTACCCACTATAGTGGAAATCATGTTTATAATAACCTTTATATGATTACATCTACCTGCTAAACAGCAACAAATTATAATGCAGCATTAAACAATAAAGGAAACAGTTGTGAATAGATTCTCATAACATTCTGACAGATTTTAACAATAGTCACACTCTAGGGATCTGGGATCAAGATAATAAAATGAGTACATGCTCCATTTTTCCCAACCTAAATACCCACAAATGACAGAAAGGATAGATATAACCATGTGTGAATGTCTATATGTGGTGCATGCATACAATCCATGATAACATGGAAAAATAAGAGGTGCTTTGACTGTCTAGAAATTATAAGGAATCCTTAAAAAATGAAAGTAACAGAAGGAAAGAAGAAATCATAGACAACATTATGCAGACTAAAAGGGTGCCTCCAAAAGCAGATGCCAAGGGCAGCTATGCTGGGAACTGGAAGGAACCCTGGGGCAACTTTTGTGGTGACTGGCTAGGATACCCCTGAATGAAGTTCAGTACACAGCAGCCTTCTCCACCTTCTTCTCCAAAACCTCACTGCATCTGAGGCCTGAGAGGCAGAGCAGCACTCGGAGAGGATGGCAACACGCTGGAGGATTAGGGAGACACCATACCTAGAAGATTAGCCCCTGGTACATCCTACTGCTATCCTCAAATCACTGAGGTAGAGTGTGTTAAATAAATACAGCACTCTCAAGACAAACTAATGGGGAACGTCAAACACAATAATAACGAAATAAGCAGTCACCAAATACAAGAAAACAATACCACCAGGAAAGAGAAACATCAAACTCAACAAAGAGAACCAACCCTACAGGAAAAGATTAATGGAACAAATAGAAGATTTTAAAAGTCTAATGAATATTCTCAGAAAAAAGAGATTATCATCGCAGGAAACAAAAAAATAAACTGTTATGAAAAAACAACCACGTAGAAATTTTGGAAATAAAAAACATGATGGATAGAGTGAAAACCTCAACAGATGGCCTAAGAATAAAATGCGCAGAACTGAAGAAATAACTAAAGAGTGAACTAAGGAGTTTTTATTTTATTTTGGCTGTGTCAGGTGTTAGTTGTGGCATGCGGGATCTAGTTCTCTGATTAGGAATCAAACCCAGGGCTCCTGCATTGGGAGCATGGAGTCTTAGCCACTGGACCACAAGCGAAGTCCCAGGAATTTTTGTAGAACTTGACATAAAAAGACAAAAATACAGAAAGTATGAAAGAAAAATTGAGACATAGTATACAGAGCAAGATATTCCAAGAGAAAAAGGAGAGTACTCAAAAAAAATAGAAGAAGAAAACATTTCAAGAGGAAATACATGAATCCTTATAGCGGAAAGGGATACCAAACACCAAGCAGAAATCAGATGGGCTAAAGTATAAGATTCAAAAGATAAACGTAAACAAAGAAACCAGTAAAATAATGAAGTCTAAGTAAGTATTGCTTGTTAGTAATAATGTTGAACAAGAAGGAAGTGGAGAAATTGTGCTACGCACTATAAGTTCTCATTTTGGAGAGAAGAGGCAGTTACAATCCGTTTTGCTACAAAATGTCTTAACTGTAACGTGAAAGAGTTCACATGTGATTGGTACAGACGGGAGTAAGTATAACCTAGAAGTTGTATTGGTTCATAGGTGATTTTTTTCCTAGTACATTAATGTTTTGCACCTTCAAATTATCTGCAGGTAAGCACAGAAATTGTCAACAGAGCTAAATTCAGCAAACCAAAACCACAAAAAAAGCATGACTCAGTAAAGACTGTTATAACAGCTGATGTATATTCTGAAATACAACATTAACCATGAAAATAACAACCAGGATGGTAACCAGTTTTTTTTTTCTATTTGGTTAAAGATAGATTTGCCTAAAACTGCTAATCAGTTGTCTAAAACTACTAATTCAATTCCATCCATCAGCCCCAAACTCCAACAGTTACAGTAAACAAAACTGTTTTTCATTTACCTAAAAAGCCAATGAAGACTTAGACCAACAGAGTAGTAACAGCATGAAAGGAGCAAAGGTACCTACTTCAGTTTCGTATTCTTGCTAACAAGGTGGCCAAGAAATCAGGCCTTGGGATTTAAGAATCTGTTGATACAGGGAAGTCTGCTTGATCAATTTTAAGGGATTTAAACCTTGATATGTGAAGTCAACAGCTATAGTCAACAGTTTTCTCTGATGGGCCATAAGTATGGTACCACACTGCATTTTCTAGCACTAAATAGCTTACAAACCTTATGGTTCATAAACTTACCTATTATTTACCACTTCCAAGATCATGGTTGAAATACAATATCCATGAGGAAATAGATTCTGAATATATTTTGAGCCTTGGAGAAGCTGAAGATCCTTAAAGCTTTTTATAACTGAAGACTTTAAAAAGTCAAACACCTAACATAAAGAAAGAAATAGGAAAATGAAGCAAAAATGTATAGCCCATACTAAAGAATCTTAACCCTGTAACTGTTCCTACTTGCTGCCACACACTCATATCCCTACAACTGTTTCACTAGATGAGCATGATGCAAAAATTATAACTTTCAGTGAGAACTTCAAGGAGCTGAAGACATGCCTGACTTGATAGAAAAACGGCTAAAAATCAATATCACCCACACCCAGGGAAACACATATGAGAAAAAAGGGTAAAGGATTTTATATTTTCATTCTTGCAAATAACCTATTCTCATTAATTTCAACTTGGTCAAGGAATATTTCTTAGAAAGCTACAACATAATATGACTGCTATGAATACCCAGCTAAACTTGCCATTCTTGCTACCTGGACTGTGTGATGTTCAAACTGCTATTCCCATCTTAGGCCCTGGCTTGCCACATAGTCGGAAACGGAAGTATAAATCAAGTATCTGAAGAAATCTTCAAGCACCTCCCAGAGAAGAGTGTGGGCCTACATTCTTACAGGGGAATTTGCTGCTGGCAGGATGCGAGTGAAATTGTTTAGGCAAGGATAAACAGGCTACTATACTCCTTATCAACTACAGAAGGAAATCAAAAGTCACTCATAAATACCTGTTCCTCAAATCTTTGGATTCTTGTTACAGAGAGCAAGAGGGCGATGCTGAAAGGACAAATACTGCTGAAATCTCCTTGCTGTGCTGCCTAGAACAGACAAACCGAAAAGAAGTCATAACTTACATCTGAAAAATATAACATATCCTACTTAAAAACAGGTCCTTAAGTGGATCAGAAAGCTAAACCTAAGAGCTAAAACTACAAAACTTTCAGGACTTCCCTGGCAGTCCAGCAGTTAACTCTGTGTTTCCAACTCAATTCCTGGTTGGGGAACTAAGATTCCACATAACACAGTATGACCAAAAAAAAAAACCTATAAAAACTTTTAAAATGAAACACAGCAGAAAATCTTCAAGACTTTGGATTAAAGATTTCTCAGATACAATGCCAAAAATATAATTTATGTAAGTAAAAAACTGATAAACTGGGCCTCATTAAAAATAAAAACTCTGGTGCTTCAAAAGAAACACCATTAAGAAACAAGCCAAGGACTGAAAAAAATATTTGCTAATTACATACACGATAAAGGACTTGTACCCATAATATGCAAAGAAATCTTAAAACTATCTAAGCCATGCAATCAAAAAATGGGGAAAAGATTTGAGTAGACATTTCATCAAAGATCATTGTTGCTGTTCAGCTGCTAAGTCATGTCTGACTCTGCAATACCAAAGATATTAGAATGGCCAATAAGCTGTTTTATAGCTATTAGAACAGGTATAAAAAAACAGACAGTAACAAATATTGGCCAGGATGTGGGAAAAAAAGGAGTCCTCATACAGTGCTGGTGGCTATGTAAAATGTTGTAGCCACTTTGGAGGACAGTTTGGTAGTTTCTTTAAAATATAAACATAAATGTATTACAAAACCCATCTACTGGTAGGTATCTATCAAGAGAAATGAAAAACATATGTCCCTACACAAAGACATGCATTTGGATATTCACAGCAGCATTATTCATAATAGCCAAAAAGTAAAAACTACTGCAACGCCCATCAACTGGTGGACAGCTGATCAATGGACACACACACACACACACACACACACACACAGTGGAAAGCTATTCAACAACAAAAAAGAATGAAATACTGATAAATGCTACAACATGGATTAAAAACCTTGAAAAATTATCCTCAATGAAAGAAGCTATACACAAAAGATTATATATTAAATGATTTCATTTATATGAAATGTCTGGGAAAGGTAAATCTATAGAAACAGGCATGAAGGATCTTACAAGGTGATGAAAATGTTCCACAATTGAATTATGATGATGATTGTTGCACAACTGGGTAAACTTATGAAAAATCACTGAATTATACTTTAAAATGAGTGTATTCTACATTACATAAATTGTAACTCAATAAAGTTAAAAAGTAGGTTTCTGAGCCCTAAAAGAAATGGTAGACAACAAAAGAAAAAAATAAATCAAAGATGAATAAAACAGAAAACCAACAAACAAAAATAAAGCAGTAAACAAATACAAAGCTGGTTCTTTGAAAAGAACAGTTACTAGAAACCTAAATAAAAAAAGAGTAAATAGACACAGAGAAGATAAAGGAGCTTTAAAGGCTACTTTTCACGTTTGGTCTTTAAATATCTTCTCCTACAAAAGGGACCTGAGGCTCCTTGGAGAAATCAGATGCAATAAAGGAAGTACAAGTGTGTTTTGGATAGCTTATGCCATGAAAGTGCTCAAGACTAACGGGGCCATGTCAGAAGGACACATAAGCTAACCTCAGGGATCCAAATGGCCAAATATGGATCATTCTGGGTACTGTTTGTGAGTACATGGAATTTTAAAAGGTTCATGGTTGCATAACAATATTCAAAAAAATAGAGGGAGGTGTGGGGCTCTTTTCACAGAAAACCAACTAGAAGGAATGACCAATAAAAACTTCTGATTTTAATTCTACCATTTGCAACTCCCAGTATAATTACTGATTTAGGACAAGAATCATTAATAGATGGGAAAACAAAATCCACTGTGTGAAAGGTTGCTAAGGAAAGGATTTTCACATGTCTCAAATTATGACCCCATGGATTAATTTCTAATTACAAAGGGAAACATTTATCTTTGCAAGTGAAGAAAACTGCTGGTCCTTGTCTTAATAAAATGATTTTGCTAAGACTGCCTGATACTATAAGCCTTTTGACGTGATGCAATAGAATAGTGATGGCAAAATAAAGCCTCTGGGACAAATCTAGCTCACCACCTATTTTTGTACAGCCCATGAGCTAAGACTGCTTTTCACGTTTTTAATTGTTGAGGGGAAAAAAGTCAAAGGAGTAATAGTATTCCATAACACATGAAAATTAAATAAAATTAAAACTCAGTGCCCATATAGTTCCACTGGCCCACAGCCACACTCAAGCATTCATGTGTGGTCTCCGGCGGCCTTCTTGCTACAAGAGTGGTGCAGCAGTGACAGAGGCCATGTGACCCGCAAAGCCTGAAATAGTTTATCTGGTCCTTCAGAGAGAGTTTGCTGACTCCAACAAGAGAAAAAACACAACAGCACTTGTGACATATTCTCACCAAAAATGTTTAACTTGAATCTAATCATGGGGAGACAATGAGACAAACCTGACAATGTGAGACAGAAGAAAACTGGGCAGGATTCTTAAAAAATTCAATAAAAAGGTATTAGTCCTTATCTTACAAGACACATGGGGAAATATTCAGGCACTGAAGTGTCACTATTTCTTCTTTTAAATGGTTCAGAAAAAATATACTTGAGAGAGGTGAGATAAGGTAAATGTAGCACAATACTTAGAGTTCAAAACATTTCTAATTTTTACCTTACTACTTCACAAAAATTTAAAAATGACTTAGCTCCACAAAACTCCATGATTTACTATGAGGAGGAGACAATTTCCCCAATTCGCAGATAAGGAAACAGGTCAAGAGTGAAGTTCATATAATAATGGAGCTAAGGCTAAATTTTGAGTTTCCTACAGAACAGTCTTCATCTTTAAAAAAACAAACAGAAAAACACTAGAACACTTAAGGTTTGGTTTTAAAAAGGGACTTGCTTAAAAATGTAGTGGTATCATGTATCTTCCACTTTCAAAGTTAAAAAAGAGACCCTCTAGACCCAGGGTCACTGTACAGTATTTCTATGTATTGGTTTCCAGCCATTAAAAGGCATAAAAAGAGGCTTGAGTTCAAACATCCTTGTTTCATAAAGAGATCCTGGATCACCTTAAGAGTCTGGTTACTACCTTTAAGTGTTTCAGGAGTTCTCTGCCTAGCTCAAAATCCAACTTGATGGCAAACACAATGTGTAGAATAATGGTGCCTTCCACGTGACGAAGTTCATCCAATGGTACAGTAACAAGATCCAAGTACCTAAAAGATTCAACAGAAAGGTTTGAGCTATAGCTTGACCAAGAGACAACGGTGCATTTGCTCATATGAACGAATAGAAAAACTGAGGCTGAGCTAACAGGATCACTGGAGGCATGCAGAAAGTACAAAATCTACTGTCTTAGTCTCTGCTCCTTCTCATGAAACTTCTTGAATGAACTGTCTATGGTCATTATTTCCACTTGTTTACCTCTCCCCAGTTAAATCCAACTCAATTAGGCTTCCGTGCCCTCCCTAACCTCCCTTCCAATGCTATTTGATTATCCTTGCAAGGGCTACAAATGACCTCTACATTGTCAAAACCAATAATCAAGTCTCATCCTAATTAAAGCCTCAGTAGATATGACACAGTTGGCCCCCTTCTTTCTGGAAACATGTTCTTCTCTTAGTTCCTGGGGCACTGTCACTGGCCTCAAATTATTTGTGCTGGCTCATCCTTCAAGTGGTAGAATGCCTCTGAAAGTTCAATCTTGGGTTCCTTTTCTCTTTTCACAACTTCCCCAGGGACCCTAAAGAGCCTGCAGGCTTCAGCTCCTTCCAATCTGTATCTCTGGTCCCAACCTCTCCCTGAAACTCCAGACTGTCTGCTCAGCACCTTCATATAAAATACTAATACATATCTCAAACTTATATGGTAAAAACTGAGCTTATTCTCCTCTAAACCTGCTTGTTCTGTCAGTCTTTCCTAACTCAATACACAAGAACAACTTCTCATCAACTGCTCAAGTAAAATAACTTAAAAGTTATTCCAGGTTAGTAGACTGAGATAGGATTAAAAGCACAAATGATGCAGACAAATTGCTTGCGTTCAAATCGCAGCTCCATCAATTTATGGCTATATAACCCCAGGAAATCCCTTATCTCTCTGTGCCTTGGTTTCTCCATGCATAAAATAGAGACAAAATGGAGTTGCTGTGAAGTTTAAAGTGCTAAGAACAGCACTCGGCACACGGCAAGCATTCTACAAATATTTGCTTCAGAAACTCTTTTCCAGCCATACCGTGCTGTGTCCTGCCTTTGGACTAACTGTTCCACTGAGAAAGTTCTTTTCCTTGAGCTATATACTACGGCTCTTATCCTCCAGGCTTCCGGTAACACAGCACCTTCTCAGAGGTCTCCCTGACCACCCAACCTAACGTAGCTACGCTGTCACAGTCACATCATCCGCTTGAAACTACGCATAGCCCTTTCCACTCTAATACTTTTCTTGCCATTTCTTTTCTTTTCTCTTCTCATTAAAATTTCTCCATGAGAGCAGGAACTTTGACTAGTTCATCACTGTCCCAGGTCCAACAGCTTCTGGCACAGAATAAACACTTTGAAGTCTGTAACTACAGAGTCATTAATGCTGTTTTCCAGGAAAGATTAAAATAAAAGAGTTGAGGAGACTACACTATTTTTTAAACTTTATTACTGAGCAACTAAGGGGACTAGCAAAATTCTATACTGAGGGGAAGGTAGGGACTGAAGAGTTAGATAATGAGATGATGAATTTGGAAAAATGATTTTATTTCTATACTCTTTGACTCACTCATCATCACTTTTTTCCTCATTGTGTTGCTGATCTAGCTTGTTGAAGAAAGCTATGATTCCTCCCAAGACCCTCTTTCGGCTTCCCTGAAAAAGAATAAAACAAAATAAATAAGGGCAAGTTAAAGTACTTTTCAGCTTGAAGAATTTTCAAGTATGAATTTAAATAAATTATAAGCTAGACTCACACTAAGAATTTAGAGAACACTTTCATAAAAACACTTTTTGAAATTGAGTTTGAAATACATCTTAATATCAGACTCTAAGGGGCCTACAATCCACCCTTTCAGAGCTCTTCACCCCTCTTCCTACCACACACACGAGACCAGAGATAATACACATTCACTCTAGCTGAGGACCATGACATTTTTAGTAGACCAAATTGTCACACGTGAAATGAAAGTTTCTATGTCCTAGTACATAAAATAAAGAGTATGAATAAGCTGAATGGTACTAATTGGTCATTATACCAGAGTTTAAAAAAATATTTTATTTATACCTTTGAGGAGAGAACCAGAAGCTGATAGACCAAGGGTGGTATTTCTTGAAGATTCAATTTGGAGAACACCTTAAACACTTTTTCCACCACGAATTCCACTTCTTCTGCAGTCAGAGGGACAGCCCTGTGGATCAAAGATTCTAAAGGTTACAGACTAATTTGGGAGATATCAGAATATTGTTAATTGCCTCTTTTGATTTTTCTCTAATGGAGAACCTTAAAGGAAACCAATAACCTTACCTCAGCAAAGTCATCTTGGAAAAAAAACATAAAGTTATACTTTAAATAAGAAATTAAAGCAAAAAAGGGTGGGGGGAAATCTTGTAACAGAAAACAGAGGTATCAAATACTCTTACTCAGGAACAGTGGTATTTGAGCT